>NC_049181.1:14851178-15151183 GCF_009769625.2 Cygnus olor | reverse complement strand
TTGTGTTAGGAGAGTGTGTCACTGGTTTACATCTGGTTTTGTTTGATGGTGACTGGCTGGCAACAGATTTGGGGTTCCTAGCTTACTGAGTGGGGATGGTCCATGTCCGTTTTGGCTACTTCCTGCTTTCTGGGCTGCTCAAGTCTCCTTAAAGGACAACTTTTGTTCTCCTGGAGAATGGTGAGGAATGCTGCAAGATGCCAGTGCTGTCCCACAGAGATCACCCCCAGTAATCTCCCAGTAGTGTGACCCCTTGACCAGAAACACCCCAGTAACACATCTCTTGGGATAAAATCTGCATTAAGTTGTCTATGCAGCTTGGAGGCCCCCACGTATGCAAATTCTCAGAGCCTCAGGTACACACAGCAACTACTTAGAGAAACCTGTCACTTCTGCAGTTTACTCATGATCACAGGAGTTCTCGTAAGGCTGGTCAGAAACTTTGCTGAGTGTTTTCTGATCTTCCACAGGTAAAGGTTGTGGATGACCAGAGGTATCGAAAGGTGTTTGAAGATATCGTTCGTATGATGGACAGAATGGAGAATGACTTTCTTCCTTCGCTGGAGCTAAGCAGGAGAGAAGTGAGGATGAAATCTGAATCACTGCCCACTTCCCAAACACAGCAGTTTTAGAAGTGTTGGGACTTAATAGTAGGAAATTTGAACTTTATCTGTTATCTTATGATCAGGAATCGGATTAAAAGGGATATCTTACTTTGGCTTCTTGAGAGGTATTCTGCTAGAAGTTCTATATTACGTAGGCACTTTCTGGTTGTGGGTTGCCACTGTGGAGTCTGTGTGGCTATCTTGTGTGTCCTGTACTGGCCGCTAACATGATTTCTGTTTTTCTCCTCTCTGCAGTTTGAGTTTGAGAATGTAAAGTTCCGTCAGCTGCAGAAGCAGAAGTTCCAGATAACCAACAACGGGCAGGTCACCTGTCACTTCTCCTTCATCCCAAAGCTCAACGATAGACAGTACTGTAAGCCATGGCTTCGGGCTGAGCCTTGTGAAGGTTACTTGGAGCCAAGTGAGTTTTGCCACTGTTTCTCCAGCGTATTGGTGTAGGCTGCCACTTCTCATCAGTCCCTCCCCTCTTTCCTGGGTCTCACCCTTTCTGCCATCATCCTTGTCTGCCTGTCTTCTCAGTTTTGTGGCCTTTGTCCCTGTAGTACAGAATCACAGAATTGTAGGGGTTGGGAGGGACCTCCAGAGATCATTGGGTCCAACCCCCCTGCCAAAGCAGGTTCCCTAGAGCAGGTTGCCCAGGTAGGCGTCCAGATGGGCCTTGAATATCTCCAGAGAAGGAGACCCCACAACCTCCCTGGGCAGCCTGTCCCAGTGCTCCGTCACCCTCACCATGAAGTTCTTTTGCATGTTGGTGCAGAACTTCCTGTGCTCCATTTTGTGGCCATTGCCCCTTGTCCTGTCCCCACAAACCACTGAACAGAGGTTGGCCATATACGTCTTTGTTACCCCTTGAGGAGAGTGTCTGTGTGTTCATGACAGCTCCTGCCTGTTGCAGATGAGAGTGTGGACATCTCCCTGGATGTGTACGTCAGTAAGGACTCTGTAACCCTTCTGAACTCGGGCGAGGATAAAATTGAGGATATTCTTGTCCTTCACTTGGACCGAGGGAAGGACTATTTCCTCACCATCAGTGGGAGCTACCTGCCCAGCTGCTTTGGCACCTCCCTAGAGGCTTTGTGCCGGATGAGACAACCCATCCGAGAAGTTCCAGTCACCAAACTTATTGACCTGGTAAGTAGCAGCATTTCTGGAGCACAAGCTGCTGTGAATGGGCATGCCAGATTTGCCCTGCAGGTCCCTTAGGGAGAGAGCATGTTCCTTTTGTTTACTCCTAAAAGCTGGAGTAATGCCTTCCATATGGATCAGCTATGCTGGCTCTAAGCTGATTTACTTCTTCCAGAGCTTGAGGTGGTCTTTTGTGATTTTCCCCTCCACCACCGATAGCTTTTGGTAGCTTGTACTTTGTCTGTGATTTCCTTGACTAAGTCCTAAGTATTACGTGGTGGTGAGACAAAACAATGATTCCAGCATCTTTGTTTGCATTACTGCCCTGCTGTTGCTGGCGTGCTCAGCTGAGTGGCTCTGATGTGCCTTAAGCAGTGTGACTGAAATGATCTCCTCTGAGATGCCTAGGCTTCTTCGGCCATGTAAAGTGCTACAGGATCCTTTTCCTTCTGGACAGCTTTGGTATTCACATTGCTCAAGGGAAGGAATAGACAGAAGCAGGACCAAAGAAAGGAATTTGTTGCTGTTAAGTGTACTGATGACTACAGCTCAGCAAGTGGCCAGCCTTGCAGCCTCTCTGGCCAGTTCCTGTCACACCACAGTGAGCAAGCTCTTCTGCAACGCAGAGATAACTGTTCATCTCTACAAGCATCACGAGCCCCTAGCATCAGCATTCATCCTTCTGAAACCTTGTATGCCTATGAGGTGGTGTGACTGTGCCCTAGTCATCTTTTGTCTTTTTGGTATTTCATGGCTGTTTTGGAGGTGAAGCCCCATTGATTCTTGCTTCAGCCTGCTTTCATTCCTCTTTTCTGATGGCCTTCCCTGGCCTTGCTTCAGAATGGTTTAGCAGTTGTTGAGTTTTAGTCTGTTTATTCATTCTTGTTCAGCCAGGAAGGCCCTTTCATTTCGTAGAATGATAGAATGGCTTGGGGTGGAAGGGAACTTAAAGATCACCCAGTTCCAACCCCTGTGCCGTGGGAAGGGATGCCACCCACTAGATCAGGTTGCCCAGGACCTCATCCAACCTGGTTTTATCAATTCCAGGGATGGGGCATCCACAACTTCTCTTGGCAACCTGTTCCAGTGCCTCACCACCCTCTGAGTGAAGAAATTCCTCCTAACCTGTAATCTAAATCCCCCCTCTTTTAGTTTAAAACCATTCCCCCTTGGCCTGTCATTACCTGATTGAGCCAAGAGTTGCTCTTCATCTTTTTTATAACTGACCTTTAAATACTGACAAGCTGCAATGAGGTCTCCCCAGAGCCTTCCTTTCTGCAGGCTGAACAGCCCTAGCTCTCTCAGCCTTTCTCCATAGGAGAGGTGCGCCAGCTCCATCATCTTTATGGCCCTCCTCAGGACCTGCTCTAACAGCCCCACATCTTTCTTGTGCTGGGGGCCCCAGACCTGAACGCAGCACTCCAGGTGGGTCCTCACAAGGGCAGAGCAGAGGGGCACAATCACCCCCCTCCACCTGCTGGCCCTTCCTCTGCTGATGCAGCCCAGGATGCAGTTGGCCTTCTGGGCTGCAAGCACACACCGCTGGCTCACGTCGAGCTTTTCATCCACCAGAACCCCCAAGTCCTGTGCAGGGCTGCTCTCAGTGAGTTCTTCTCCCAGTCTGTACTCCTGCCTGGGATTGGCCCGGCCCAGGTGCAGCACGTTGCACTTTGTCTTGTTGTTGAACCTCATTCGGTTCACATGGGTCCAATTCTCAGGCTTGTCCAGGTCCCTTTGGATGGCATCCCTTCCTTCCGGTGTATCAACTGCACCCCTCAGCTTGGTGTCATCTGCAAACTTGCTGAGTGTGCAGCTCGATTTCTGTTGACCTGGTGGATTAGCACAGTTCTTTCAGTCTCTGTGACATCCTTTCGTCTCTTCTCATATCTTAGATTCTTGTCCTTCTGTGTGTGGTTTGTTGTTGTTGTTTTTGCCCAGGGAGCTGCTGCTTTTTCACAGTTGTAGATTTGACAGGGCCTTCTCCTGCTGGCTTAAACTCCTTTCTCTTCCCTTTAGCAGCTGCCCCACCCGTTCTCCCTCCTCCGGTTCCCACCTTTTGTAGTAAGCATCCACTTTTCTCACTGGCCCAACATGCAAAAAGGCCTTTGTGCTTTTTTTTATGCTAGATTTCTGATTTTTGTAATCACAAGATTAGGTTAAGCAGAATCCAGATGGCAAGACACAGTGTTTGCCTCCTCAATTCAAGCAACTAATGCAGGCCTCAAGCTCCTCATGCTTTTCAGGATTTGGTTGATAATCATTCTTTTTTTGAAATGCGTCAAACTCGGTCTGGAGCATTTCAGTAGTCTTGGTGACTTTTCTTCCTGCTTCCAGGTGCTCAGCACTGACTTTTTGCTTGATGGATAGGAACTTGGGCCTAGATTCTTAGCTTCTGCCCTCCTGGATATGCACCGTTGCTTTTCTGAGTAACTGTACTCTGGGGCCTCTTCTGCTTCCTTTACCTCTGTTTCCTTCTTCTGTTATTCAGTGAAGAGAAGCACAGGAAGCAAAACAATCAGAGAAGAGCAAGACATGAAGGCGCTCTGTCCCAGCATTTGCAGTAAAGAAACAGTCTCTTCTGCAAGTGAGGTCACTTTGACTGCAGTACTTCAATTGGAACACGTTAAGCAAGCTCAAGGAATACAAGTATAACAGCCCAAAGCAAAATTTGGTCACTTAAGATTATAAAGCTACTGTCACATTAGAGCTATTTTAGGTCTGTTGTCTTTGATCATACCTGTGAGTTGAGAAATTCTTGGAGACAGGAAAAACTGAGCACTTTCTACAAGGGAGAATGGTGACTCTGTTCCGTGCAGCCCAGAGGCATTTAGGTCTGGTTTACATGTATTTAGCAAATGTGTTGACTGTGCAAAGAAGTGTGTGTGTGTGTGTGTGTTAAGAACCATTCTTTCTCCTGCACTTGCTTAGTGTTAGAGTTTATCATTCACTGCACCAAGCATTTTTCTTGGCCTGGCAAGATGGTATGTCTTGTCTTCAGCAGAGGGAGATTTGGAGAATGCAGGTCAGGAAGTGTCTGAGGGGCAGTCTGATGCAGGATAGCAACGTGTAAGTGTGAGCTTGTTTGGAAATGGCTCTCTGAGTTCTCCCAGGAGAAGCTGCTAGCACTTGAGCATCCTGTCTTTGGGATTTCAGTGTTAGCGTCTCATCCTATTTTTTTTTTCTTGGGATCCTCCTGTGGGCTTCAAAAAGCGTCTTGAAAAATCTTTCTTAGGAGCACATTGTCTCACAGAGCTCATTATGCTGAACACTACAGGAAGAGAGGTGAACAGCAGGACAGGCAGTCAGGTAGGTGACTCACCCAGTTACCAAACGAACCTCTCTTCTGTGCAGCGTGGCTCTCTGGTGTCCCAAACCAGTGACTGCAGTCCCTCCTCTGGTGCCGTGGAAGAAGAACCTGCGCTAGCTCCTATTTGGAGCAAGCTGGTCTATTCTGGTTGCGTTAAAACACAGCAAGTCTCCAAAGGAAGCAGACACTGCAGAAGCAGGAGGAGAGCTTGAGATGCTGCTCCCCGCTAAGCATGCCCTGTGTCATGGCTGCTGCAGCTGTCTGTCCAGCCCAGCCCTTGAATGCACTTTGGTTGCTCCCACCCTGAGAGGTCGTTCTGCCAAAACTCAGCTTGGGCAACCTGCTTTTGTTTCCTCCTGTGGACTCCACTAAACGGCATCTTAAGTTGCCAGCCAGCACTGCGCTGGCGAGTGGACGCTGCGTTTCAGCATCGTCTGAGGGATTGGACAACCTGGAGGGGGCCTTGGCGTGCTCCTCGTCGCAGTGTTAATGCTATTAGGTTGAGACAGACAAGCAGCCTCGGGTTTTGAGCACAAACGCTCATTTCCGTGACTCTACACAAAGCTGCTTAGGGGGCCTGCTAGCTCCACAGCTGCCACGCACTCAGCACTACAGATTTAGCTTGGTGAATGTTTTATCTCTGGCCCGGTCACAGGGGAAGATGGCAGAAACAATACAGGAACATGTATTTCTGGCCAGGAGGATTCAAGAAGGGGAACTTCTTCCTGTCAGATCTCTCTCATCTGCCTGTGGTCCAGCTGTTTGCTCAGTAGTGAACAGTGCTGCTGCACGGCTGCTTTGAGGAGTTCACAGAAGTCTTGACAAGGTTGTGCATCATGTGAGCAGGATTTTTGCTAACTGGCAGGCAAATCTCCTACCACAGGTTTAACTTTGGCCACGTCAGCAAAATGTACGAAGGAACTGGCATTTGGTGGGTTCTCATAATGCAAAGTAGGTTTCTGCTTAATCTGGGATCATTCTCTCTCTTAACGATACTTTTTCCTCTTCTCTCTTTCCCAATGCTCTCAGGGAGAAGACAGCTTCTTAGAAAAGGTAATGCAAGCAATTGCTGGGGAAGTCTGCATCTCGATGACTTGTTTGTAAAGAATGAGAGTTTTTTCCCTTGCTTTCTGCTGAAGAGGGAAGGGGAGGTGGGTCCAGAGGGAGTGCCTGTTCCAGCAAAGCCTCATAGCGCAGCTGTGGGCCCAGAATAGATGAGAACATTTAGGAGCACAAAGTGACCCCGTAGCCAAGATGGGGCCAGCCCAACTGAGCTGCTTAAAGCTCACAAAATTTGCTATGGGGGAAAAAAAAATACTGTCCTGATCCAGGCAGTAGTGATAAATACTTCCAGAAAAGACTGGCAACCTGTGACATACCTGAATTAACTGTAACCGTGCACGTGAGGTGAGGTTCACCAGAGCAGCCTTTTCAGATGCAAGGAGAATGCTGAGTCGGAAAACGGAAATCTTTTGCTCTTTCCATCCTGGCATGCCCTCACGAAGACCTCGGGAGGGTCTCGTGTAGGAGGCAGGTGTTCCTCAGCTTCCTCAAGGAGCAGCGCTTGCGCTGCCAGCACCGATAGCCACCGATGCCACAGTGGGGTTGCTGCTTTACTTTGTGGTCTGCGCTGGGGCCCAGACGAGACAAATCTGTAATTCCAAGGGCAGGTGGGAGGTGGAGACGCTGCTGTGCGCATGGCAGCGTTGTTCCTGCTCGTCCTGCGCCAGCTCAAACATTTGGTAGCCGGTGCGAGCTGACTGCGCAGGCTTCCTGGGCTGGGCGACTTCCCCCTCTCCAGGCTGTCAGGGTATGGGGGGGGGGGGGGGGGTGTCCTCTCTCCGAGAGGGGCTTGAACCAGATGAAGCCCCCAGGCTCCTTCCTAGCAGCGGGGGAGGGAGGAGTTTGATGCTGGCCCCTGGGAGCATCCTTCTGCAGCGCATCTTCCTTCCTCGGCGGTGCTTCCCTTCCTCGCACGCGGCAGGAGAGGGCGCTCGGTGCCCGCCCGATGCACAAGGACGGCCCCGCGCTGCTGCCTCTGCTCCAGCCGGCGGGGAAGGCTCCTGCCGGGGGGCTCCACAGCTCTCCGAGTCCCACCGAGGGCAGCCTGGCCGAGGAGCGCTGCTCTGGGCTTCGGCTCCAGCGCCACATGGCCTGGAGCGGGGATCTTTTGTCGAAGAGTCTTTAGCTCTCCCAGAGCATCCACAGCTCTCGCCTTAGCTCTTAGAGGGAAGCTGTGAGTAACTCGCTTGCTTAACGCTCTGCTTTCCAGCCTTCCCCGTGTGCCTGGATGAGTGAGGCGGGTGTGCGGCCAGGACCCGGTGTCTGCTCGCTGGGTAAAACTCGGTGATGTGTGGGGCGAGCCTGTCCTGTGCTGCGTGGCCAGTGCCCGTGTCGGCAGGGCTCGTGCCAGTCGGAGGGATCGGGGGAACCCAAACGCAGCCCTGGCTGGCTGTGGGCGGCTGCGTGCGCTGCAGAGGGACAGAGATCACAGTTGTCGTGGAAGCTGCCAGCAAAAATGAAGCGCTTTGTGTTAGGCTTGTGGTGCTCCTCTCTGCTGGTGTCCTTTGGTTGCGTTCCTGCTTGTGCCGGTCTCTTCTGTGTGGCTGTGCTGTGCGTGCTTCGGGAGAGCTGTGCGTGGTGTTTCTTTGGGAGCACACAGGGACACGAGCGATCATAAAGCGAGGATAAAATCAAGCAAGAAAACTTTGATCCTGTTAAAGGTTGGTGTGGGGGGGATTTCTAAGCGGTTGAGGTAGTCAGCTGCCTCCCGTGAGCAAGCAGGAAAATGTGACGATGGTGTCAGGGCGTTCTGTTTTCGGCAGACACCTCTCCTTAGGAAAATCAGGAAACACACTTCAGAAAACTGCATTGCTTCAGTCACGCACCACCAGAGCATGCAGGAGTCGGTAAAGACATGTCCTTGACTGTGCAGTCAGAGGAGAGCAGTGGCTGGGCTTAAACTGAACCGTGGAAGCCAGTGCAGCAGCAAGACCCATTACGCTCTGGGGACGGGGGGAGTTGTAACACAGACAGGCCATCGTGGACAGCCAGGGACCTGTCCTGGGAGCTGATTTTTGGGGGGAGCTCCCCTGAGCTGTGCCTCAGCCTGTCATCTGCTGCTCAGTGGCGGAGCAGGCAGGTGGTTCTGTGGGGCAGGGACGTGCCGAAGCAGGGCCAGGTGCGTCCTGGGTGCTGCTGCTGCTTCCCTTCTCCAGACCCTTCCAGAGGGACCGAGCTTTCCCTGAAACTTGATGTTCTCTTTGCCACCAGGAGAAATCCGCGCTGCACATGAGCATCCTGAACAGTGAGGATGCAAGCGAGATGCCGCTGCAGGTGCCGAAGGAGATCTGGCTCTTGGTGGACCACTTGTTTAAGCACGCTTGCCACCAGGTGAGGGATGGGACCTCCGCCTGGAGATCAGCTCCAGCGGGGTATTTGTAAGGCAGGGCTTTTCCCCTCTGCTAGAGGCACTGGCTGGGGTTCCAGCTTCCACGCTGCTGTCCCTGTGTGCCCCAGCATCTGTGAGGAAGGTGTGACTGTTCCTGTCCCTGTGCTGACACCGCTGTCTTTGGCAGGAGGACCTGTTCCAGACTCCAGGCATGCAAGAGGAGTTGCAGCAGATCATCGACTGCCTGGACACCAGTATCCCCGAGACAATCCGTATCCTTGCTGCGCCTGGCATTCCCAGGAACCCATTGAATCTCAGCTCTGCTGTGAGATCGCTCTCTGAGGAGCGCTTGTCTGACTTCTGGAAGGGCCCCTGCTTGGGGGCTGGCTCCCTTCTGTCCCTCCAGAGCTGAACACGCGCTATTAACTCAGCCTTAGGGAAGCTTCTGCAAGGCTGTGCCAAGGGCAGGAACTGATGGTGGGGCTTGGGGGAGGGCAAAAGCAGCGCAGGGTGGATGTACCAGCATTTTGTGTGGGTGGGGGAGAGCAGAGGAGAGGGGCAGTGGTGTCGGGAAGCAGTTAGGCAGAGAACCGGCAGGACCTGCGGGGAGGAAGCAGCAGCAAAGCAAATGGGAAGGAGGAGAGGCGGGGGTGGTCAGTCTGCTCCGCGTGCCCCTTGACTCCCTCTGGCCCAGCGGGCAGTAACCACTCTGTGGCTGAAGCACTCCTCATCTTCCTGGAGGCTCTGCCAGAGCCGGTGATCTGCTACGAGATGTATCAGCGCTGCCTCGACTGGTCGCACGACAGCCGGCTCTGCCGACAGGTACGGCGCTGCCCCTGCCTCCATCCACTTGCGGCAGGCTCGGGGGAGCTTTCCCTGCTGCTGTCAGCTCTGGCGTGGGCCCAGGGCTTGCTGCCTTCCCGTGGGCTGGCATGGAGCATTGGGAGAGGCTCTTTGTGGTGAGCAAAGAGTGGCTTGGGTGCTCCGGCAGTGCTCTCTTCTTGCCCAAGGGCTGGCACTGTGGCTCCTCCAGCGGTCCCAGGAGAGCTGGTGGCTTCCAAAGAGCCCCCAGGCGTGGGTGGTATCACCCTGAGCACCTTGGGAATAGTAGCCCCAGGGAGCGAGAGAGCCTTCACCAGTCTCGAGGGTTTGAGCACCTGCTCAGTGCTGCAGTTCCTGTGCTTTCTCTAAGGACGGCAACAGAGTGGCTCTTAAAAATAGCTGGCGGAGCAGCAAGCAAGGCCAAGTGTGTCCTTGGGCAGAGGAAGAAGCTAGGAATGTTTTCAGAGCTGGCCTCGGGAAACCTCTTGTCCTGGTCCTCGTGCTGCTACTGTGCAGCTGGATCCAGCTGGAAGACGAGAGGGAAGCAGCCCCAGGGCAGTGTCAGTTTTTACCCGGTGACAGTTCTCCTAGAGGTGGTGTCAGCAGGAGCTGAAGCCCAGTGGTGCTGTCACCAGCAGCAGGCTACAGCTGGTGGCTTGCCGCTCTCTTCCTGGGACTGTAAGCAGTGCCTGGTGGTCGTGCAGCAGCCTCGAGGCAGCAGAGGGGGAAGGCTGCCCAGCTGCAGTGCAGGGTGGCACAGCTCGGCCAGGCTGGAGCGATGTGCATGTGCTGGGAGCGTTCCCATCCCTGTTTTCTTTGCAGGTGATTTCTCAGCTGCCTCGTTGCCATCGCAGCGTGTTTCGGTACCTAATGTCGTTCCTCCGAGAGCTGCTCAAATACTCGGAAGACAACAACGTCAGTGCCACCATGATCGGTAAGACCGAGGCTCCTCTCTGCCTTCTCCCTGAAATGCGACCCCTCCCTGGCGCCTCTCGAGGCCTCCGCTCCCGACCTGTAACCAACTCTGCCTCTGCAGCCACCTTGTTCACCAGCCTCCTCCTGCGGCCTCCACCCAACCTGATGGCAAAGCAGACCCAGCAGGACCGCCAGCGTGCCATCAACTTCCTCTATGGCTTCTTGCTTGCCGGGGACGAGGAGTGACTCCTGCCCGCGTGCCAAAGCTGGGGCCCCGTGCTGCCGGCCTCGTGCCCAGGCTGGGCCTCTGGCGGCTCCTGAAGGGCAGAAGGCTCCAAGCTACTCCAAGTGCCGTGTTTACAGTTGGAAGGGAAGCGTTCTCCTCTTTCCCACTGCTGTGCCCCACGCCGCAGAGGACCTGCGTGCTCATTGCACTGCCATCCATGACAGGACCCTCCTGCTTTCTCCCCTGGAGCTGGGTGGATCTGCCGGTACCCAGACGTGGTGCCAGCGGCCCACTTGTCCCTTAGCCATGTCACCAGTTCCCCGACCCACGCTTCTCTCCCCTTTTCACCCCCGTCTCCCTGGAGTCATCGCAGGGAAGGGCGGAGGCTGCTGGTGCTTCTGGAGGGCCGTGGCTCAGCTGGCTGCTGCTCAGCCTGCAGGCTGCATCCCTGTGTGCTGGTGGGCACTGGCCGCACTGGTGAGAGCCCTGTGCTCTCCCAGACTGGCACTGGGCATGTGTCACCCTTTGCCCTGCAGCAGCCCGGGTTAACCCTGATCCACGGTCCCTGAGCTATGAAAGCAGGACGCTGGCAGTGCCGCGAGGGTTATCTGGACACGTGGCCCCTTCCCTCTGGCGGTGCAGTTTCCTCTCCTTCCCTCCTGGGGTAAGGTTTTGGCATCCCCATCCCCCTGCTCCGGCCCCTGGGTTTCTGGCACCAGCGCCTTGCTCTGCCCTCTCCCCCTGTGCCCTGGCTGCCCTCTGGGGTGCGGGGACTGGTGGCTGACGTAGAGGAGCCCGGATCAAGCAGGGCTGTGAGGGGAAGGTTTATCCAGGTGTGGTTTATCCAGGGCAGTCCCTGTGCATGGCACGGAGCAGGACACGGCTCCTGCCCCCCCATCCCTGCTGCAGGACCGGGTCTGAGGGCGCAGGCAGCATCGAGTGCCCTCCATCCATCCCTCGGGGGGGGACGGGGAACGAGCCCCAGGTCCCATGGGAGCAGCGTGCCGGGGGCCTGAAGCGCTGGGGGGTGTGCAGCTGGGGAGGGGAAGCCCTCAGGAAGGGAGAGGTGGGCGCAAGGGAGGGCCTGTCCCTGCTGAAACACTAAGCAGAGCCCTGCCTGTGGGGCTGCGGGGGGGAGCTGCCAAGCCTCAGCCGGGGTATGTGGGGACGGTGCCTGTGCTCAGCCCCAGACCCACGTACCTGGCCTCATCTTGTGCTGCCCCGTGTTCCCCGTGCCCTGGCTGCGCTGCTGGGGGCTCCCGGACCTTGTGGCTCTTATTATTATAATTTTTTTTTTTTTTAATTTTTAAATTACATAATTTATTGGGAATCCATCTGTTCCAAATAAACCTCAGTTGTGCAAGCAGTGGTTTCGTGGGCTTAGGGCTCAGGCCGAGCCTGCTGGCCCTCACGTAGCAGTGGCTGCGGGGCTGCAGCATCCCGGGAGTGACGCAGGGCTGCGGCTCCGGGGCTGTGCTGGGGGGGGAAACCCCCAGGGGGAACGGGCAGAGCTGGGCACAAGGGCCGGGCGGCTGAGCGTCCCTGAGTGCCTCGGTGGCACACAGTTCTCAGTAGGGCCCCCCGTGTGCTGGGGAGGGGGGCGCAGCGGGGTCCCGGTGCCAGAGTGCGGCACGGGGCCCTCCAGCCCCGCTGGCTCGGCATCTGGAGCAGCAGCGGAGAAAGCCGGCCGCATCCTGCCGCAGGAAACGGCCACCAGTGTCATCTCCATCTGCTTCCTGCCTGCTCCTTGAGTGCAGGGCTGTGCCCAGGCAGCTGCTCCTGGCCTCGTCACGGAGGGGACTGGTGCAAGGTGCCGGCATTGTTCCCGTGGCCGCTGCATTCCTACCACTGCCGGCGGAAATGCCGGAGAGGGCGCGAAGCCCTGCGGCTCCCGTGGGACGGGCTGAGGGCTGGGCCCGTGCATCCTCAAGGCTTGGCCATGGCCGTGGCACTCCTTGGAGGGCCTCGGAGCTCTGAGCAGTGCATGGGGACGGGGGCTTGAACGTGCCCAGCACCCACCACGGTGCTGGAAGTGTCTGCGTGGTGGGGCTGGCGTGGCTGGTGGCACCCCAGCGGTGTGTGCCAGCTGTGAGTGGTGTGGCTCAACCTGTGTTTTTGGCACAGCCACCATCCCCTGCCCAGCCTGCGTGTCCAGCGCTGAGCCCTGGCCATCCCCTGGGATGCAGCCAGAGGTCCCCAAGAAACAGAGGCCTCCAGCGGTGGCTCATCCCGCTCCCATCCCCTCTCCCAGCACACCCAGCACCCTTGCTTCCCAACTGGGCCAGCTTGGACCCAGCAAAGCCCCCGTCCTGGCCGTGCCAGGACAGGCACCTGCACACGTGCCCAGCGGCCAGGCACTGGGGTGGAAGCTGTGCACCCTCCCGGCCTCTGCCCCCAGCTGCTGAGACCTCACAGCCCCTCCGGCTTCTGCACTTGCGGCAGCCGCTGCCGGCAGCGTGCGAGGGAGCTGGCACGGTGCACGGCACGCGGCGCACGGGGACGGCGGAGGAGCCCGGCAGCCCCCACCTGCCTGCAGGCAGCAGGCCAAGCCAGGAAAAGCCAGAGATTCCTTCGCTCTCCTGGCCCAGGAGCCTTTTCCTCCGGCACCGGCTGGCCACAGCCCAACCGGGGGGACCTCCCCGGCCTCCCCCTTCCAGGGCAGAGATGGGGCCAGCAGGGTTGGGGCGGTTGGGCTGCGGCCAGGGCACCGCATCCTGCCTCTCCCCCATCACGGCACCCGGTGGCATGGCAGCCCCCGGCCCCGCGGGAGGGGAAAACCCAGCGGGGCCCACACGGGATGCACGGGGCGGGCGCAGGCGTGCGGCCTGGCGGGAGCGCGCTGGCGCGTGGCCGGGGAGCGCATCCCTCCCGCTCCCCAAGGATGAGCTCATGGAGGCCAGCTGGGCCCAGCCCCACTTCCCCCGGGCCCCTGCTCCCAGCCCCGCAGCTGCAGCCTTTCCGCCCCTCCGTGGCCCCATTAACCCCCTCCCCACCAGTGCTGACGCCCCTGCGCCTGCCTGCGGGACCCCCAACATGGTGCCCCCGGCTCTCAATCTCCTGGGGCTCCCGCGCCCCAGCAGCTCGGGGAGCCCAGCACCGCTCCGGGGGACTGGGGGAGACAGGAGGGGGTCCCATCCCTTTGCAGGGCTCAGCCACCGATCCACATGCAAGACCCCCTCAACCCTAAGCTGCTGCCCCTCTCCATGGGCATGTGAGGGACCAGGGAGGGGGAAAACAGGGACAGAGAGAGAGCAGAAACGAGCATGCAGGGAACCGGGACACCAGGGATGGGGATGCCAGGGACCAGGTGCCTGCAGCTGCTCACCTGCCGGGGCCCATGGGGATGGGGACACCAGAGAGGAGGACACCAGGAATTGGGACACCAGGGACAGGGACTCCAGGGACAGGGATGTCAGGAATAGAGACACCAGGGACAGGGACGCCAGGAATAGAGACACCAGGAATAGGGACACCAGGAATAGGAATGCCAGGGACAGGGATGCTGGGGACAAGGATGCCAGGGAGGGGGGTGCCAGAGGCCAGGCACCCACAGCTGCTCCCCTGTGGCCAGCGGGGCTGGTGGCGTTAGGCTGGGGGGGGGGGAGCAGGTCTGGCAGCCCCAGGGCATGATGGCACAAGAGCCAAAGGTGCCCAGGACAGGGTCCCACAGAACCTGGGCAGCTCCAGCAGCTGCAGCAGCGCCCATCCCATCCTGTCCCATCGCCCCGTGCCCCCCCAGGGCCCGGCCCAGGCTGAGGCCCCTCTCCCCACCCCGGGCGCTGCACCCACCCGGCACCGATTGCCAGTAACCACGGCAACGAGAAACTGCTTTTGGCTGGCGAGATGCGCAAGCCCCAGCCCCGGCTGCCGTTGCAGCATCGGGTACACCATCAGCACCCGGAGGGACAGGGACTGAGACCGGGACGGGACAGGTTGTCCCCATCGCAGGGCACCAAGCATCTCTCCACGGCCCCAAGGGCTGCAGACCTTGTCCCAGCCCCCGGTCCAGCCACCCAGCCGCCACCGCGCCAAAAACAAGTGTTTATTGTCATCATAGCTCTTTATTATAAAGATGTATTTACACAGAACAAATCTTTACAGACACGAGAGACACGGTGACCGACAGGGCCCGGCACCACGACTAAGGCCCTCCTTTGGCATACGTTAGTGCTTCACACAGAGACCCCCCCACAGGCACCCCACGGGTGGGCACCCCACGCCCCGGGGGTCCCGCAGAGGTGGCTCTGCCGCCAGGGAGGGGAGGGCAGCTCACGCGGGGTTAGCACCACGAGAATAAATAGACCCTCCCCAGCCACGCTGCCGGGGCAGGTGGGCGACGGGGACGGGGCAGGGCTCCTGCGGGGCCGCAGGGAGCTCCTCCGCCCGACAAAGTGCTTTGCGCAAAGCCCGCAGACCCGGCGAGCCGGGAACGGGGCACGGGGGCAGCGCCCCAGCTCTGCCGTGAGCTGCCCGGGAGGCGGCGAGGGGACCCGGCGGCACCCACGGGACATGGCCCGGGGGCCAGCCACGGCGGTGGAGGTGACGCCAGCCCGGGGCTCACGGGTGGGACCCCCACGCACGGGGCTCAGGGCCGAGCAGACCGGGCTAGGGAGCAGGGCCGGCAGCGGGGCACGCGTCCCTGGAGGGCTGGTGGCGACCCTGCAACAAGAGCGAAGTGCGGTGGGATGAGCCCCAGCCCAGCAGCACCGCGCGTTGTCCCCGCGTCCCCCCCCCCCCCCGAGCCCCACCGCCACTCACCTGGGTCAGAAGGGCATGGGGCCCTTGTGGGACAGCCGGGGCCGGGGCCGGCGGAGCCTCCGCCACCCGCCCGCCCGCTGCCCGGCCCCGCGCCGCGCACCCCGCGGCCGCACCAGGGTTCGGATGCGGCCCTGCTCCGGACCCGTCCCATCCGGCACCGGCCCTGGGACGGCAAGAAGAGCGTTAGCCGTGTCCCCCCCACCCGAACGTGCACGAGGGATGGGGATGCTGCGGCGCTCGGCCCAAAGCGGGCAGGGCCGGGCGGCACCGTTTCCTGGATCGCCCCCAGTCCAGGCGCGATTCAAGCCGTTCGCCAGCCGAGCGCTTCCTGCACCGGAGCGCCCGGGCCACCTGCACGGAGCGCGGCCGCCGCCGAGGGCACGGCGCGGCCCCGACTCGGGCTCGGCTCCCCGGCTCCCCCCGCCCACCCCAAAGCCGCCCGGCCCCCCGGCGCCCCGCAGCCCCCTCCCCGCCCGCCCGGTCCCCACCGCAGCGGACCTCGGCCGGCACCGGGGGCTCGGGGGCTGCCAGCCCCGGCTCGCACGGCCGGCGCTGCGCCCGCCGCCCGTCCGACGGGACCCCGGCACCCCGTGGCACGGCCGCCTCCCGGGGACCTCCGCGGGCCGTCGCCCGGCCCCGCTGCCCCGGGGCGGACAGAGCGAGGTTTGTTGCCGCCCTGAAAAGCGCTTTGTCCTCCCCCCCGGGGGCCGCCGGCTCCCCGCCAGCCGCGGCCGCCCCCGGCCGCTCCGCCCCGCAGCGGGCCCCGCTCCCCCGCGCCGCACTCACCCGCGGCGGCGGCCAGGGCGAGGCAGAGCAGCAGCAGCAGCAGCAGCGCCAGCAGCCAGCGCCGCTCCGCCATGCTCCGCCGGGCGCGGGGCTGCGCGGCTCCGCCGGGCTCGGGGCGGCGGCGGCGGCGGCGGCGGGGGGGGAAGCGGCGGAGGCGGCGGCGGCGGCGGTGGCGGCCCCGCTCCGGGATCGCCGCATTTGTAGGCGGCGAGAGCCCGGCCCGGCCCGGCCCCGCCGCACGCCCGCCCCGGGGGGGCTCCGCCGCCCGCCCCGCTCCGCCCCCTCCGCCCGCGGCGGCCGAGCCCCCCCGGGACCCCCCCGCGGTCCCTCCCAGCCTGTTCGTGGGGAGACGGGACCCCCCGGCTTGGGGCAACCCCCCCCGGGGTGCCGTCCCGGCCCCGGCCCTCCCGGTGCCGCTCCGGGGATGCACAGCCCCGGTACCCACCGGGACGCGCCGGGCACCCGGCTGGGGCCGGGGGGCACCGGGCTGAGCGTGCCGGCTGCGGGCACAAGGCCGGGGGAGCCGATGGGATGCATCCGCGGGTCCCCAGGGAGCTGGTGGGTGTAGTTGCTAAGCCTCTCTCCGTCATATTTGAGAAGTCGTGGCGGTCCGGTGAAGTTCCCTCTGACTGGAAGAGGGGAAACGTAAACCCCGTTTTTAAGAGGGGAAAAAGGGAAGACCTGGGGAACTACAGGCCAGTCGGTCTCACCTCTGTGCCCAGCAAGACCACGGAGCAGATCCTCCTGGAAACTGTGCTAAGGCCCGTGGAAAATGAGGTGATTGGTGACAGCGAACAGGGCTTCACTAAGGGCAGATCGTGCCTGAAAAACCTGGGGGCCTTCTACAATGGGGTTACAGCACTGGTGAATAGGGGAGGAACAACTGACATCATCTACCTGGACTTGTGTAAAGCACTTGATGCTGTCCCCCATGGTATCCTTGTCTCTAAACTGGGGAGAAATGGGTGTGATGGATGGACCACTCGGTGGGTAAGGAATTGGCTGGATGGTCGCACTCCAAGAGCTGCGGTCAGCGGCTCAGTGGCCAGGTGGAGATCCGTGACAAGCGGTGTTCCTCGGGGGCCAGTGCTGGGACCAGCACCGTTTAACATCTTTGTCGGTGACACAGAGAGTGGGATCAAGTGCACCCAGTTTGCAAACAACACCGAGCTGTGTGGTGCGGTCAACACGCAGGAGGGAAGGGATGCCATCCGGAGGGACCTGGGCAGGCCTGAGAGGTGGGGCTGTGCCAACCTCATGAGACCAAGCACAAGGTCGACATGAGCTGGCAACGTGCGCTTGCAGCCCAGAAAGCCAACCGTGTGCTGGGCTGCACCAACAGCAGCATTGCCAGCAGGGTGAGGGAGGGGATTGTCTCCCTCTGCTCTGCCCTCGTGAGCCCCCACCTGGAGCCCTGTGCTCAGCTCTGGGGCCCCCGAACAAAGAAGGCTGGGGAGGGGCTCCCTGTGAGGGACTGTAGTGATAGAACAAGGGGTAATGGCTTTAAACTAAAAGAAGGCAGGTTTATATTGGATGTAAGGAAGAAATTCTTCACTGTGAGGGCAGTGAGGCACTGAACAGGCTGCACAGAGGAGCTGTGGATGCCCCATCCCTGGAGATGTTCAAGGCCAGGTTGGTTGGGGCTCTGGGCATCCTGGGCTGGTGGGAGAGGTCCCTGCCCATGGCAGGGGGTTGGAACTGGGTGGGCTTTGAGGTCCCTGCCAACCTGAACCGTTCTGTGAGCCTGTGATTCTATCATTCCACGGCTGTGCCCTTGCTGCAAAGAAGACCAGGAGTGTCCTGGGCTGCAGCAGGCATGGCAGCAGGTGGAGGAAGGTGAGCCTTCCCCCCAGCTCAGCCACACCTGAAGCCACATGCTTCAGGTGTGAGGCATGATGAGGTGTGAGGCCACACCTGAAGCACCATGCCCAGTCCAGGGCTCCTCAGTACAAGGGCAACACAGAGACACATACACAGGACAGGGTCTGACGAAGGGCCAGAGGGGTGACTCGGGGCCTGGAGTATCTCTCCCATGGCAAAAGGCTGAGCGAGCTGGGACCCTTCCACGTAGAGAAAAGAAGGCTCAGGCGGGACCAGGGGTTGCATGTGTGGAGTGTGGAACACGTGGAAATCTTACCAAAGTCTATAAAGACCTGAGAGGAGAGTGCAAATAGGACAGAGATGGGTTCTTCTGAAGATGGTGACTGCAACAACAGGACAAGAGGCAACAGGCAAAAACTGAAACACGGCGTGTTATGTCTGACCTTCAGGAACCCCATTTTACTGTGAGGGTGACCAGAGAGCCTACGGAGTCTCCCTCCTTGGCAAGATTTAAAAGCAGGTGGAAAGTGGTCCTGGGCAACCTGCCCTGGGTGTCCCCGCCTGAGCAGGGGCTTGGACCAGGTGACCTGGAGAGGTCCCTTCCGACCTCAACGCTTCCGTGCAGACCAGGGCAGCAGAGGTGCAAGACTCCCACACAAGACACCCCAAAACTGCCCCTGTAAGGTCACCAACGCGGTAACGACTGAGGCACAGCCAGGACACGAGTGGGGATCCGCAGATGGACAAAGGGAAGTCACAGCTCCACGCCCCACAGGGGGGTCCCCACAGCCGTGATGCGACAGCTCCTGTAGGTACCCACGTGGTGGAAGCCGAGACACCCACGCAGGCAGGAGCTGGGGGTGCCTTGGCGACAGGGTGGCGACCCCCGTGCCCCCCGCGTCGTGTCCATCAGGCAGGGGCTCCCAGCCTCTCCGTCACGGGGGGGATTTTCTCTGGATATCAGAATATCTAGCGCCCTTGCTTCCGCATTCCTGGGGCCGCAGCGGGCTCCCTCCCGCCCCGCGCGCGTCCTGTTTGCTCGGGCGCATCACCCCGGCCTGAGTCACGCCGCGGCCCCGCAGGTGGCGGAAGGCTAACAATAGCCCACAAAGGGAGGATGTCTCCCCCAAGCCTTCCTCCGGCCCCGTCTTCGAGGAAACCTCCCGCGGGAGGGACGGGCCCCACCGGACGCGCGGCGGTGGATGAGCCTCGTCCGGTTGACGCTGCCTGGCTCGCGGCGGCCCCCGGTGAGCGCCTTGGGGGGTCCCCAGGGGGTGGCCGGAGCTGAGGGAGGATGCGCAGCAGATGTAGAGCTTGGTGATGTGGTTTAGCGGAGCACTTGTTAGGTTAGAGGTTGGACTGGATGATCTTGGAGGTCTCTTTCAACCTGGATGATTTGGTGATTCGGTGATTAGCGCGGTTCGCTAGTTACCAGGATGGAAGCAAAGCGCTGCCTGATGGTCGCTGTGACAACCTGCGTGACGCATCCTCGAGAAACTTTTCGTGCCCGTAACGACTGCGGGCAGCTTCGGTGTCGCTGCTGTCCCCTGCCCCCCAGCCGGCCCTGTCCTGCCCCTGCTCGGAGCTCCGGGGCACGGTCTCCCCCCCGCATGCCCCGTCCGCCGCCCCAACCCGAGGAGAACCCAAAGGGGGGACCCGGGGAGGTGACCCCGGCCCAGGCAGGAGCGGGCACGGACCCATCCGTGACGCGACCGCGCCCGGTCTCGGCGTGGCTGCAGACACGGGGGCGATGCCCCCGGTTCCTGCTGCTGCCCCCCGCTCCCCGCCGGGCTCCGCAGGGGCTGGGGCAGGGGACAGGGGACAGGGGACGGGGACAGGGGACAGGGGACAGGGGCCCGCGGCGGGGTCGTGGTGCCACCTCGTGGCCGGCAGCACCCCAGCGACACGGCCGGGGGCGCAGCATCCTTGCCTGCTGCGGGGGGTGGCACGGCGGGGGGGGCCGGGACAGGGGGCAAGAACTCGCGTGGGAGATGCCCCGGGACAGGGGCCAGCCGGCAGAGCCCCCCCCCGCCCATCGCACCGAGCCCGCAGGGACGCCGAGCCCGCTGCCCAGCTGGTGTCTTCTCAGGGAGGTTTGCTTGTAAAGCATCTGTTTGTTTACCGTAGGACCTACCGGACGTCCAGCAGCCTGCATATTGCCGCACGAGGTTCTGCTGCCACGGCACTGGAGGGGGCTGGCACTGCACATCTCCCCCCACCACCCTCGGATGGGCACCGCTGCAGCCGGGCTTTCTCTTCAGCAGCGGCGGAGCGGTCATTAAACCAGCCAGAGGAAATACGTGTGCCATAAACGCGGCAGGCCCCGGGCTCGAGGCTCGTTATGCCTCGCATCAGCTCTTTTTGCAAGGTGGAGACCACGGCGGTCCCGAGCACACAGGCTCGGAGGGACGAAGGGCACAGCCCAGCCGGCACCGCCCTCGGGTGCGGGCGCTGGTCCCCAGGCCATGCGCATGGTTTGGTGTCCTGCCTGCATGGGATAGCTCAGCCTGCTCACCTCCAGCACGCTCCCTCCGTACGCTGCTGCCAAATCTGCCTCCTATCTTGTCAGGATGCTAAAATATTCCTTTTGTCTCCTTGGCCAGCGTTTCAAACCCAGCACACTAACGGGAGCTGAATTTATTATTCCTGTTACTCCATTAGCCAGACCGCGCACTCTCACTAGTGCTGAAGGCATTATGTGCTTACACTCAAGGCCCTGCACATATTTCTGCTGCCCAGAAACTCTTACACACATACTGGAGAGAGTTTCAGGAGCTCAGCTCAGCCCCCCAGCCCCTTTGCCATAGCACAGCACCCTGGATGCCCTCACCGCATCCCCATCTCAGCGCAACCCGACGAGCGCTGACGTTTCGCTGAGCCGGGTGAGGACGGTGCCGTGCCCGCAACCCCGCTCCACGGGACAGCCTCTCCCCTGGGGGGTATTTCTGGACAAGGGGTTCCCTGGGGGCACAGGGGACGCAGCACCCCACAGAGCTCTTCGTGCTGGGTTAGCACGCCGGGCAGCTGGGACGTGCCAGGCTGAGCTGGCACAGCTCCACCTCTGCTTCCAGGAGGATCTTTGGACTTTGTGCGGATTTGGCTGTTTACTGTTATCTGGTTATCTAGAAGGGAGAAGCACTCAGTGAATAGGGCAACGACCCCCCCATATTTGCTCGGGGGCCTTGGCTCTGTCATCCAGCATCCCTCCGCCCCTGGGGCAAAGGCGCAGGAGGAGGGACCTGTCACCCCCGGCACTGCCGAAACGTCCCTTCCTCTGCCAGCAGCTCGGGGACTGCCGAGCAGCCATGCAGCCCTCCCGGTGGATCGCAGCCTGGCTGCTCCTTCTCCAGGGTATGTATGTGGGAGATGTCCCCGTGGCAGGGCTGGGTGGGGGTGGGGACCAGAACCAGGGACCCCCATCCATGGTGCACCTCAGTGTTTTGCTTGCCTGGTGGGGGTGAAGCATGGGTGGGTTTTCCCTTGGGGGGCTGTTCTGCTGCTCCAGCCCCCAGGGCACACCCCTGGCTCCCAGACAGGTCCCAGCCCCAGGGATGCTCAGCACGGGGCTGGCTCCTGCCTGCTCCCCAATGCTTCAGCTGTGCCTTGTGACCATCCCGCCATGTCCATCGTGGCCATCCCGCTGTGCCCAGGGGTCCGTTCCCCAAGGCATGCCAGGGGCATGCGCCTCTGCCTGGGGCTGACCAGGAGCTGGAGCCCCTGCTGAGGCTCTGGCCTCCCCCTGCACCCCAGCCTGCACCCCAGGATGCTCACAACAGGCCGTGTCCCCCAGGACCGACGTTCGGGACTGCTCTGTGGACCCACCGGTGAGTACCCCCTGCTTTGCACAGCACCCGCCCCCCCCCCGGGGAGCCCCATGCAGGGCTCCCTCCCCCCCCAAACCCTTGTCTCCCTCCTTGTGCCACCAGTACCTGCCCCCCACGGCCACCAACACCACGGCGCGGCTCGCCGCTCTGCGGGATGCCATGCGCGCCCACAGCATCCACGCCTACATCGTGCCCTCCACGGATGCCCACATGGTAAGGGGGCAGCCCCCCCGTGCCCCAGGCTGCGGGACAGCACCCCCAGCCACTTCTCATGGCTCCATCCTCGTCTCCAGAGCGAGTACATCGCCGAGCGGGATTCCCGTCTGGGCTGGCTGACCGGCTTCACCGGCTCTGCGGGTGAGAGCATCCTCGCCACCGCGGGGACCTGCCCTCGGCCCCTGGGCTTCCCACCCTGGGGGGTCCCCAGGGGCATCTGCAGGACCTGGGGGAGCCTGGCAAGGGGAGAGGCGATGCCTGAGTCCCCGCTGCCACCCCAGGCACCGTCGTGGTGACACAGGACAGGGCGGCCCTGTGGACCGACAGCCGCTACTGGACGCAGGCAGAGCGGCAGCTGGACTGCAACTGGGAGCTGCAGAGGACAAGTCAGTGCGGGCAGGGCGGGGGGCTGGGGGGGTCCCCGCTCCTGGGCCCCCACCACCCGTCTCTCTCTCTTGCAGCATGGATCAAGTACATCGGGCAGTGGATCCTGGAGTCGGTTCCTGCAGGGGGCAATGTCAGCCTGGACCCGTTCCTCTTCTCCATCGGTAAGGTTGGTCGGCACGGGGGGGGGGCCCTGCCTGATGGGGCGCACGAGCGGCCCCTGGGTGTGGCGAGGGAGGTCGTTGCTGCATGTCCGTCCCCCCCCCCCCATGGGCTGCTTTTCCCCTTCAGACACCTGGAACAGCTACAGCCAGGCTCTACAGGGCTCTGGCAGGGCCTTGCTGCCCATGGAGACCAACCTCGTGGACCAAGTGTGGGGCGACCAGAGACCCCCTCCGGCCTCCAGCGAGATCTACAGCCTCCCGGCAGAGTTCACGGGTACGCCTGCCCCCACCCACACCCCCTGGCCTCGGGGCGGGGGGTACAAGCTGAGCCGCTGGCTCACCCCCCCCCTCCCAGGGAGCAGCTGGCAGGAGAAGGTGGCCGGGATCCGGCAGCAGATGGAGGAGCACACCCGGAGCCCCACGGCCGTGCTGCTCTCGGGGCTGGAGGAGACCGCCTGTGAGTAGCCATGGCAGTGCTGCGGTCGGTGCCAGGGCTGCGGCACTGCCGAGAGCCGGGGCAGCAGGGCCACTGGTGGACACGGGTTCTGATGCCTCCCTCCCCCGGCAGGGCTCTTCAACCTCCGTGGAGATGACATCCCCTACAACCCTGTCTTCTACTCCTACACACTCCTGACCAGCACCAACATAAGGTGGGCAGCACCTACCTGTGGGGACGGGTCACTGCCAGGGTCCTGCCCCGACCCTCTTCCCTTCTCCCATGAAGCCCCCCTTCAACCCTTCCCCAAAGCCTGGCACACCCCACTGTGTCCAGCCCCATTGCACCCCCTCTCCAAGCCCCACATTGTTCCCAAGCCTGGCCCCATCCCTCCCAGCACAGCCTCAGCTCCAGCCTCATCCCTCCCGAAAAAACCCCGGGGTCCAGCCCCCCCCCACCTCCCGGCACAAGCCCCCAGCCCCTTCCCCTCCACTGCTGTGCCCCCATGGCCGGGCCGGGGGGGGCCGGGGGAGCCAGCCCACGTCCTGCCCCCAGCCTGTTCGTGGACGAGGCGCGCCTGACGGCAGAGGCACGGCAGTCCCTGCGGGCTGACTGCCCCGGGCCGCTCTGCGTGGAGCTGCGGAACTACAGCCAGGCACGTGCCCACCTCCAGCGCTACGCCCAGGGCAACGTCACGGTCTGGCTCGGCACCGAGTACACCACCTACGGCCTCTACAGCGTCGTTCCCCAGGTGAGGCTGCACCGCCCGTGGCCGCGGCCTCCCCGGAGGCCGGCTGCTGGGGCTGGGGGCAGGGGGTGGGTGGCCATGCCCCACCGTCTCCTTCGCAGGAGAAGCTGCTGGAGGACAGCTACTCCCCGGTGATGCTGGCCAAGGCTGTGAAGAACGAGAAGGAGCAGGAGCTGTTGCGAGCTGCTCACGTAAGGGCTGTCCCCATCTCCTCACCCAGCAGCAGAAGTTGGGGGGGGGGGGCTCCTTTGGGTGCTGTTCCCCCCACCATGCTCCCGCCCGATGCCAATGGGCTGTGCCCAGGTTCGGGACGCGGTGGCTGTCATCCAGTACCTGCTGTGGTTGGAGAAGATGGTGCCGCAGGGGCAGGTGGACGAGTTTTTGGGTGCCCGCCACATCGATGCCCTCCGACGGTCAGTGCCGCCCACCCACCGCTGCACCCGGGGGGTGCCAGCACAGGGTGGCAGGGACCCCTCCGGCATCTCGCCCCCCGCTGCCTTCCAGGGCCCAGCAGCACAGCCACGGGCCCAGCTTCGAGTCCATCTCTGCCAGCGGGCTCAACGCGGCACTCGCCCACTACAGGTGTGGGGTCAGGGGCTGGGGATGCGGAGCTGCCGGGGCGTCCCGGGTACCATGGCGGGGGCTCTCACCCCCCTCTCCTCCCCAGCCCATCCAACACCAGCAGACGGAAGCTGTCGGTGGATGAGATGTACCTGTCGGACACCGGCGGGCAGTACCTGTGCGTATCCCACCCCGTCCCACCGTGCCCCTATCGTGGCTGCGCCCAGCCCTGCAGGAGTCAGGGCCCCTGCTCATGTCCCCCTTTGCAGGGATGGCACCACAGACATCACACGGACCATGCACTGGGGCACCCCGACCCCACTCCAGAAGGTGCTGGCACCATTGGGCCATCCCAGCCATGGAGCTGGGGCTGTTGCCAGAGGCTGAGGCTGGATGTGCTGCGGGGGACGGGGACATCCATGCAGCACCATGCTCAGCACCCCCGTGCCGCTCTTAGGAAGCCTACACCCGCGTGCTGATGGGCAACATTGACCTCTCCCGCCTCGTCTTCCCGCCCAACACGGCCGGTGGGTGCCACGTCTGGCACGGGGGGAGCAGGGCAGGGGGTGCCCTCACCGCTCTCCAGCCCCATCCCACGTCCTCATCCTCCAGGGAGAAACGTGGAGTCCTTCGCCCGCCGGGCGCTCTGGGATGTGGGGCTCAACTACGGCCACGGGACCGGCCACGGCATCGGCAACTTCCTCTCGGTCCATGAGTGTAGGTGCTGGGGGCCAGCTCCGGGACACAGGGACAGGGCTCACAGGGGGCTTGTCGCAGCCCAGCCCTGCCGCTCTCTGCGGGCAGGCACCCCCTGAGTGTGTCTCCCCCTTCCCGTAACCCACCCGCTGTCCCCCACAGGGCCCGTGGGTTTCCAGTCCAACAACGTGCCGCTGACTGCGGGCATGTTCACGTCCATCGGTAGGTGCACCCAGCGCGGGTCCTGCCAGCCGTGCCTCCTCAGGCTCTAGGGGATGGCCCTGGTGTCGCAGGGCTATGCCAAGGAAGTGGGTCCCCAGCTTTCTGCCCTGCTCGCGAGCCAGTCCAGGGCTCTCCACTGGCGGGGATGGGCTGGGGGGGCTGCTGGGGCGTGGGACTTGCTGGGCACTGCTCCTGTCCTCAGAGCCCGGCTACTACCGGGATGGAGAGTTCGGGATCCGCATCGAGGACATCGCGCTCGTGGTGGAGGCGCAGACCAAGGTAACGCTGTCCCTGCTCACCCAGCTGCCCGAGGAGCCTGGAGCTGCCTCCTCTCCCCAGACCAACCTTCGTTCCCAGGGCTCTGCATCAGGCTGGGGGTCACAGGGGAGGGCGGGGGGGCTTGGGCACAGTGCAGGGGTGGCAGGGGATGAGGTGGCACGGGCCCCTCCCCTGCTCCCATCACTAGACAGGCAGTGCCGGGGGCGCTGCGCCAGGCAAGGAGTGGGGGGGCACCCACCTCACAGCCTTCCCCCAGCAGCACCCGACCGGGGAGGAGCCCTTCCTGACCTTCGAGGTGGTGTCGCTGGTGCCCTACGACCGCAACCTCATCGACGTCAGCCTCCTGTCGCAGGAGCAGGTACAGGGCGCTGGGAGTGGGTGAATGGGAAACCAGGGCAAACGGAGCCAGGGTGGGCAAACGGGGCTGAGGCAGGGATGGACACATGGACAGAGAGGTGCAGAGGGGCCTGGGGACAGGGCTGGGGCAGGTGAATGGGCTGGGACCACGAGGACGGTCCTCTGCAGCTGCCTATGATACCCGGCTGCAGATAAAGTACCTGAACGCCCACTATGAGACCATCCGGGCACGTGTGGGGCCGGAGCTGCAGCGGCAGCAGCTGGAGGAGGAGTACCGCTGGCTGCAGAGGAACACCGAGCCCTTCCCGCTGGCCAGCACCAGCACCACCGCCGCCGCCACGCTGGGCACGCTGGCCATCAGCTCGCTCGTCTCCGTGCTGCTCGCTGAGCTGCAGGCCTGATCCTGACTCCTCCCCCTGCCGAGGCAGCTTCTTCTCACCACCGCTCACTTCCTCGTTTTGCCTTTTTTTTTTTTTTTTATTTTCATCCTTGCAATTAAACAGTGTCAACACCGACGGGGGCGTGAGGCACTGGTGTGCCAGGGCAGGGTGCCGGTGTGCCCGTCCCACCTGGGGCCAGTTGCCCCTCCGCAGCGCAGGGAAGACCTGCGGATGCAGGGGACATCCCAGCCCCAGCGTCCCATGAAGGGGTTGGCCAAGGAGGCTGAAGGGACACAGGGAGGGGGCACGGCAGACAGGCAGGGGACCCTCCTCTTCTGCCCAGGGGGGACACCGAGCCCATCAGCAGCACTGGTGGTGGGCACCAGGGCGCGAGGCTGGCACCCCTCCCGGGGGCCCTGGGCAGGGCAGACACTTCGAGGAGGTCTTCCTTCCTCCTGGCCCAGCTAGCAAGCCCCGAGCTGCGCCGCTGCAAGCACCTCTCATGTGACCGCTGGCTTCCTGTGCGCTTCCCGGCCTCAGTGCCGGCGCCTCGGTACGTGCCCTGCCAGGCGCTGCTCCAGCGCTGTGCTCTGCCCCGGGGCCCCAGCACCATGCTGCGCCGCAAGCCCTCCAACGCCAGCGACAAGGAGCCCTGCCACAGGAAGGTGAGCGCCCACCGGACCAGGCTGCCCTGGGGGTCCCCGCAGAGCCCAGGATGCCCACCCTCCACCAGCAGGACCTGGGGCAGGGAGGATGGGGTGATGCGGTCTGGGCATCTGGGGTGGCCGTGGGGCAGAGCCCCTTGGGGCCCGGGGATGGCACTGCCAGCAGCCAGGCCCTGCCACCAAAGCCACTGTCGCCTTGCTTGCACGGTCCTTGCTTGCAGCTGCCCTGGCCCACGCCCTGCTCTGGCCCTGGGACACACGGCTGCAACCCAGTGCCCCCGTCTGCTCCCAGCTCACAAACAGCAGCAGGCAGGCAGCATCACATCCCCGAGGCGTTGCAGGCAGCAGCAGTGACCGCAGCAGTGGGTCGGGGATGCTCAGACCCCCACGTTAGTGTGGGCGCAGGCAGGGGGACCAACGGGACCGGCGGGGCTGTGCCAGGGGGCAGAGGCTCCCCCACCCTGCTGCTCCCCGCGGTGTGGGCGACCGCTGCCATTTCCTGCCCAGGGAGAGGATGACGGCGGTGCCGCGCGGGCTGCCGGGTGCACAGCTCCCAGCAAGGTGTCTGCGGTCGAGGCAGTGCAAGGCTGCAGCCCCGTCACGTGTGTCGGCTGCTTCCTCCAGCAGTCCTGCACCGGCACGGCACCGGCACAGCACCGCCAGGCCCGTGGCTGTGGCAGATGGTTCTTGCCAGCCACCATGTGCCCAGGAGGGGGAAGGCCCCACTCTGGGAAGCTCCCAGCTGCCGGGGGAAATCTGGGTAAAGCATTCCCCTGGAGCAGGGGTGTCCCGGAGAGCCCGGCAGGCCCCCGCTGGGCATCCCCTGCCCAACCCGGCCGCACCCGCTGCTCTCACTTCCCTCTCGCTCCATTTCTGCGGAGCTCCTGAGGGCACGGCGCCCGCAGGGCAGCCGGTGCCCCCCCAGAGCTCGCGGTTTGCTCGGCGCTGCTCTAGCGCCGGCTGCTCTTGCAACACCGGCTCCTCCCCGCCGCGGGCCGATCTCGCAACGCTCCCAGGCGAGCGGCCACGCAGCGAGGCCGGGGTGGCAACCGCAGTGTGAAGAGGTTTCAGCTCAAGGAGATGCGAAGGAGACGCAGAGGGTTCAAACTGCCTGGGTCTGGTGGGCTGAGCGGCACTGATCTGGGAGCGGAGCAAAAATAAAGAGTAATTGATGCTCGGTTGAGCTGACAAAAAGGAGAACTAGGCGAGGAAGGCGCAGGTCTGTGGTCAAGGGCTGGGAAGGGCTTCAGGCACCTCTGATGCATGCAGGATCTTGGGGAGCAAGGGGGGAGGACCTCATGCAGGAGGCGCAAGGAGCCCTCACCCCTCTCCATCTGCCCCCAGCTCTCCCTCCAGCGCTCCAGCAGCTTCAAGGACTTTGCCAAGGCCAAAGTCAGCTCCCCTGTGGCGAGCGAGAAGGAGTTCAATCTGGATGAGAATGTGAGTGCCCGTCCTCACCCACAGCCCTTTCCTGAGCCCCCTTCCCTGAGCCACCAGCCCTACTGGCAGCCCAGGTGCTGTGGGGCAGCCTCAGGGGCTTGCAGCAGCAGCACCGGCCAAACCGTGCCTGGCTTTGGGGTCCTGCTCCCCGGGGAGCCCTGCAGCCCCAGCGCGCCCTCCCCGCTCCTTCCCCCCTCCAGATCCCTGAGGATGAGCCCAGCAGCGCTGCCCCCGAGGAGGCGGCGCGGAGCAGCGGGATGAAGCTGGGCAAGAAGTGGCGGGCCGTCATCTCCCGCACCATGAACCGCAAGATGGGCAGGATGGCGGTGAAGGCGCTGGCCGAGGGGAAGGTGAGCAGGGTGTCCAGGGGTGCAGGGCCACAGACCCTGCTCCCTGGCACCAAGCCCGCTCCCCCCGGCAGGCAGAGGCGGAGGAGGAGGGGTCCCCGTCCCCACTGTCCCCAGCCAGCAGCACGGAGGAGCCGAGCCACGAGAAGATGCCCCTGTCCTACCTGGAGATGGAGGAAGACGCGCACCCGGCCATCAGCCGCCAGCTGTCCAGCGGTGAGCACGGCCCCCAGCCGGCCCCCAGCCCCTCACCCAGGACCCTGTCCTGACCCCCCCCCCTCCCTCTCCCCTCCGCAGGCAGCGAGGCGTCCAGCCCCAGCCCCAACAACCGGGACAGCCTGCGGCTGGAGGAGAGCGGCCCGGCCTACACAGGCCCCTTCTGCGGCAGGGCCCGCGTCCACACGGATTTCACGCCAAGCCCCTACGACAAGGACTCGCTGAAGCTGCGGGTGAGCCTGGGGGCTGGCAGGGCTGGGGACGGCCCTGAGGGAGCGGGGTGTGGCGGTGGCTCCTTCATCCCTGCTCCTTCCTTCACACCCCTGTCGTCTTTGGCCCAGAAAGGGGACATCATCGGCATCATCGAGAAGCCGCCCGTGGGCACCTGGACGGGGCTGCTCAACAACAAGGTGGGCTCCTTCAAGTTCATCTACGTGGACATCATCCCCGAGGAGATGGCCCCCGCCCGCAAGAGCCGGGGCCAGGGCAAGAGCAAGCGGCCCAAGCCCAAGACGCTCCACGAGCTGCTGGAGCGCATCAACCTGCAGGTGAGCGACGGGGACCCACAGGGCACCCGGGCAGCCCAGGAGAAGCGGGGAGGGGATGTGACGAGGAGCAGAGCAATGCAGGAAGATGAGGATGTCTCATCCCCACCCCCCCCCGCCCCAGGAGCACACCTCCACCCTGCTACTGAACGGCTACCAGACCCTGGAGGACTTCAAGGAGTTGCGGGAGACCCACCTCAACGAGCTGAACATCACGGACCCCCAGCACCGCGCCAAGCTGCTCACGGCTGCCGAGCTCCTCCTGGATTATGACAGTAAGGGCTGGGCAGGCGGCAGGGGACGTCCCACGCCGTCCCCGACGCTGGCTGGCGGGGAGTAGCCCGGGCACCCGCTGATGCTTTGTCCTCTCTCCCCCAGCAGCGAGCGAGTCAGAGGAAGGTGACAGCTCTGAAGCCCAGCCTTCGCCCTCGGAGCCCAAGGGGGACATCCCGCGGGACTCGGGCTGCTTCGAAGGATCCG
This sequence comes from Cygnus olor, assembly GCF_009769625.2. Classification (NCBI taxonomy): domain Eukaryota; kingdom Metazoa; phylum Chordata; class Aves; order Anseriformes; family Anatidae; genus Cygnus; species Cygnus olor. Next base: position 15,121,446 of record NC_049181.1, on the reverse strand, counting down.
AGACCCTGGACGGCAGCCGGGAGGAGGCCGAGCTGGCAGGCCCTGAGGGGCAGCTGGGGGCTCCGTCCCCAGCAGAGTCCTCCTGATCCCCCAAAGCGCTTTGCCGGCTCTGGCCCAGCAGTGGACAGGAGGGGAAGCTTGCCGGGGTGCAGGCAAGCCCCAGGGATGGGACCCCATGGCAGGACCTGCTCTGCAGGCGGGCTCAGCCCCCGAGGTTTGCTGCCCCAGGATGTTCTGCACTGCCTCACACCACTGCCCCACGCTCACTGTCCCACGCAGTGGGTGCTCCGGACACCGCGGGAGAGCCCAGGCGATGCCGCAGGTCTGCAAGCCGGGGCTGGGCCGCCCCTCCTGGGCCTGCCCCATTTTGTCCACAGCTTCAGGAGCTCCTCCAGGAGCCCTCGTTGGCTGGGCTGAGCAAACATGAGCGCAGGGGAGCCTGCAAGGACAGGGATGGCACGGACAGAGCACACCCACTGCTGAGCGGATGGGTGCAAGCAAGCAGAGGCACCGAGGAAACGCCACCAGCAGCAGGGAGGGTGCCGCCTTCCCCCATCGACTTCCTTGCACAGCCAAAGCAGACAGCGGGAGGCTGCTGGGAGAGCTTCAGCCAAGCCCTGAGAGCAGCCCAGCCTCAGCAGGAAGGCTGGGGTGAGAACTGACACTCAGCAGCCTGCTCTGGAAGGGATCGCAGAGGAGCGGGGCCGAGCACCGCGCTGCCCGGAGGTGGACGAGGCTGTCCCCAGGGCCCCACAGGATGGCCCCCCTGCAGACAGGCAGGTGCCCCCCTCCCAGCACCGGCTGCCCCCCAGGCAGGGGAGCTGCAGCGCTGCCAGGGCCAGGGAGCAGGAGCTGGTCAGGGAAGGCACCAGTAGAGGAGCCCACGGGTAACAAACCCCTGGGCTCGGTGGTACCGCAGCGCTCATCCGGCCCCAGCTCTCACAGCTGCACTCATCCAGCTCCAGCTCCCGCACCGCGCCAGACCTTTGGGCCCCAAGTTTGTTCCTTTGCGCTTGATCTCAATAAAGGCGTGCTCTGGCCTTCAGCCTGCTTCCTACCTGCCCCAAAGGCCTGGGGAAGAGAGCCAGGGAGGGAAGCAGCGTCCTTTCAGTGAAGCTGCAGGTAGTTCAGCATCCCAGGACAGCCTCCTGCTGCAACCCATGGCCCCCGTTGTCGGGGACAGCAGGACACAGGTAAGACAAGGGCGGGCTCGAGCACACTGTGGATGTGGGAGATGCAGAGGCTGGAAGGCCCCAGGGGACGGAGAAGGAGGCAGCCCGCTTTGGGAGGCATAGACAGAGAGAGGCAGAGGCTACAGCTCAGCCATTTTCCAAACCAATTAAGTTTCCTTCATTGTTTCAAAAAAAAAAAAAAAAAGAAAAAAAAGAAAAAAGAAAAAAGAAAAAAGAAAGAAAAACCAACCCTCACCCTACCCCCACTTCCTTCACAAGAACCTGAACAGAGCAGACAGGAACCACAGGTGCAGGCAGCATCCGTGACGGCCCCAGCAGGCAGCACTCGACACACCGCATTAGAAAATAGATTAGTAAAACCAAAAAAATACACTTTTTTCGCAACGAGTTTGAGATTTGGTCAGTAGCGCGTTGGGGCAGGTGGGAGAGGAGGGGCAGTTCTCGCTGCCGCGGGCTGTGCACAGGACCGGCGAGGGCACCGGAGCCGGTCTGGCCGTAGGGTGTCAGCGGCTCCAGCCCCGCGTGGTGGGACCCAGAGCTCGTTCAGGCGCTGGCAAGGAGCAGCTCGAGCAGCTGCAGGGCTGCTCCCCCGGCTCTGTTCCAGGGCACGGTACTGAAAGCAGCACGATGCGGGAGGGCACGGAAGGAGGAACACGCTGCCAGGCGGAGAAGCGAGCTGGGCCGCCCCTGCAGGGCCCTCCTGCGACATCTCCACCCGCCGTCCATTTGCTGCGTGTCCACGGGAGGCAGCAGCACCGAGCACACCCGGCAGGGGATGGAGAGCTGCCAGGGCACATCGCGGCCTCCCCTCCATCTCCAGCCTCTGCAGGGGCCGGCAGCGGCCATCGGCAGACCCCGGGGAGGGAGCGCTGCAGTGGAAGAGGAGCCCACGGCACAGGGGTTTCCACCACCGCTCGGCCTCTCCTCCCTCCTCTGCTGGGGAGGACACCACGCAGCCAAGACGGCCGGCAAAGCCCGGGGGAGATTCAAGGCTCTGAAAGCCAGCCAAGGATGGCTGAGAAATGCAGGGCAAGGGGCGGGGAGGGGACACGGGACACGACAACATGACACAGAATCGGGGCCGAGGTTGCGCAGAGCAGCGGCCAAGCGGCGTGCCACAGCCCAGCGGGGAAGGGCGGGAGAGCCCGTGCTCGGCGCAGGCACCCGGGAGCACGTCCAGCCCTGGCACAAGTCTGGGAGGCAGCAACGCAGGCAGGTCCTCCCCTGCAGCTTGGCACACCCTGCGCACAGCCACGCTGTGGCAGGCACGGGGCAGAGCCGAGCAGCAGGAAGACGGCGCTGCCCCGCTCCTTCCCCCAGCCCCGTCCACGTGAGCTGCAGGGAAGGACGCGAGGGAGGGCCCACGCCACGACTGCTCTCACACCTGCTGAGTCGCGTGAAAAGAGGGAGCAAGGGAAGGAAGCTACTTTAAGAAACACCGCCAGCAGAATACCTTCCCAGTTTTTTCGGCCCTTTTGGCACCAAAATGTCTCCTGACAACCCCTGCCACGTTAACCAATAAAACAATGCCACAGATTAGAGGAAGGAGGGAGGAGGGGAGAGAGGACGTTACTGCCATTAATCACTTTCTCCTTCCCATCAGGATTCCTCAGCAGCAGGGAGCAGGCCGACCCTAACATCGTTTCTGAGCTGCTTGACCACAAGTCATCAGGTCAGTCAGGGCCAGACGGAGGGACAGCTCAGGCCACCAAGCCAGTATTTAGCGTTGAGGACAACCTGCAGAGCAAGAGGTCCTGCCTCGGCCTGCAGGGAGACCAGCCCCGGTGGTGGTGAGCGTCCCTCAGTGATCACGGTGGGCTGCTCGTGCTCGTTATCCTTTGCCACCATGCATGGCCAGCGCCAGCCCACACCACCTGCGCATTGAGATGAATAATGACTAAAGCAAAACGGCCATGAGGAATCATTTGCCTGCCATCCAGCCCATCTCCTCCTCTCCTCAATCACTTCCAGCTTTGATTAGACAAAACAAGAAAGTTCTCCCTTTCAAGCAGAGGCTAGTGCTCTGCTTGCCCAGCGTCCTGGGATGGGAGCTGGAGCTCCCCAGTCGTTAGCTGCTTTTCCTCTGGCATCTCAGCTTTGCTCAGGGACGGCACAGGGACCTGGAGAAGAGAAGACAGCAATGACTTGGCACGAACACGCAGAGTATCTGTGCACAGAGATGTGGCCCAGCTACCCTGCAGCCCCTGCCTCCAGCCCCAGGAGCAGAGCTCTCAGCTGTGCTTGGGAAAACGGGAAACAAGGCCTGCAGGGGCCTCACCAAGCAGGCAGCACATCGGCTTCGTGAAAATCTGGAGCACTGGACTGCTCCAGCAGTACTCTGGTCTGTTTGTGCTAGAGAAACAGGCAGCTCACACTCCAGCAGGAGCGGGCCCAGCCCCTTCACACCGTGTTCACGGAACAGTTTAGGAAGGAAAGGACCACCAAGGGTCTCGTGTTCAACCCTGCCCTCAAAGCGGAGCTAGTTTCAAAGACAAAGCAGCAGCCCGCTTGCACCCCATCCAGAGGGGATCACTCACGGCACTCGGGTGAGGAAGGCTGCCGTCCTTCTGCTGAGCGCTGCTCTCCTCTTCCTGCCCACCAGGGCCCTGAGCAGCAGTGGGCTCTTGAGCGCTGGACCCCCGTGTGCATGTCTCCTCCTGAGCTGTGCTCTCCTCCTGCTGCAAGATGCCCCGTCTGTCCAAGACGCTGAAAGAACAAAATCCCACTGTCAGAGACCCGCACCTCTTCTGCACCAGCTTCTTTCTAGCAGAAAAAATGCTGGCGGAAGACAAAAGTCAAGGGAAGGCGTTCCCCCCTCCAAAAACAGGCTGTGCTCCGCCCAATCCTAGTTAACTCCTAGTTAATCTTAGGAGTGCCTACATTCCTCCTGGGAAAACCAAGCCCCCCAGAGAGCAGCCCAGTTCAGAGGGTGGGAGCCCACCGAAACAAGCACCCTGAGCTTCCTCTACATACACTGTCCCAGGGAAGGGAAGTCACTCCTCCACTGCTTCCCAAAAACACACGGCGTTAGGGACCGCATCACACGCGTGAATCACTGGAAATATGCAAGAAAGGCAACAAAAGACCTTCCTCCCCAGAGGATCTGGCTCTGTCCCAAGAGACTTCCAGAAGCCCTCCACACACACAGCGCTGGCAGAAAGGCAGCCAGGTCTTGCACCCAAGCAAGGAAAGCTCCACGGGACCCCAGGCTCGGGGGGACGGGGCAAGAATGGCGGGGCAGCTCCTCAAGAGCGTACCTGGGGGGCAGAGGTCCGCAGAGCACCTCACAGCAGTTCTTCACTATGTTGCCATGGCTGTAGGGATTCTGCACACGGTTTTTCCCAGTCCAGGAACCCTTGATCTGCAACGGACAGGGCACAAGCTCAGGTCTGCTCCACCAGCCTCAGCATGAGCAGGTCACGTCAGCAAGGTGGATGCCGCTGTGGCAAACAGAGGAAGCGAAGAGGAACAGGGGTGGCTCAGGGGAACAAAGAGACTGTACTTACGTCTTCGTTGGTTGTCTGATTCAGTGCCACCAGGAAGGTGTGGAACCCAGTTAACCCCACCACCGACCACAGGGTGAAGAAACAGATGAGCACCTCCAGTACAGTGAGAGCAGTTAAGGACTGGGGACCAGGCAAACAGTCACACCCGAGCTGAGTCACTACATTCAGCCCTGCTTCTTCTTCACCTAGACAGTTCTCTGTTTCACCCCCCTTCCAAAAATCACAAAAATTGCTCTTTGTCTTGTAATCAAGGAGGCAGGGGGGTGATGCCCTGGAAAACTCAGCAAAGCCTAAGCATCAAGACTTCAGTCCCCCCATAATGCAGCTTGCACTCCCCCACCAACTTAGAAGCCAACCCTTCTGGCACTGGGGAAGGATATGTCCCTGGGGTTTCCTTCAACGTGTTCAGAAACCCAATCTTCAGAGATTCTGGCAACACAAAGAAAGAGGCATTTGGTCTGTGGGAGACCGCATCAAGTTCATTTCCCTTTCCCATTCCATCAGTTCTGGGTCAGGAACACCATCCGCATCCTCCCTCACCCTCGGCCAGCCCAGCCACCCACCTCCCCACAGCCAGACTCACTTAGTGCTACGTAGACTATGTTGAAGGTGAATATGTAGATGGTGAGGAGTGAGAGCGAGAGGATGAAGAGGTAGAAATAGCGGTAGTTCCTCTTCCCCACGCAGTTGCCCACCCAGGGACAGTGATGGTCGAAGCGCTCTGTGAAAGTGAAGATGGAGATCAGCACTGCTTCCAGGTGCTTATTCCAGTGCCCTGAACTCAGAAACGTACAAGGCTGACAAGGACCCTCTGGGCCACTGAGTCCACCCCTCCGCTAGCTCAGGTCCCTGCATCAGAAGGGGCGGTGGAAGCCAGGTAAGAGAGCGCAAAACTCTTCCATTGAGTCAGTCGGCGCATTAAGGTAGAGTTTAAGAGCTTCACCCCATGCATGTCTTCTCTCCCACAGACCTGAGGTATAATAGCTTCTATTAAAGCTGCACACAGGTTGGCTGAAGGTCTGGGAGTTCAGCAGTTCTCATCTAAACCGCATGCTGCTTTACTCCTATCGGGATCATTAGAAGGTTCAAGAGACTGCGTAAGTGCTCAAAGGGCTGGGAACCTGTACTGAAGGAGAGGGATCCAGAAGAATGGGATTTCTTCCTCGAGAAGGGATGCCGAATATGAGCTAATTAGGGCAGGCACATACAAGGGCTAAAAGAGCTGCTATGGTGGGCGGGGGGCTGGACAAAAAAGGGGCACTCGGTGAAAGAGCATAGTCTCCAAGATGGTGCAAGGAGCTGCTTTCACAGAAGCTGCAGCTCTCCACTGGAATCCTCTAGCCCAGCAAGGCCAGCAGGTCAGTGAAACTCAGAAGTGGACTCTGCATTTACACGGATAATTTAGACTTATATTAGACCAGCTATTGCCAAAGAGATGCTGGCAAAGACGAACCATCTGGCTTCAGGTTCTGAGCAAATCTCAAGCTCCTTGGGCTTAAGATGAGGCAGGCCGTCCCCATCTGTTCAGACAACACCATTCTGGACTTCCTCCATCGCTGCTGGAAGCATGCGCAGTATGAGGCAGGATACGGAGCGAGACCTGCTGCAGCTCTTCGCTTGCTCTCCTCCAAAGGCTCTCACCTAGCACCCAGCTGCAGGAACAGCCCCAGCCCTTTCTACTCACCCACACAGTTGTCACAGATGCTGCAGTGAGAGGCACGGGGCGGACGGAAGATCTTACATGTGTAGCAATACTTCAGCTTTACTATCTGGTTGTTGATCTGGAAGTTCTTAATCCGCGGGGGCGGGCGCTGACCCTGCGGCACGGTCCCATTTGTGGCCTCTGAGAGAGGGAACCAAGCAGAGATCAGACCTGCTGCTACAACACAACAGGACGAGAGCTACAACTCTCCTCCTTGCTTTTTCTACCAGATGGATCAGAGCCTGCTGGGTCTAGAGCCAGTGGCTACACCTCTGCTCACACACTCCAGAGCCAACTTGGCAGCTTGGAACTTGGAAATGAGGTGCCAGAGCTTTCAGGAGCGTAAGGGGAGAAAAAAAACCACCAAAACAACAAGCAGACCTGGATCCACCAAACATCCTCTCTCCTTGCTGGACCAAAGGGCCTGCGTCAAGCTTCCTGCACCCCTTACCAAGAGCAAACTGAGTTTGTATGTACACAGCTACAAGAGAGAAAACTGCATGAAAAGGTTCCCGGAAAGGAACATTGTACCAGCTGAGACTCGGCCAAGCAGAATTAGCCAGTAGGCAGTAAGATGCTCAGTTTGGGGCCATTCCCACTTTTGGGGGTCGTGCCCCCCAACAGGGACAAAAAGGCTCTGCAGAGAATCTAGACTATACCAAAACCACCAAGGCTTTTCCAGCCACCACCCGTTCAGCTGCAGCACTCACCAATCTCCATCTCAATGAAGGCCGCCTCATCGGGCAGGGCTCTCGGGATCACCCCGGGATCACTGAAGCTCGTCCGCAGGAGCGTGGCCATGGCAAACAGGAAGAGAACTGCTGCAAACACGGGGATGGCTGGAGAGAGCTGGACTGCCAGGTACCGACACCTGTAAAGGAACGTCAGGAGGCAATCAACCAGACCTCAGCAAGGCCTGCCTGCGCCAGGGTCTAAAACCCTGGCAAGACATCAGAGCGCAGACTCTTCTGAGCCCCGTGACACCTGCAGAAGACAGGCTGCTCAACGCTTCCTTCTGATCCCTCCACCACAGGGCAACATCGCTGGGGCAACTCTAGCAGCCGGCTAAGACCAGAGAAGTACCACGGTTTGAACCAGCCAGAACACGGTATATGTTCCAGCATTTCATTTTGTTTCCAGCTCCTGTCTTGCTCAGAGTCGCAGGTGACAACAGAAACGCAACCAGCCAGCTAGAGGGATCTTGCCTAGAAGACATCCACGGCAGCAGCTGCCAAGGACGCAGCTAAAGGAGAAGCACCAAAGCCTTGTCTGAGAACCCACCACCAGAGCCAGAGGGCATGGACCGGAGCGGTGGGAATCTCTGGCTGTCCCCTCAACGGGCAGCATCCAGTGCCACAGAAAGTACCTGCCACGGATTAACCGCACCCTGTGCTTCTCAGCAATGGTCACGTACAAGTGCAACGTGCGTGTGCAACAAAACGTCAGGCTTCCTTCGGCTTTTCTGAGGCACAGGACTCAAAAGCTCCAGATGAAGCGGGAAGTCTCTTCCCACGCCTGCCTCAAGATAACATCAGCTTAAGAGGACACTCAGCCTGAAGACTGTTTAGTTTATAAACACAGAAAGGCCCGAGGAGAAATTCATGTTGATAATCCTGTTGATTGAGGTGGTACAAAGAGACAAAGGAGAATAATCTCATTATGCCCCATGATACTCCTGGACACCCATAAATGTCTCCATGGGCACTTCAGCACAGGCCACGCAGAAGGCCCGTACAGAAGTCATGGTTTAGAGTGGCATCAGGCCAATAAAAAACAAATTTTTACCTCGGTTTCTTTAGAAAACCCTGCTTATGATGGGGTGACGGTCTTACACAGCTTTCCTCTGGTTTAACCCCGCCTGAACCCCCCCACGCTCGGGAATTCCACCTCTCCTCGCACATCTCATTTCTTCAGCTTCCTCCTGATGCCTCTGAGTCCGCAGAGACGGACCCAGCCCAGACCCTTGCTCCCATCCACTGCTGTTCTCCAGGAAAGCATAAGGCTGCTCTGGTGAACGACACAGGATTATCCTCCGCAGTGGACTTGTCATCCTAAACAGGGGGATTTCTACGACATCCATAGCATTAACTGTTTAATTCTGGATAGCCTTCACACCCACAGCTTCTCTGAAGTTTCTAGCTCCAACTGCTTCCTTTGCAGCAACAAATTCTGCGTACTCACCACCCACTGCAGGACGGCTCACCGGACTTTAATTTGCTGTTGCTTGACTCCAGCAACTATCCTCTGTGTGCAACGAAGTAGAGAGACCACACACGCGCACGCCCCGGGCCATACACTACGGTATACTTTGGCCACTGCGAGGCACGGGGCCCGTCCCCCAAACCACCGTGGTTAATTTTAGACACTACAAACGCCGCAGTTACTCAGAACAACACAACCCTTGGAGCCGTCCACGTGCAAAGCGCTCTCTCCTTTTGCAAAGCCAGGCTGAACAGTCAGAGGGCTGGGCTTACCGCCTTAACGCAGCCTAAGATAACTTTGCCTTCCCTCTGTAAGGACAAAGTCTAGCTAGCGAGCTGCAAGTCAGCCAGCGATTAAACAGCAACCTTGGATCCCGTTTTGGGAAGGAATATGGTTTATTCCCGCAAAAGCTGTGCACGGTCTGCCTCCAAGGGCTGCAACTTGACCCTTGTTCAGCTGACATGCCGGCTTTTATAACCGCTGTAACAACAGGAACACATTACAGGCTTAGAAAAAGGATTCGTGAACTGCGTTAAAGCTGAGCTGAAACCATGCCAGGGCTCCCAGCCTCAGATACACGCTGACACCTTCAGAAGTTTCTTCAGCGTGCCACCAGCAAAGAGATTTATTACCTTCGAGCACGCGATCCGCTCTGGGTGTGCTCTGCCAGGCACAGACCCGAAAGCTTTACGCAGCAGCACCTGAGAACAAACGGGATCAGCCCCTGCATGGCCTGCAGACGAGCGCCAGCATGGGACGTGCCCCGCTCCCTGGGCGTCTTTGCAAAGAAACCAGCCCTTTGGGGAGGCACACGCGCCCCCAGGCACAGCGAGAGGAGCCTCCAGGCTGACGCTACTGCACTGCGGAGCGTGGTGCGGGAAGGGGAAGAAGCCTGCAGTTTTAGGAGACAGAAGACGAGCGCACGATTGTCCTCTCCGCTGTGGCAAGGGAAACGGCATTCTCCAGCCTCTCTCCGGCTCTTCCACTGCGGCACAGGCACGGGGCAGGCCAGGCCCCCGGCTCAGGAGGAAAAAGAAGCAACCTCAGGTATCCGGAGTGCCCTGGAGTCTTCGTTCTACGCCTCGTCTGCAAAGTGATTAAGCGCAGTAATTCATTTACACTGCTGAGGAGCTGATATTTTAAAGATCCATTGTTTGGGAGAGCTGAGCACCAACAGAGACACACTGTTGGGATGTGAGGATATTGCTCCTCCTCCCCTCCCAGGGCGATATCTGTGCTCTTGAGCATTTTGCCGTCTAATATCAGACAACAGCACTATCACAATGCACGACGGGGGGAGGGGGGAGGCTCAGACAAAGGGATCATTACAACGGGGAAGGGGGGAGCAGCAAGAAGCAACAGACGGAGGTGCAGCGAGTGCAAGGAGCGCGGACTGCTCTGCTGAAGCTTCTGAGGCCACTGGAAGCTCTGCTGTACCCAGCACGTTAAGCAAAGTCCAGGGGAAGGGGAAAATGAACGCGCCAGCGCTGAGCAGCACAGGACTCGGCCGGGACCACCAGGCCGGGCATCCCACCTCTGGGTCCCTCCAGGGCTCAGCACAAGCTCTGGCGTGACGTTCATTTATACCTCGCTTGCAAATCACCCGTTTAACTTCCACGAACCAACGCACACCCACACCACGTGCTCACCCTGAACGCTGTCAAAGCAAAGAAATACCCTCACCAACCATCTAACCCTCACCAGAGCGCTCAGAGTCACCTGCAACTCCCAGCCCTGGGAAGACTTCCAGGAGCTGACGTGCCGACTGTCAGCGTGGAAACCCCATCCTCCGAAAACCTGCGTAACGGCTGCACTGCAGTGCCGCAGGCTCGGGGCCCCTTCACCGAGCTACGCTCGGGCTCAGCCAGAGCTGTGGGCAGGGTCCGTCCCCACCGATCGGCAGCGACGTGGAAAACGCTCGCTACGGACCCAGCCCAAGCGCACCGCGTGTTTCTGAGCTGGCAGAACCCGGACCTGCACGGACGCAGCAGGGAGAGCAAAGATGCCTCCTGTACAGTGCAAGAGAAAGGGCAGACAGCCCAAAAGCACGGGAGCAGCCACTGTGCACAGAACCAGCTCTGGGTGCCAACAAGCTCGACTCTATCAAGAGAAGAAATAAGAAGAAGCACCGATCGGCTTCTGTGCAGCTTTTGACGACGTCTGAAACGGACCTACGCAGAGACAAAAGGCATCTCACGAGCACTTCCTATTAGTGCAAAAGCTTTGGGGTTTAGGAAAGAAAATTAATCAGAAGGCGAAGTCGCACAAAGGGTCAGCCTAGGTTTTCCGATTTATCAGAAAACAAACAAAATTCAATCTCTACATAGCTAAGGATGTAGAGAGAAAAAAAAAAAAGATACACGCGCTTGGTTATTGGAAAAGCAAACAGCAGCCCCCTCGTGCAGCCAGGAGCCTGGCATCGTAGGCACTATCTTGCCTGTAACATTTACAAACGTCTCGCTTGTGTCGAAAAGCTGAAGACAAAAGAAATGGAGTTCTCTCGCGGCCGCTTTGGAGAAGCGAGTGCCTGTCACTTCAGGAGAGCCGCTACAGCTGCACTGGCAAACTGGAAAGAGAAACCCCCGGCAGCCAGAGAGGGGATACCCCAGCCCCTCATCTTCCGTCCCACAGCGATTTCACCAGGGCTTCTCATCGTGTCCAGACACCACGGGCACGGTGAGACAGCTGAGCGCCCTCACACAACAGCCTATGCACCCAATAAACGTGTAAAACGACGCTAACGGGCTATTAAATACGATTTCACGTGACACAGTTACGGTCAGAGAGCAGACCCAATTAAACCCAGGCCTCGGGGACCAGCCTCAGCCTTGAAGCAGCCGCTTTCTGCCGGGGTGGTGGCGAGAGGCGCCCTTGGGCAGAGCGCTCGGAGGCTGCCGGGCACGTCCCGAGAAGCCAGCGCAGCGCCTCTGCTTTATCGGGGAGGGAGGAGCCGACCTCCAGGTACGGCGCCAGCAGCTGGGTCCGTCCTCGGGGCCTCCTCCGCTCCCCGACAGAGGCACGGATGCGACTCCAAGACCGCAGCTCCGAGGCGGAGAGAAGAAAAACAGCCAGGTTCCCGCACACGGGGCCGAGCTGGCTTCGGAGCGTTTAAGCAGAGATGCGGCAGATCAGGCGGCAGCACCGGAGCCGCCAGCGGCAGCCACAACAGAGAGGCTGTCATTTCGCGGCCGGGAGGACTCCGTCAGCGAGGAGCGCGGCAGCTTATCTCGTGACGTGCGATGCCAGTCACCACCGGCTCTACGGCGAGGGCGTTTGTAATCAGAGCCGGGCCGGCGCAGCCCGGAGGGCGAGGAGCAAGCCGTCGCTGGCTCGCGTCGCGCGGCGAGGCATTTGCTGGCTTGAGGCATCCCCGAGCCTTGCTTAGACAAGGTGTGACTGCGCAAGTGATTCAGCTGAATGGAACAGGCACTGAAAACACAGGCACCCCTGCAGTTAGCGTACGAGGATTGAAAGGACTCCTCCACCCACCCGTCTGCTGCTCTCCAGAACCAAATCCTAACGACCCAAATTGTTCCTTCGTGGAACAAACTTCACAGGGGAAAACTGAATTTCGGCGCAAACGCCAAAGAAATGGCCACAAGCTGAAGTGAACGGGTAACACGCCCGGCAAAAAGATTAAAGCCAAGACCCTCATGCAACAGCACCCTGACGCAGGCAGAAGGCACAAAGGGTAGCCAGGCCTCCAGCAGCCGAGCCGACTGTCTTCTCAGCACCGTTTGTGGAGCGTTTCTGGTTTGGAAGACAGCGTTTCATTCCTACCCCAAATTCAAAAACCCACAAACAAGCAATTTCACAACAAAGCTACCTCGCTCAGACAGGAAGCATTAAGACACAGCGCCTTGAGACCATCAAGTCAGCATTTCAGATTTCTCCAACCTTTCCCTCACCTCCCCAGTCAAAACCACTCATCAGCAAACAACCCAAAATCACAGACGATTCTGCTCCCCGACGCACAGCTCCGTCACGCTGCCGGGGCTGGGAACGCAGGCTCGGTTCCCGCTGCCCCACAAACCGCAGCGGGGCTTGCAGCGGTCAGCGGCGAGGGCAGACAGGGCAGAGCGGGACGCGGCTCCGCTTGTCCCACGAGGACAGGCTCCGCAGGGAGCGCGAGCAATTATCCCTCGCGACGAGCGTTTCTGGAGTGGTAACACTCATTCCTGCAAGGCAGGAAGCCTGAGTGCCATTTTTCGGATGTGAAATAAAACAAACAAACAGCAGTGTCATTTCTTACCCGTGAATTCAGGCTGAGTCAGGGATAATTTTGGCTCTTCAAGCTGGGGAACCCCAACACCTTGCGTTACGGTTGCATGACGCCCGTCTGCGAAGCTACACAACGACTAAGCAGAAAAACCAGTCTTGTACCTGACGTTATGCACCTCATTGCTTCTGCTGGGACGTGGCAGGCCTCCGCAGGGCATTCCAGAAAGCCCTTTGCGAGGCTGCCAGCAGTATCCGCTAGCAAGGAGGGCGATGCTGGACCAGAGGAAGCAGAGACAACTTCCCTGGTTTGGGGCAGATGCCTCGGAGGCCAGCGCACGTGCTGAGTGCTTTATAGACCTGGAGGAAAAACCAGGGCTTAACCAGCCAGCAGGTTCTTCCTTTTGCCTTCCTGGCTTAAAGAGCCTTTGTGTTACCCAACACCACTGAGGACTTCGCCTCCCCAAGATCAAAACAAACATGCTGACGGAGACCGAGGGAGGGAAGTCTCGTTGTCGTTCAGGCTGACCCATCTCCGGACCGGGCAAAAAGGGGCTGGCCTGCCCTCTCCCCACAACACCAGCACTATTAGCCGAAGCCTTGCGATTTCCCGTTTTTTGGTAGCTCGCTTCTCCAAGCAACTCAAGGAGCCGGGAGAGTTATGGGGAAGCTCCTGCTCTTTTGGGAGCACCTGGGATTTCGGCTGCAGCCCCCCAGGCTGCCGACCCGGGACCAGACCTGACCTAAAGGGGCAGGCAGGGCCTCCCCGGGCGCCCGGCCTCGAGCAGAAAAGGGGCTGCTTCAGCCCAGCATCGCCGCAGCGCGTTGCCCAGCGGCTGCCAGCTCGGCGGGACCAGCACTCACCCCCCTCCCCGTGCCAGCAGGCTCCGTGCCTTCGGCTGCACTGCTTCCCCGGCAGCGTCGCCTCCCCGAGCCGGGTGGCTCCACGCAGGGAGGTGCTCGGGCCGCGGGTCCCTGGACCGCTCCGTGACCATGGGCCCGGCGTCCCGGGGGGGCCCGGAGCCCCGTGAGGGCCCGGCCTCGCCCCAAACCCCTGCCGAAGGGCGAGGGAGAAGCGCCGCGGGGACTCACTCGAAGGCGAAGAAGAGGGCGCAGGTGCCGAGGATGAGGAAGAGCGTCAGGTAGAAGATGCCCTTCTGCCGGGCCATCATGATGCGCCCGTCGCAGCAGAAGGTGTTCCTGCCGGGCAGCTTCTCCCATCTCCGCACCACCTTCTTCTTCTTCTTCCTCGCCACCAGCACCGACATGGCGGGGCCGTCACTGGGGCTGCTGCCGCCGCTCGGCCGGGAACCGCCGCAGCCGCCGCCGCCGCTCCGCTGCCCCCGGCATCCTCGGGGCCCGCCTGGGCCGGGCTGGGCTGGGCGCTGCGGGAGGGAGGGGGGGGGGGGGCGGGGAGGAGAGCACGGGGCTCAGCGGGGGGGGGGGTCGCCGTGGCAACCGCAGCCCCCCCGGGGTCGCCATGGCAACCCGCCGGGAACGGGGAGGGGAACGGGGAACGGGGAACGGGGAACGGGGAACGGGGAAAGGGGAACGGGGAGGGGGGGGGACAGGGCGCGGCCAGCACCGGCCCCGCCGGGCGGCACCGGGAGGAGGGAGAAAGGGGGGAGGGGGGGGGCGGGGGGGCGCTCACCCCCGTGCCGGTGCGGGCCGGGCCGCGCCGCTCCTGCCCCAGCGCCGCGGGAGGGGCCGCCACGCCCCGCGCCGCCGCCGCCGCCGCCGCCGCCGGGGGAGAGGGCTCGGCCGCCATTGGCCCGCCCGCGCCGCTCCTCGCGCGCCCATTGGCGGAGCGCGGTGTCGCTCAGCAGCTGAGGCCCCGCCCCCTCCTCCTCCCCGCCCCGGTCCGGCCGCGGCACGGCCCCGTTGCCCCGGCAGCCGTGACGTCACGGGCCGGGCGGAAGCTTGGCGGGCGGCGGCGTCGGGCCGGGGCGGAAGCGGCGCCGCTCGGCGGCCCGTCGGCGCGCTTCCGGTGCCATGGCGGAGGAGTGGCTGGGCGTGGAGGCGGCGGGCAGCGGCGGCGAGGAGGAGGTGAGCGGCGGCGGCGGGACCGGCAGCGCCGGGCTCCGGGGTGGCACGGTGGCGGGGGCCGGGACCGGGACCGGGGTTGGGATCGGGGCCGGGGCCGGGCCCAGGCCGCGCGGTCCCGGCCTTCGCGACCGCGTGCGCCGCTTAGCAGGGCCCGGAGGATGGCGACCGGCGGCACCGGCAGCTCCTGGAGGCGGTCAGCGCCCTGTCCGGGCGGAAGCGGTGAGCCCCCAGCCCCGCCTCGCCCCCCTCCCGCCGCCCCGGGCTCCTCCGCCTCGGCCGCGGCACGGGGAGCCGCCGGCGGCAGCGCTCGAGGAGCTCTCTCACCTCCCGCCCTCTGCTTTATTCGCTTTTCCCGCAGGCGGAGGCTGGCGGAGCGCTCCGAGGCCAGCGCGCAGGCGTCCGAGTTCAACGTCAGCTGTAAAGGTGAGGGCCCCTCCGGGGGCTCGGGGCTCCCCCCAGGTTTTCGCCCCCCGGGAGGTGGTCGGATTCTCCAGGCCGGGCGGAGGAGGCCGCCCGGGGAGGTGCCGCGCTGGCTGTTCGGGCTGAAGGCGTCGCGGCCCGTAACAAACGGCACCAGAGCTCGGAACGCTGCCCGGCTCGGTCGCGGTGTGTCCGTGTCGATGTGCGGGATGACCTCACGTAGGTGCCGGGGAGAAGCTGGTCCTGGCTGAGCTCCTGCAGCCCATCCGTGCCCAGTCCGCCCTGAGCAGCGTGAAGAAGGAGCTGAGCAGAGCGAAGCAGAAGAAGGCCGTGGAGCTGCCCCTCAGCAAGGAGGAGCGGGAGAGGGTACGCGGGTCCGCGCGGGTGGCGGGCAGCAGGGGGAAGAAGTTCCAGCCGTAAGGGGCGGCTGGATTGAGCCCCCGGGTGCCGCCTACTTCTCTCTAAGGCTGCCTGGCTTTCCTCGTTCTGCAGGTCAGCTTCTCTACTCACCCTTTTCCCTTCTCGCTCCCGTCTGCAGGTCGTGAGGGAGGCTGCCTACGTCAAGACCTCCAAAGACGTTGGCAAATGGCAGCCGGTGGTCCTGCAGAACCGCCGAGCGGAGCAGTTGGTTTTCCCTCTGAAGCAGGAGCTCGTGGCGGTTGCCCCCCTGGAGCAAGTGGTTTCGGCATGGAAGGTGGGGGCTCTCACCCCTCGGGTGCATTTCTCCTCCCCGCTCCTTAGCGCTCAGCGCGTGGGTTGAGCCTGCTGGTGCCCCGTCTCTGCGCTGAGCCAGGTGCTTGCTCACGGGCCTCAGCCACCTCTGGAGGTGGAGGAGGGAATTAGGTTGCCAAATAGTGCCCACCTGTAAGTCTCGGTCATGCTTTGGGCTTTGAATCCGAGTTCCCGTGCGGGCCGTGTTGCTTGGCAGGAGAGGCTCCCACCCCTGGAGAGCTTTCCCAGGTCAGGGCAAGGTCAGATCCCACCAGGCTCCTAGCTTAACAAGCACCACTTCCTCCGCCCGGAGCTCCCTCTCGGTTCATCTGGACACGGCGTTGTGGGGCCTGGGACTTCTGCTTGCTTGCGCCCTCCCATGGGCCTGCTCGAGCATCGGAAGGGATGGGGAGATCTGTGGGGGTGCTGGCTCCTGCACTGCTCCTTGTTTCATCCTGTCTTGCTGTGCGATCTGTCCCACCGACAGCCACGAACTCCCCTGGAGCAGGAGATCTTCGGACTGCTCCACAAAACGCAGCAGCCCATCACGGACCCGCTGCTGACGCCGCAGGAGAAAGCCTCGCTGCAGGCAATGAGCTTGGAGGAGGTGGGTGATTCTTTTTTTTTTTTCACTCCTGTGCTGGCCGTGGTGGCCTCTTCCTTTGCGCTTGCCCTTACGCTGCGCTCCCTGGCAGGCCCGGCGGCGGCGAGCAGAGCTGCAGAAGGCTCGGGTCCTGCAGTCCTACTACGAAGCCAAGGCTCGGCGAGAGAAGAAGATCAAGAGCAAGAAGTAAGACTCTGACGTTGCTGGGCTCGGGGCGCTGGGGCCCGGTGCGTGGGGACAGCTGAAGGGCGGAGGAAGGCCGAGCGTCCAGCTGAAACGTTGCCGGGAAGCTGTGCCGCCCGAAACGGCACTGCCTTCCTAAAGAGGAGGCTGGGTGCTCGCGCCAGGAGGTCTCAGTGCCTGCCCCCTCGTGCCGCAGGTACCACCGCGTGCTGAAGAAAAGCAAGAGGCGCAAGGCCTTGAAGGAGTTTGAGCTGCTGCAGAAGTCGGACCCTGAGGCCGCCTTGGCAAAGCTGGAGGAGCTGGAGCAGCTCCGGATGGAGGTGCTGCTCGCTTGCCTCTCCCTCATCCCTTGGGAACTCGCCCTCGCTGGGGGTGCTCTTTGTGATGCTTCCTCTTCCTCTGCCTCAGGAGCGGATGAGTCTCAAGCACCAGAACAAGGGGAAATGGGCCCGCTCCAGGGCCATTATGGCCAAGTACGACCTGGAGGTGAGATGGAGCTTGGGGAAGGGGAGAACAGCTGAGGTGGGGCAAAGAAAGCGGACACGTCGTTTCTGGCCTGTGTTAGAATTGTCTCAATCCTTTCCCAGGCCCGCAAGGCCATGCAGGAGCAGCTGGCCAGGAACAAGGAGCTGATGCAGAAGGTGCGGGTGGAGCTGCCCGAGGAGGAGCCAGGTGATGTGCCTGAGGAGGACCTCACGTCTGTGACCGTCCCTGCGGGTGCCAGCAGAGCAAATCCCTGGATGCTGGGCAAGCCCAGTGACCCAGCCAAGGAACCTGAGGTGCGAGAAGGTCTTGAAGACGCTGCAGTGCCTGGTGCTGTAGAGAGCAAGGAGGAGATGTCGGAGGAGGAAGAGGAGGTGTCGGAGGAGGAGGCCCTGCTACAAGACTTTGAGCAGAAACGGCACGCGCGGCAGCGGCGGGCAGGGAGCCCTGAGCAGCACGGTGAGGAGCTCGCAGCCCCGCGCGATGTCTGATGCGCTGCAGGGCTGGGCAAATGCGCGGTGGGTCGCGAGGGCTGTGTTTTCTTACAGCTGCCCTGCTTTCTTCCCTCCCTGCTCATGGGGTGGCTGTTTTCTTCTCTGTTGCCTTGATGCACAGGCACTGATGAGACGGAGGCAGTTTCTGACCCTCCGGGGGACAGCTCCGTGCACCCCATCTGTGACGAGGAGCAGGTGAGTGCAGGGATCGAGCCGCCTCCCCAGGCCCAGGAGGAGACCCTGCTGTCAGAGCAGCTGGACCGCGTGCAGACGATGGAGGACGTCGAGGCTCTGGCCTCCAAGGAGCCCTTGGAGGAGCAGGAGAAGCCAGCGGCTGCGGGAGCAGAAGAGCGAGCACACCAGCAGGACAAAGGCAGAGCTGGGGCCCGGCCTGCCAAGAAACCGACAGCCGAGAAGAAAATGATTAGCCTGCGGTCCGTGCTGTCTGGAAAGCCCCAGGAGATTCAGTGCCCCAGCCTACCCGTGGTCATGGAGGAGGAGGTGAGCGGGACGGGCCCGGTCCTCCTGGGCCAGGAGCCGGCTGGCTGCCGGGCACTGACTCCTGTCTCCACAGGAGGGTGGCATCGACCAGCGGGGGGTGATCACCGAGGCCTTTGCCGGGGATGACGTAGTTGCCGACTTCCACCGGGAGAAGAGCAAGGCGGAGCGGGACGCGAAGCCCCAGCCGGTGAACTTGGTGCTGCCGGGCTGGGGCGAGTGGGGAGGCACCGGGCTGAAGCCCAGCGCCAAGAAAATAAAACGGTAAGCGCGCACGGGCTGCGGCAGCGTGCTTCAGCCCAGCTCCAGGGCCTGACGTCTTCGTCTGCCCCCGGCAGGTTCCTGATCAAGCCCCCCCCAGCACCTCCCAGGAAGGACCAGCACTTGCCCCACGTCATCATGAGCGAGCAGCGCAACATCCATGCGGCGGCACATCAGGTGGGTGCCGCGCCGGCTCCTGGGCTGGCCTGGCATGTGGCCCGTCCCCTAAACTTCCTGAATCCCCGCCTCTGAAGGGACTTTAATTTCCAGCTCTGACAACCCTGAGCGCAGTGGTAGGGGGGGAATTTACAGGTCTGTTCCTTGAGTGCTGCTGGGCCACCTGTCCTGGAGCGTGGAGCGAGGAGGTCGGCAGGACGGGGGACTGGGTGCATGGTGCAAGCTGCCTGTGGTGCGGTTGGAATCGGTGTCAGCGTGGGAAGAAGGCAGCGCCAGGGTGCTGGGCCAGGTCACTGGTGGTGCTACCCCCGCTGTGCTGTTTCCCTGCAGGTCAGCGAGCTGCCCTTCCCCTTCGTGAGGCACCAGCAGTTCGAGCAGAGCATCCGGACGCCCGTGGGCTCCACGTGGAACACACAGCGTGCTTTCCAGAAGCTGACCGCCCCCCGCGTCATCACCCGGGCAGGCCACATCATCCAGCCCCTCTCTGCTGAGGACGTCACCTCAGCTGGCAGCGGAGCCAAACCAGTGCTAGAAATCGCTCCCAAGCAGCGAGAGCAGTCCTCTGGCCGCCCGCACAAGAGAGTGCAATAGCTCCCTAGGGCTAGGACTGGCCCGCGCAGCGCTGGGGAGCAGGTGGAGGGGCCGTGCCCGGGGGCTTCCCTCCTAGGGAGAGGCTCCTGGTTCTGTCAAGGGCTTTTTAATGCTCCTTCCGCAATAAAACTGCTGGGCTGCCGTGGCTGCGCAGGCTGCGCGGCCGCCCTGGGGACAGGACAGCTGGTGCCCTCCTGCCTGTCCTTGGGGCCCGACGCGGGGCAGGGTGGCTCGTCCCGGTGTAACGTGAACAGCTTGCTGGGGGTCAGGCCCGCGAGGTGCAGCCTGGGGGTGGGAGCCTGAAGAGGAGGTGGAGCCACTGCCAGCACCATGTTAGCGCTGGGCTAGGTCTCTACCCCTTGTTTTTGTCTTCAACGCCACAATTTTTTACGTAAATAGTTGTCGTCTTGGCCGCCTTGGCTTTCTTGCAGCCTGCTGCAGCGAGCCTGGCCGCGCGGCAACGCTTCTCAAGCCCTCCTGCTGCCCCAAGTAACTTCTGGCCAGCTCCAAGGAGCACGGAGAGCGGGGCTGCACGGCTCTGCTGCCACTCCACGCGGGCTGGTAGCGGGCTCTGTCCCAGCGCAGCCGCCCAGCCATCTTCCTGCTGCGGAGTCCAGCCCCCCAGCTGGAGCCAGGCCCTTTCCAGAAGGCGGTGGCAGGGTGCTCAGGGTGTTCCCCTCCTGAGCACCAGGGATGTGGGGCTGTGGCCGAGGGCTGTGCCGGAGGGGCATAGTGAAACGGGAGCGGGCTGAGAGCCCTCCCGGCCTCTCCTCCCTCTTCCCACGTGTGCTGCGTTCGTGCCAGCTGGAGAAACTCCTGATCCTAAGCGAAGGAGGGACTTGAGGAGCTGCTTCTGTTCCCAGGAAACACGTCCCTTGAGCTGGGGACGCCTCCTCCCACCTTGGCACCGCAGCCAGGCTGGGTCCCGGTGTGTGTCCCTTGGGGCAGAGCCGTGCCACCGCCGTTCTGCCCTGCAGCCACGTTGTGCAGGGCCCTGTCCCTCGTCCCCCGCGGCTGGGGCACGGGCACATGCAGGCTGACGGCAGCCGGCCCCGCGACTCGCTGGCTTCCCCGACCCGTAAATACGCCAGGCTCTTCCGCTCTGCGCCCGCACCCTGCGGGGGAGGCTGCTTCTGCTCCGAGCCGGTGTGGGAGTCGGGGAGCCCGCTGTGCCCAGGACAAGGGGCCGGGCGCTGCCCTCTGCTTGTGCTGTGCCCTCGCTGGGCTCCAGCTGGTGCATCGCTGGCTCTGCGCGGTGCCCCGGGGCTGCTGGATAACGCTGGCCGCGGACGGGGGCATGGTTGCGTTGCTTTAGTCGACACGGCTGAAAAAAAAAAAAAAAGAAAGGAAGCAGCGATCGTTTCCGTGCCACGGCACTGACGAGCCCCTCGCTGGGCTGGTGGCCCCAGCTCAAACCCCAGCTTCCTTCTGCTCCGGCTGCCCGAAACGCTGTGGGAAACCTTCGCCCCCCGGCCTCTGGGGACGTCACCGGGGGGCCGCAGGGCGGGGGGCGGGGGGCAGTTCTTGTTTTTTTTAGTAAAACCTGAAGCGCCCTGAAGCCAGGGGAAGGCGGTGCCCGGCATGGGCTGCACGCTGCTCCTCCGCCTGCCTGCAGCCAGCTCCAGGCTCTCTGGCAGCCCTGGTGGGGTGGCTTCCTGGGGACAGCCAGGTCCCCGTGGCACTGCTGGAGCTCCCCGGCTGCCCCACAGCAGCAGCAATGCGATGGGGCTCAGGCCACTGTGAGGCAGCAGGACAGGACCTCCTGGGGTGCTGATCCTGGAGAGGATCGAGGTCACCGCACCCGAAATGGGCTCGTGTCCCCGCAGAGAGCAGCGGCCTTAAGGCTGTCGCGAGCTGTGACCGCCTGAAGCAGTGACCGGGACCTGCTGGCATACGGCCCCTCGGTCTGAAGGCAGCTTCGTGCCGGGTTTTGTCCGACGGGTCCTGCGGTGCGAGCACGGCCAATGCTCAGACAGCATCGAGAGGGGCCAGCTTCAAGCTGCAGAGCTGGGGGTGCTGCCTGGTCTTGCAAAGAAGGGCAGTGCTGGGGCGGACTGGGCTCGAACTGGGGCTTCAAGGATCCGGAAATGCTTCCAAAATAAATCCATAAAGCATTGGTGTAAGCTGCTTGGGATGAGTTACAGGAGAGCCCCAGATGCAGCCGCATCTCCTGCCGGCGCTTGGGGCTCGCCCGCTCCTGGTGCTGCCACGCTCCCCTGCCGAGAGCAGGTTGTGTCCCCCGGTGTCCCCGCAGAAATAAAATTGCAGGGCACAGGGATGTCAGCGCTTGGTTTTTAATTAAAAAATAAATCAGGATCTGCAAAATGCTGCAGGAAAGGGGGATGGCGGGGATGCCCACTGGTAGCTGCCACGGCAGCAGGGAGGAGACGGGGCCGGACACTCCCCGCTCTAATCCCCTTCCTGCAGCACGCTCATGCCCTGCCACCGCGCATCGCCACGCCAGGGCTCGGCTGGGGCGAGTCTGAAGGCAACCAGGAGGAGAGAAAAACACCGTCCGCCGCCGGCCATCTCCGCCGGCGCGGGAGCCCGCGGAGAGCAGCGGCGCTGTTAATGCGCACTCCTCCCTCCCGCCGCACAGGCACGGCGTCCCTCGAGAGGGCTGCGAGCGGCTGCAGTTTGCTCTTACTGGCCTACTTTCAGGGCTACGTCAAAGCCAGGTTTACGGAGCGGGGAGCCTGGGTGAAGGCGGCCGAACCGCTCCTGGCTCCGGCAGGGAGCGCCTGGTGATGGGACGGGTACGCAGCTCCGCTGGGGTGCCTCCGAGCTGCCCCGGGGCAGGGACCCTGCGGGCACCCCGGGGAGAGAGAGATGATGCCGATGCTCCAGCCATCCCGTGCTCGGGCTCCAGCCGGCCCTCGAGACCAGCAGGAGCCGACTGAAATGAAAAGGCAGATTAAAAATGAGCGAATAAAGGGGTTTCGTGGTTGTTTTCTTTTCTTCCTTCCTTTTTATATATTTTTTTTTTTTTTATGTTTTCTAGCATAGGCTATAAATAACCTGCAAAGTATTTCATCCGGGCTATTTCTGAGGGTGAAATTTCAGCCCCCGGTGAAGGCCCCCCGGCTTTGCATGCCGCGGGAGTGCCTGAGTGTGCCCGGGGTGCCCCTGGCCGTGGCAGGGCCCCCGTGGCCGTCAGAGGGTCCCGCGCTGCTCCCTTACTTTGGATCGGGGATCTCCGGCACGGCGCCGCAGAGCTCCCCCGGATTTCTCCCTGCCTCCTCCCCCGGTGCCGAGGACAGGGGCGACCTGCGGGTCCCCTCCTCCCGGGGCTGCCTCTGGGAGCAGGGGGCACGGGGGGCACCCGCAGTCCTCGCGGTGCCCGGCCGCGCATCCCGGCCTGCACAGCCGCCGCGTTTCCGTGGAGATGGCATCTCCCGAGCCCGCACAGCCTGAGCGGGAGGGTTTCCATGGAGATGCCGTATCCAGCACGGCACAACCTGAGCCAGAGATTGCCGCCGGGATGCTGTAGCTGGGACCCTCGCACCCGCAGCGGGGCTGTTCCCGGTTGGGGTGGCGAAGCGCTTCCCCTCCCTTGGCGGGGGGAGGTGGGACACCGTCTCCCACCAGCCTTGTCAGCCCTGCTCGGGGTAGGGGGGACCTCGTCACTCGGGTCATGCTGTAGTGGCACTTTCTGGGTCTTCCAGAGGTGACGGGTACCCATCCGTCCCCAGGCACCTGTGGGGATAGGGGGAAAGTCCCCGTGTCCCCCTGATGAGTGCGCCCCCGCTGCCACCCGCACCTCACAGGTTTCCCCACCCACAGAGCTGCTCTGGGGCACGCTGCTAGCAGGGACAGGGGGATGAGAGCCCCGGGACAGCTGTGTGACACCAGCGCACCTTGCTGTGAGCCTGGGACCAGCCACAACAGAGCTGCAGCACTAACACCTCCCGTGGGGCTGAGGGTCCCCCGCGGACGAAGGCTTTAACTCAAGGAACGGGGCGAGCGGAGGCTGCGAAGGTCCCCGCCGTGTGCTGCTGCGCAGGATTCACGCTACAGCCAGCGCTACGAACACAGCTTCCTTCCAAAGGCAGCTGACGCAGAGCTCACCGCGTGGGGCTGCGATCGCCCTCCGTCCTCAGGGGTGCTGAGCTGGGGCTGGGGAGCTGCTCCCCTCGGCCTGGGGCCGCGTCCTGCAGCCAGGCGCTGGCGGCCACCCCGGCCTGCAGCTCCCGCGTCCCCAGGGCTGCTGTCAGCGCTGTCAGCGTCTGCAGGCACGTGCTGTCAGACGCAGCATGTGCCGCCTTCAAAGGCCGGCTCTCTTTGTCTGCGACTACAATTAGGAGCGCTCAGCGCCTCTTGAAGCCAGACCTGGGGATTGCGGAGCTGAAGGACAGAAAATAAAGGACCCAAGGCTCCAGCGTGGCAGCCCTGGAGCTGCTGAGCAGCAGGGTCAGGCTCGGATCTCCTCCCTTCCCCGTGCCTGTCGTCCCAAATCCTCACCGCTCCGTGGTGTCCTCCCAGCTAAGGACTTCTCCTGGGCCAGGGGGATGCTGGCGGCCGAGCGAAGGAGGGCAGCGCGGGCAGCGTATGGACTGCACACCTCCTGCTACAGCCCAGCCTGCCTTGCCTCTCACCATAGCCGATGCCTCACTTTTCCCAAGAAAGAGCCTGGTGGGGTGCATGGTGAGGAAGGGGCTGTGTCTGCACTCCCTGCGGCACCCACGCGAGGTCCAAGGCAAAGCAACCCAAAGCCCCCAGCCGTGAACCCCTCTTCCCAGCGCCAAATAACCACTGCCGTGGCTGGGGCCAAAATGCAGACCTCCGAGCCTGTGGGGAGGGACGGCAGCCTCCTGCCCCGCTCCTCCGTCCCCGAGGTGCAGGGAGGGGGGCAGGCGGCCGCTGGTGCAACAGGAGAAGTTCTCATATCTTAGCTGCACCTTCAAACATGCTGCACAAGTGTTTGTGGTTGTAGTCAGGATGGCCCGCGGAAAGCGGGCAGATGAAGTCTGTAGTGAGAGCTGACACCTTTTATTGCTGTTACTACACCAATAAAACCTCGCCGAGCCGGCTGCCCGGTGAGGACGGAGCGGCACGCAGGCTCGCTTTGAAGCTGCAGGAAAAGCCCCAGGAAACCCAGAGAGAGACCACCAGACCCCGCGGCAACCAGCTCCCTCAGGCCAAAGCCCTCCCCGGCCTCGGGGCCACTTGCTCGGCCACGGCTCCATCTCGGGGCCAGGCCCTGGGGCAGGGATGCCCAAGGCAGGACAAGCCCCGTGTCCCGTGGGGCGTGCGGCTGGGCACGGCGCGGTGGCAGGAGCAGAAAACCCGCAGCCACCAGCACCGGGTGGGCTCTGGGAGGAGGCTTGCGGTGCAGAGGGTCTCGCCGGTGGGGTCAGGGGGAGCCGAGGAGCCGTAGGTGCTGCCCGTGGGGGTTGTGGGGAGACCTCGGGTCTCACCTGGTGGGGGACGCTCCTTGTTCCCCAGAATTTCCCGTTTTCCTGGAGTACCAGCGTAAAAGCTGCAGGATTTTTCAGCGACACCTTTTGGAGCCCCTGGGTGTGAATCATCCCGTCTCGAAGACGTTACGACGTTAGTCGGTTCTAACTAAACCGGGCGGGAGCAGGGCTCTGCTCGGGGACGTGACCGTGGGGTGCAGAGCCCCCCCGGCAGGCGCCGCGCATCCCCTGCGAGGCCAGCTGCAGGACGGGGCTATTATTCAAACCGCGTGTTTTTAATTGCGCCGCGATGCAAATAAGGCTGCTCCGGGTAAACTCGGCGGTGCGGCTGTTGCAGCAGCGGGCTCCCGAATGCTCCGGCCTCCCAAACCTGCCTCTCCCCGTCTTCTCCTGCCCGCGTTTCCCACCGGGCTGGAGGCGAAAGGTAGGAGAGGAGCCGGCGGGGGGGGAAGGTGGCGGTGCGGGCAGGGGCACCGGGAGCGGCGGGGGAGCCCCGTGCTGCCCTCCCGTCCCGCCGCCGGTGCTTCGGGCGCTGGGCGCCTTTGCTTTCCGTGCCCTTCTCGGAACGAGGAGGGGGCTGCAGCCCGCAGCCGGCCGCGGGAGCGGCCGCACAAAGGAGGCGGCGGCGCCGGGGCTGCCACGCGTGGGGCCGGGCGCTGCGGGGCCGCGGCTGCTGGGGCCCGGGTCGGGGCCGCTCGGAGGCCGCGGCCCGGGCGGGGGGGGGGGGGGAGGAGGACCGGGGGGGCGGCCCCGGGCCGGGGCAGGCTGTCAGCCGGGCGCTGCGGGGCGGGCCCGGCGCCGCGGCGAGGCCGGAGCAGGCCGGGGGCCGGGGGCGGGGGGCGCGGCGGGCACTGCCCGGGCCCGGGGAGAAACTCGCGGCCCCGCCGCGGCGCCCGGTGCCCCGCGTGGCGCGGGGACGGCCCCGCTGCACGGCACGGCCTGGGCGGGCACCGGCACCGGGATCGAGACGGGGACTCGGGGCGGGGGGGGGGGGGGGGGGGGGCTCCGAGCGCCGTGCCGGGTGGGGACCCCCCGCGGCCGGTGCCCCGCGGGGCCGCGCCGCCGTCGGCCCGGGAGTGGCGGCGGGGGCGCCGCGCTCGGTGCCGGCGGAGGCTCGGCGCTGCCCGTCCAGCGCAGCCCGCTCCGGGCGTGGAGCGCCCGCCCCCCGCCGCCGCCGCCGCCGCCGCCTCCTCGCCGCCCTCCCCCTCCGGGTGCGGAGCGCGGCTCCCGCCCCGGGTGCGGGTGGCGGTGCCCCGGCCGTGTGTGCGCGCGGTGCGCGTGTGTGTGCCCGTGTGCGTGTGCGCGGGGCTCCCCCCGCGCCGCGCCGCCGCTGCCGTCCGCCCGTGGGGCGCGGAGCGGAGCAGCACAGCCCCTCCCCGCCCGGGGAGCGGCCTCCCCTCCCCTCCCCTGCCCCGCCGTCCCCTCCCCTCCCCGCGCCCCCTCCCCCGGGCTGTGCCGGGCGCGGAGCCCCCTCCCTCCCCCTGCCTTCCCCCCCCCCCTTCCCCTCCCCGCCGCCCGTTCCCTCTCCGGACTCGGCTGGCTCCGCACAGCGCCCCCCCCCCCCCCGCGCGGGCAGGGCTGGCCGCGGGGCACGCCGGGAGTTGTAGTCCGCGGGGCGGCGCGGCGGGCGGCCGGGCGCGGCGGGCGGACTACGGCTCCCGTCAGCTCCCGCGGCGGCGGCTCGCTCTCGCCCTCACACTCCGGCTGCCGCTGCCAGTGTCTCCGCCGCCGCCGAACCGCCGCTCGCCGCGCCGGGGTCCGACCCGCCGCCTCGGGCACGGGGCCCGCCTCGGCCCGCCGCCCCCGCCGCCCAGCCCGGCTCGGGAAACAGGTGCGTGCCCGCCCCCCCGCCGCCCCGCTCCGGACGCCCGGCCCCGCTCCGCCCGGGCACCCCGGGCCCGTTCGCCCCGCACCCACCGCCGGGACCGGGGGCGGCGGGGACCGGCGGGGGGGTGCCGGGGAGGGGGGGGCGCGAGGCGGACGGGGCGGGCGTCCCGACCCCGCGCCCCGCCGGCCGGGGTCTCCATGGAAACCGGTCCCGGGACACCTCGGAGCGGGCGGCGGCGGCGGCGGCGGCGGGGAGGGGGGGGGGGGGGGGCGGCGGCGTCCTGCGGCGGGACGGCGGCGGCGGCGGGCGGGGGCCGCGGGCGGTGACAGCGCCGGGGCCGCCGCGCTCTGCGCTCCGCTCCCTGCCCCGCGACGGCGCCGCGTGCCGCTGCCCAGCCTCGCGCGGCGGCGCCGGCACCGGCACCGGGACCGGCGGCACCTGCCGCTACCGGGGCGGCGCGGGGGGTCCCGGGGCGCGGCGAACGGCGGCGGGGCCGGGCGGGGCGGGGCGGGGCGCGGCGGGGCGCAGCGCACCCGGGGCGGCGGCGGCGGCGGCGGGACGGCGGCGCCGGGAGCTCGCGGAGTTTCGCGGCGTGGCCCCGCGGCCGTCCCCGCCGCCGCTACCGGGGGCCGGCGGCGCCTGCGGCGAGTCCCCGTCCCGGCCCGGCCGCGCTGGCGGAAGAGCCCTCCCCGGGGGCAGCGCGGCGGCCGCCGGCTCCATATTCGGGGCTGCCCCGCTGCGGCGCCCCACGGCCCTGCCCGGGGCTGCGGCGAGCGGCCCCGGGGCCAACTGTTGAACCGGGGACGGGCCCGGGGGCGGCGGGGCCTGGGCCGCGGCGGGGCCGCGGGGTGCCGGGTGGAGCCCCCCCCCCGCCGGGTTCCCCCGCCGCCCACCCCTCGCCGCGGCTGCCGGGGCCCGGCCTCACCGCGGGGCTGCGGCGGCCGCGGGGACGGGGACGGGGACGGGCACGGTCCGAGCCCCGAACTCCGTCCCCGCCCGGCCGTGGCGGGGCTGAGGCCGCCGCTGGGGCCCCGCAGCTCCGGGGCGGGCTCGGCGCTGCCGCCGCGGCTCCGCGGCCGGCCGAGCGCATCGCGGGGCGGGAGGGGCCGGGCCCCCGCCCCGCTCCCCGTGCCCAAGGTGAGCGGCCCGCAGCGGCGGCACCGGGACCGGCACCGGCACCGGGAGGAGGCGCTTCCTGCCGCCGGCCTCGCCGGAGAGGAAAAGCCGAACTCCTCCGGCGGCGGGTCGGTACCCGGCGGGTCGGTCGTCGGCGAGCCGATTCCGTGTCCTCGCCTGACCGCGGGTGAAACCCGTTCGGGAAAGCATCGCCGGGAGGTCTGCCGGGTTCCGAGCGCGGGACGGGGCAAGTCGCTCCTCTCCCTCGGCATCCGCTCTCGGGAACCATTGTTCCCGCTGGATGCTGCCCGAGCTGGGGGGGGACGCGAGCGAGGCGAGGGCTCCTGCACCCCGCAGCCTGCCCCGTGCCGCCCCGCACCGCGCTTCGGTGCGGCTCAGCTGCTCCCGGTGCCTGCGCGGCACTAAAGGCAGCGCGCTGCCCGCTTGTCCGCCTGCTCCCGAAGGCTCCTTTCTGGGAAGGTTTCCGGGCCCTGGCGTGGTTTGGCCTTCGGGAGGAAACCGCCACGGGCACCTCTGGGCTCTGGTGCTGCGGGTGGGAGGCTGCGCTCCGGCTGCGGCGTTTTCGACGCCGTGGGCCTTTCCAGGCGCAGTCTCAAAAATGTTTTACGGATAGCCGCACGTAGTGGCATTTTTTTTTCCCCCCATCCCTTTAAAATCCACTAGGATGGGCTTTTCTGCGACAGCCCAAGTGCCTCGAGCGAGTCAGGGTCCGGTGACAGAAGTTGTCCGGCAGCTGGGACGTTCCCTTAACAGAGCACTCGATGTGCACCAAACTTTTTTTTATTTTACACGGGGATGGATTTTCTTTTTCTTTCTCTTTTTTCCCCCCCTCAATTCATCACGCCGAGTATTTATAATTGCTTACGGTGTTACTGTGTCTTTAAATCAGCTTAAGCAAATGCGTGCAGGCAAAGCCTGGCTCAGCACCGCAGCGGTCCGGGGCTGTGCGGCCCCGGGGGAGACCAGACCCAGCTCAGGGCTGCTCCTGGGCCGGGGCCGGACCCAGCGCCTCACGCCTGCTTCCAGCAAAGCGGAGACAGACAGACCTGTCTCTGCTGGGTTTTGTTCTCCTAGTAATTGCTGCTTGTCAGTTTGGCCACAATTTCTGACCTCTCCATGAGAAATGCACAATAAAGCACCGTCTTTCTTTTTTTTTTTTCCTTTTTTTTGTTAAATTTTGCTGCATATGGTACCCTGCGTGGGTCCTGGGAGAGGACCATCATGATTTACTTATTTTTTGTATGCAGTTCTCTTTAAAGGGGTTTTCTGAAACACCGTTTGGGGCTGAATCTCTGCCGATGCGTTTCAGGCAGCGCTCCGGTTGGCACTTGCTCTGGACTTGTGTCCCTCAAATGGACGCCTGACAATCGCACATAAAAAAAAAAAAAAATATATATTTTCTTGCCTGTGTTACTAATGGCAACGAAGATTGCCAAAGTGAGCAAACTATCGTGAGCAAATGAGACTGTCCCTGTTGATGCAGATCGTTTCCTCCTGACCCATCTGTGCCCCACCGAGGGGCAGCAGGGGCACGTTCCTCCTGATTCCGCTGGTTTTGCTCCCGTCGAAGTAAGCGGGTTGCAGGCGGCGAATGCCCAACGGCAAGTCCCGCTCGGCTTTCCTGCAGCTGACATCATTTTACGTTTTCGTTGCGGGGGAAAAAGTGGCATTCTGGGTTTTGCTCCTCTCTGGGAAGGAGTGTTACAAAGGTGTCTCCCGTGGGTGTGTTTCCAGGGTCAAAGTGCATCCCTGCCGGCCTCCCACAGTGCCCCCTGGCCAGCCGCGCTGTACAGCACCTTGGAAATCCCAGCGACTGCGTCCTCCCGATCTCCTGCTGCCGAGGGATGCGCCGGACTTTTTCAGTACGCTCAGACGGGAAGGTCTCCCTTCCCTTCCCTTCCCTTCCCTTTCTCTGAGCCGCTGTCCCAGTTACGCCGCAGGGAAGCAGAGCCGACGGGCAGCGTTGTGCCGTGCCCGTCAAGAGCTCGGCCCCCAGCTGGGTGCATCTCTTTGTCTGCTCAAAGTGACCCAAAGTGGGATCTCCAGAGCTTGCCCTTGGCCTTGCGAGGTTTGCTTCGCGGTGCTGTGAGAGCGGTGTGGGCAGGCGGAGCTGCCGTTCGCTCTGGGGGAGCTTGCTGTCACCTGTAGCCCCACGCTGCGCATCGCCGCGTTGCTTGAGGGCGCTGCACAGCGCTGTCATACCTGCCCAGAGCCCGAGCAGAGGGAAGCCTTGTGCCGTCAGCTGGGAGGTTTTAGGAGGCTGGCCGCTGCTGTTTTGGTGCCTGTCAGCTCCTACCTGGCCTAGGCGGGGCACAGTGGAGACAGCAGTGATGGGTCAGCACGTAGATCAGCTGCTGGTGCTAGGGTGGAGGAGAGGAAAGGTAAGCATCTTAAAATCCGAGCCATTTCAATACTTGGAAATGTATAGAGCGGTAAAATATATGGAAAGCCTGTTGGGGGAGTAAAGACGGCACGGTCCGAAAGCCGAATGCGTTTGCAGCGTGAAAAAGCGGCTGGCGCGAGCTGTCCCTGCGAGGAATGGGGAAAAAACGCCGCTCTGTACCTGCCTGGGTCCACCCGAGGCACTGGGGCAGTGTGTTCAGAATCACGGCTCTGGCTGGCTTGGTCCCAGAAGTACAGAAAGCAGGGCTGCACCAGCTGACAGCGTAGATGTGACACCCGTTAGGGTGCACACTGACAGCAGCAAACTAACTCAGCGTGGATTTTGTCGGGAAGAAAACAAGGCCCTTGTTACCTGTGGCTGGTGGCAGCCTGGAGAAGTCGGCCTCGGTGTCTGCCGGCACAAGCACTGGAGAGGCTGAGCACCGTGTCCGATCAGGGAGCTGGGCTGGCTGAGGAATCGCTGTTAATTGCAGAGGGCTGGCTTCCCGCTTGCAAATCCGTTTTCCTTCGCGACTACTCACACACCTCTGCCACGTTAATGCCAGGGTGGGAGATGCAAGGGTGAGGGGCAGCATCGCAGTCAAAAACTTAGTTAGGAAGCCTGGCAACTCACGTTAGGATCCCTGAGGGTGACGAGCAGGCATGATTTTTAACAGTGCCCAGCATGGACGTGACATGGGCTTAATTCTCTGCGGCTGCTGGGGAGCTGGTGGGTAAAGTTAAAAGCAGCCTGCCCTGCCATCCTCAGCTTGGCCATCCTTTATAACTAGCGTTGCCTCGGCGCTGCTGGGATGTTAGGGCGAGGAGGATTTCTCTATAGATAATTACGAGAAAGGATCTGTTCCCAAAGAACTTCATCTCAGGAAACTTGTTTCCATAGACTGTATGGCTGTATTTCAGCCTTGGGTTAAGTCCTGACTTAATTCAAGGGGACTTCGTGTGCAGTTAACTTGAGCAAAAGCACGGTTTTACTACAAAAAAGACATCTCATGCTTTGCTGTTTCTGGAGCCTGGCAGAGACTGGTTTGCATAGTAGCGTCCTGTCCATTTGCAGAGCAACAAGAGGTTTTGTCGTAATGAACAAAAAAAAAAATTACAATGCTTTTAATGAAGTTAATTCATTAGTGTTCGTTTCATTGAAAATCTCTCTGAGTGCTTGCTGTCGAAGACAAACGTGTTCAGCACCTTTCTTGCTGGCAATTCTTGGAGCACGTTTTGCTTTGAGAGGTGAACGAACTTTAATATCACACGATGAGCCTCTCTCCATGCAAAATGTGATGTTGATGGTCTTATTTCATTCTAAACTCATTTTCTTTGGAGTTAATTAGAATTGGCTGGGCACCTATTTAGCTAAATCAAAATAAGGCTGTGGTTTCATATACACTTCTTTTGGCAGAGGTTCTGGATTAAACAGATTCTGTGCCAGGCTGCACCCTCTCTCCCTCTTGGTGAACCTGATCTAGGAGCTAGTATGGGTTTAAACCCAGCCAGCCAGGGGAAAAATAAATATATATATATGTATGTTTTTAAACACAGATCAGCAACCTGGTCAAGTTTACCGGGGCACCCCATGGTTTCAGTGGCATGGTTGAAGGGGTGAAGAGAGAGAAGGGCTTCAGTGGTTTCTGCTACTCAAAGACACGTATGAGAAACCATGCCCTAGTTGTGTTCTCCAAGGGGTTTCTACTGGTTTAATTACATCCGTTTAAAGTCGTTTCAAGCTGAACCAGTGTAGAAGAGGGTTTGCTTGTGTTGACTCAACTAAAAGTCTCCTTCGATCCAGGCACCCTGCAGCTGCTCTTTCTGGCTTGGCGTTGCACAGGGAGGCTGCTCTTCCCTGCGTTTCTCAAACAAACTTCCTAGTCGGTGCTCTGAAGGATGCTCCTCTTTTGCCGTTCCTTCCAGTTTGTGTTTGAGAATGTGCCTGTTGTTTTCCCCGTGTTTTATTCCTTCTCATACTCGAAATCTTGTTTTTTCTTCTTTTTTTTTTTTCTGTTCCCTTTTCATTCCCTGTGGAATGTCTGTCTTTGGCACGTGTCCCACATCATCCGTAGAGGGTAGAGACCAAGAATTCGTGAAACAGCGTCTATCTCTGTTGCTGTGCCCCCCTGGCTCTCTTCTAGTGGCCATCCCGCCTCCTCTGTTGGCCAGTTCTTACTCGAGTACTCAAACCGTGTCATTTCTCCCAGCCCCCTGCACCGCCTTGTTACCGCTTCCCTCGCCAGACCTATTCTCGGGCCATGCCTGTTCCGTGCTTGTTTTGATGCTTCAGCTTGCCTCCAAACTTCTGTCCTGCGTCGCACAGCCCTGTGCGTCCCCTTTCCCACTCGCACAGAAGGTCCCTTTTGATTTCTCCCGAAACATCTGTCCTGTCACTGTGCTCAGGGGCAGAAACTTTCTCCTCCCCTTCTTTCAGTTTAGCCTAAGATGGTGAAATCCCCGCAGATTGTTTGTTCCCCTATTTCCTTTATGTTGCATTTCTCTCCAAGCATCGAAAGACTCCTCCCCTTCCTGCTCCAAGCCACCTCTCATTCTCTTTGGGTATGACCCTGCTCTCTGGCTTAGAATTGGCCCAGCTCCCCCTTCCATTATATAGTATTTCTTCCTTACAGCGTGGCTCTTACTAGATTTCCCCCTCTTCTTGTGGCTCCCGATTTCCATCGTTTTGTTCGCTCGTATGCTCGTATGTGCAGATGTGTCTGTCGCTTCTTTTTTAGCCAGCAAACTGCCTTGCCCCCGTTTCTCCTGTGCGCCTGGCCTTTCTTTTCCATTTTTGGAGGATCCCTACTGGCATACTTGGGCTTAGGCGAGGACACCTGGCAGCAGCTGCGTTCAGAGGGTGCAGTCAGTTCGGCCTTAAGGTCCCTCTGCAGCTAGTTTCAGCATAAAGGGATCATGCAAGCCACTTCTTGTCCTGTTCACAGCTTGTGTCGCCAGGATTTTGTCAGGGAAAAGACAACTGACAGAGATTTGGGATCACGTGTCCCTTTTAGCCTCTTCCCACTCTCACCCGCTGCACCAAGAACACCCCTCTGCCTCTTTGCCTGCTTTCCCTTCGCGTGTTTACTGTTAATCTGAATCGGGAACCCCTTTGGCGGCATCTCTGACGCTTGCAGTCAGTCCTGCTCGGTTCGACCTGCTTAGTGCTGTAGATCCTCTCCTCCTTCCTTGCCTTTTCCCTGATACGACTTCAGCAGCAAAGCTGCCTTAATGCTTGAACACCCAGCGCTGCACGATTGGCTGTGATATTCTCCCTCAAAAGCTCCACCCAGCCGACGGTGCATCGCGGATGCTCACAAGTCTCTGTGTTTCCTCGTGTTTTCCACCCGTACCTCCACTGAATACCAGCACCTTCCCAACAGAAGGTGCTGTTGTGCTGAGGTGTGGAGGTGTTCGCTTAACGGCACGTCTGATGGCACTGTTGGCAAGCCTCTGCCCCCCCTCTCGGGTTCCTCAGCTGCTTCCTCGTTTGAGTTTTTCCGCGTTGAACCTGGCACATGCTGGTTTATCAAAGTAATACGAAGCGTTGGGGATGTCCGTGTTTGAACAGGCCATCATCTTGGGCGAAGGTCTGTCTCGAGGCTCTCTGTCCTGTGGGAAGAAAACCGGGGGAATCTTGCAAAGGATATGCATGTGCGTGAGGTTTCACCTGTGTGAAACTCGTGAGGTAGCCTGAGGCTTTTTGGCAATAAGGATCTTTGATAAGAGGATGAGCGGACTGTGGATCCTGTCCTGAGGCACTGCTTATTTCTTGTAGCCGCCTTCCAGCCATGAAGCGTCTCGGACATTACACGCACCCTGCCTGGTGATGAAACTGGGATAAGCGTGGTTGAATGGTTGTCCTGGCGAGAGTTACCAATTCTCTGTTCTACGCTTTTTCTTTTTTTGCTCTCTGTAGGCAGAGTGGCCCCTCGAGCCCCAGCAGGCCCTGGTCGGTGACGAGCAGTTGTCATGATCTCTACAGCACCTCTCTATAGCGGGGTGCACAACTGGACCAGCACAGAGCGGATTCGCATGTGTGGCCTCAACGAGGAGAGGTGAGGTGCGTGGGTGGCTTGGTGGGGGAAGGAGGTGGAGGAAGTGAGCGAGGGGTCTGGGAGAGAGGCTGCGGGGGGGGGCTGGTGCTCTCGGCCACTTTTAATAGGGAATCGAGCTGAGGGGTGAGGGCTCCGCTCTCTGCAGAGGACCCATCAGCTGCGTCCGGCTGCACCGTTGGGTCGCAGGGCTGCGCTGTTTGCGCACGCTGTCGTCTTCATCAGACTTGTGCTCTTAACCGCAAGGGAAAGAAAAGAGCTTGACCCACTGCGAGCCAAGCTACTAAGAGCTTTCAGTGACCCAGGAGGGTTAGTGCAGACCTAACGATTAGATGGGAGAGTTGTGACATGCCACCAACCAAACAGGAGATTAGGGAGGATTAGTGGCCCAAAGGCAGAATCGATCAAGGCTAGCTCCTAACCTGTCCCATGTCTTCCCATTGCCTTTCTATTGCCGCAGCCTTGGGGTCTTGTTCTCAAAACTGATCGGTTGGTGGCTTCCTTGAGGCTACGTGCGTCCAGAACATTTGCCAGAGCCTGGAAGGTTTTACAGGCTCACGGGCAGCGGGTGCCTGTCTTCCCTGGCTTCCGCAGCAGAGGCTTTTGGCAGCAAGCCCTCCAAGAGCCGGTCGTAACAGTGGGATAGGGAAGAGTTCAGCCTCTCGTCTAGGGCAGAAGCGCAGACAGAGATCATCTGCAGCCCTCAGCCCCGCCGTGCGGCCCTCAGATAAGAGCTGGCGGATGGCGTTGCCCTCTGCCTCTCCTAAACCACTCGGGGCCGCTCCTAGTTCGTAACAAACACTTGGGGAGCTCAGAGCATCAGGGCAAGGCAGGCGAACCCGGCCGCCCGTAACGGCACGCCCGGCCCCGGCCGTTGGCGAGGCGCGGAGGGCGGCCGAGCTGCGTCTCACCCGGCCTCGCGGGGCTGCTCGGGGCAGCCCGCAGGGCCCGAGCCCGGCGGCGGGGGCTGCTCCCGGCCGCCCCTGCAGGTAGCGAGCGCCGACCGGGGCCGGGCCCGTGCCGGGGCTGCGGGGCGCCGAGGCCTCGCGGGCCGGGCCGGGCCGGGCCGTGCCGAGCCGGGCGGGGCGGCCGCCCGCTGTCCAGCTCCGCGGGCCGCCCGCCGCCGGCCGTGCTCGGGCGCCCCCTGGCGCCTCGCTCGCCGCCCGCCGGGGTGGAGCCGCCTCGGCCCCGAAGCAGGGCCCCGGCCCCGGCCTCGGCCCCGGCCTCGGCCCCGGCCCGGAGCGGGGCCCCGGAGCACGGCGCCGCCGGGTCCGTGCCGCGGCTGGCGTCGGGCGGCTCTCGGCCCGTCAGCGCTCAGCTGTCATCGGCGCCGCGCTGCGGAAACCCGATCCGACCCCCGGTTAACAACGATCCTCTTAAGCCTTCCGTGGCCCGCCTGCCTCGGGGAGCCGAGGGCACGGGGCTGCGCAGGGCGGCGGGCTGGGGCACAGCCCGGGGAGGGGGCTGCCGTCCCCGGGGCACCCGGCCCCGTGTGCCTGCCCCGGCCCACGCTGGTGCTGGTGTCCTAGAGCGTGGGGTCCCGGTGCCGAGCGCTGGGGACGCAGGAGTCCGAGGGTGGGACTCGCTCGGAGAGCTTGCCTCCGTTTGTTTGGAAACGGGGGGCGTGAGGAGGACAAAGCCGGAAGAAAGCGTGACGTAGCAGAAGCTGAAATTGAGGTCTTTGGTCCTGGCGCCAGCAGTTTGTCCGTAATAGTCCTTGGTTGAAACAAAACTGGAGAGTTGTCAGCAGGTAAATACTACGAGGGCAAGCGTGTCCTGGTGCACGACACTGCACGTGCAAGCGCCGTCCCTCGTCCAGGCTTCTGGCAGATCATAAGGACAGCTGTCTCTTCAGCACGGGTCATTTCCATGGAGTCCACAGTCCTTGTTCTGACTTCCCACTTTACTCTCAAGAACTGTCTTGCAAAGAGTAAAATGTGCAGGCCAGCAGGACAGGTGGCTGAAGACCTCAGCTGCTCTGGTCACAGACACAGCCTCCCTCTCCTGGAGGGAGGCCTCCATCTGCGTCTGGAGGAGAGTAACAGCGCTGGCTGGGAGCGTGGCTGGGAGACAGGAACAGGATTGAGGGCGTGTGAGGAAGGAGAGACGAGCAGGATGAAGGTCTGAGGAGGACGGGACTGGAAATGTGTGGTGGAGCAGAAGGGGAAGCGGAGGGGATAGGAGCAGGCGTGTGGAATCCTCTGGGGGGGGTGAAGGCTGTGATGGACAGCAGTGCTTCTCATCCCCTCAGTCCTGTGGCAGTCAGCACCCACCGCTGCCCTGGAAGGCATGAGGTGTGTGATGAGCTGTCCACCTGGAGCATGCTGCTTCTGCCTGTCGGCTGCTCTACTGTCCCTTGTGCGGACAAGGGAGGGTTAGGATGCTGGAAGGGCACCCTAGGGTGTTGTAACACTGTGTTTTGTTCCTCCCGTAGGAGAGCCCCACTTTCTGATGAGGAGTCTAAAACGAACAGCTCCCAGCACTTGGGGTCTCAAGAGTTTTGCGTCAGCAGCAGCCTTTCCAAGGTGAGCTCCTCTCGTGCCTGTCTGGGTCAGAGAAGGCCTTTTCTGTGATGGAATAGGCCAAGCAAGAGCACCTACCCTAAGGGGTCCTGCAGGCCTCTCCTCTAGAGGGGTGCACCTAGGTGCACAAAGGGCAAAGCAACACTCTAAGCTGGAAAGAGCTGTTTGCGTGGCCTTCTTGAGCCCTGCCCGCAGGACACAGAGAGAAGGTCCTGCCTGCTTCGCTAGGAGCTGCTTGCACAGCTTTTCAGGATCATCTTCTCCCTTCTGGTTGCAGGTGGAGCTCACAGCAGTCAGCGGTGATGGCAGCAGTGCCCAGGATGCAGATGGCAAGGTGGAGGAAAAGCTTGGACCCAAACTGGAAGAGCAGCCGCCTGATCCCAACCCGAACGCAGAGTGTGTGGGAAAGACTGTGAAAGATGACATCCAGGGCCCTCTGGCAAGCCAGGGGGATGGCAGAGGGCAGGAGCCTGCAATCCCCAGAGCTGCTGAGCAGGAGAGCAGCGGTGCTGATGCTGCCTGGACACCTGCAGATCCTCCCAGTGACAAGCAGGCTGACGTTCCTCCAGCCTGCTCTGTGGCTCCAGAGAGCGAGCCTGCTGGGAAGGAGAAAACCACCCTGAGCACTGGAGCACAAGGGCCAGCAGTGCTGGCAGAAGGGACGTTGTCTGTGGTTGCTTCCGGCTGCAACACCTCAGCCTCCACCCCTGCTACTTTTACTTTGAGTAGAGTGTGCTTTCCCACATCTCAGGCCCCTGCTATGCAAAAAGTGCCCCTGTCCTTTCAGCCTGGGACAGTTCTGAGCCCGAGCCAGTCGCTAGTGTACATCCCACCACCTAGCTGCGGGCAGCCGCTCACTGTGGCTACACTTCCAAGCACCTTAGGGGTCTCCTCCACACTCACCCTCCCTGTCCTGCCTTCTTACCTACATGAGCGTTGCCTTCCAGGCATTATTGCCTCCCCAGAGCTGCGCTCCTACCCCTACACCTTCTCTGTCACCAGGCCCTTGGCTCCAGATGCCAAAGTGGTGTCTGTGGAGCTTAGCTGCTCTTCACCTTCAGGTGGAAGTGGTGCCCAGACCGCTGCCGATGGCGCTCCCCCGTCCACAGCTGGCCCTTCCCTCTCGCCCAGCCAGCCTGCACCGGCAGCATCATGTGGAAGCACTGCTCCCTCTTCTGGCACTGGCACGCACGCCAGAGCCCCGGCAGCGCCTGAGCCGCATGCACCGGGGACCGCTACTTCAGTCTCTCCTCTGAAGTCTCCTCCGCAGCTGGAGCGTGAGATGGTCTCCTCTCCAGAGTGCAGCGAGATGCCGCTCGATCTCTCCTCGAAGTCCAATCGCCAGAAGCTGCCTCCGCCCAGTCAACGCAAAACACCTCCGATGCCCATCCTCACGCCCGTGCACACCAGCGGCAAAGCACTTCTCACCACGGTCCTGTCCAAGTCCCAGCGTGCAGCACAAAGCGCAGGCAGCAGCGTCACCTCGTGTCTCAGCACCACCCCGCCCTTTGTCATCTTCCCCGACTTCCTGCGTAACGGAGAGCAGGGCTCCTGGGTGAAGAACACCACGCTCATTAGCACCATTCCGGGCACCTATGTCGGCGTCGCCAACCCAGTGCCTGCCTCCCTGCTGCTCAGCAAGGACCCCGGCGTGAGCTTCAGCAGGGACCCACGCCACCTTCCCAAGCAGGAGCCTATTTCCATCATTGACCAGGGAGAGCCTCGAAGCACTGGGGTTCCCTGCGGGAAGAAAGGCAACCAAGCTGGAGCAGAGAGACAGCAGGATCCTGCCAGGAGACTTCATGGCAGAGTTACTCCAGGAGCTCCTTTGTGTCAATCCAAGGACATCTCCACCTGGAACCCTGTCCAGGGAAGTGTGTACCCACGCTGCCCCGTGAACGGAAAACCTTCCAATCCTCAGCTCCTGCCTCTTGGCTGGTCTCCTTATCATCAAACCCCCCTGCTTTCGATTGGCATCTCCACGACAGGGCAGCTGCCCCCAAACCAGAACAGCTCCTGCAAGCCAGCTGGTACAGGCGAGCTCCCGACGTTCCTGAGCGTGCAGCCGACGGAGTCCAGCACCGCAGCCCAGAGCCTGCCGGAGGGGCTGCCCAGGCTCCCGCCTGTGGAACGGGAAGCTGCGTCCAAGGGCAAGAGCTGCCGGGCCTTGCCCAAACTCTGTGAGGAGCAGGCCAATCCAGTCCCACTGAATGCAAGTCCATCTCCTCAGAGCACTGCTTTGGATGGGAAGGGGGGAAAGGGGAAGGTGGACAGCCCTCAGAAGAGTCAAGAGTGCGATGGACCAGAAGCTGACTCCAGTAAAGAGGGCAATGTACAGACTGAGACTCCCCAGGGGAGCTGTAGCCTCAAACAGTCGGATGCAAAGCCTAAAAACCAAGTGTTAGCAGCGTACTTGTCTCATGATCTGCCCGCAGTCGGGCAGCAGAGTCTGCGAATGATTCCAGAGGCACCCGCGGCGAGTCAGCGCAAGGAGCTGGGCTGCGAAGGCTCCCAGCAGCCGCCAGCTGCAGAGCCCCTCCAGTGCGTGCGCCAGGTGGATCTGTGCAGGGTCAAGAAGGAGCGAGTGGAGTGTGACGTGTCATTTGCATCTGTGACTTGCTTGCGGGCTGGGGCTGCTCCGCAGGCCTTTGCCGAGGTCAAGCTCAAAGGCGTGGGCCAGATCAAGCAAGAGGGCAGCGTGCGCTGCAAATCCAAGCGGCAGCATGATGGGGACGCCAGGCAGGCGCAAAAGAGACTGAAGTGCAAAGCGCAGGATGGTGAGGAGTCCCCGAGCAAATTGGGGAGCCAGAGCATGCACGGCCGGAAGGTGGGTGAGAGGCTGTGAGGAGGGGGAATTGGCTGTAGCGGGGGCTGTTGGGTTACTGCAAGGGTTAGCAGGTGAGGTTGGGGGTGAGGAGGGAGCTCTCACGGGGGAGGGCAGCTGAGTGCACAGGGCTTTCTGCCCGTGCTCTTTGGCATTGCCTGGCAGTGGATTGATGTCTGAAATACCTGTACCTGCAGGTAATTGAGAGCAAAAATGGATCTGGGTTGTCAAAAATGCTGGAGGGCACCAGCATTATGAGTGGGGGAAAGTGTTTTGTCCCTTCTCCCTTGCTCCTCCAGCACCGTTAATCAGCAGCTCAAGCTTCAGTCTGTGTCCTCCATTCACAGTGGCGAAAACACCACGACAATCTGCATGAACTCAGCAAGCGAGAAGGCCGAACTGGCCTGGGATCAGTGAAGGATCACAACAGCCTCAGGGTAAAGCGTAAGCGTAGGAGGCCAGCGAAGACAGAGTTCCCATCTCCAGCACACCGTGGGGACAGCCACGAGGAAGGTACTGTTGTGAAAGGCAGCGTGTGCTTGCAGGGTCTGGCTATGGCAGTTTGGGATGCGCTAACGCTGTGGGACCAAGCTGTAGGTCTCCAGAAGCCGAATGGCCTCTGGAGCTGGCGGCTTCCTACCACAAACTGGGGTCCTAAACAGAGCTAAAATGAGATGCTGGACTGCCCTGCCCAGGCCAGCAGACGTGTGTGCAGAGATCTGTGGCGCGTCTCCTCAAGGGGTGGTTTTCCCCACAGGTTGCCTTGAGAAGAAGCCCAAGAACAACTTTCGGGATTTCATTCCGGTGGTGCTGAGCAGCCGGACACGCAGTCAGTCGGGTGAGTTGGGGCCAGGATCCCAGGCGCTGAGACGGCCCTGCTGAGTGAGAGCAGGGTGCTTCACCACTGTGTCAGATCGCTGGCGTCCCGGGTGGATTGTGAGCGTTTCCCTCTTTACAAAGTCCTGTGCCTGTCTTCTCTCCTGCCTCACATTTTTTTTTTCTTATAGAGATCTTGGCTTTTTTGTCAGCTAGGAATTCCACTTTCTTGCAGGAAGCATTGCTGGCTCTTCAGCTAGTGTGACGGGAGAGTGTGATGTGACTGGCCAAGGCATTTTACCATTGTTGGAGGAGGATGAGGAAGAAGAGGAGGAAGAAGAGGAGGAAGAGACATCCTTGAAACGTCGCAAGCTGCGGAAATCCCACCGAGCATCACGCTATCACAGTCGCAGGGCCAGGGACAGGTCTCTGTCGGAGAGGAGCAGCTGTCATGCAAGGAGAACCCGGGAGCTGCCCTGGAGAGTGGAAGCACCCAGGCAGCTATGGGAGCCCAACGACGAGGAGGAGGATGACAGCCACATCAAAAGAAAGAAAAGGAGACGACAGAAAAGTCGGAGATACCAGACAGGGGAGTATTTGACTGAACGAGAGGAAGAACGAGTGGGCTTCCCCCACAGGAGGCGAAAATCCAAAGCAGGTACAATATCGGAAGAGTTTCTGGTACTAGGCCAGGGCCCAAGGCTTTTTTTTTTTATTATTTTTTCTCCCCTCTAAATAATTACGGGGTTTTGTCAGTACAATCAGAACAATGGGCTTGATGTCCACAGTGTGAGCCACTCAATTGATCTTCTCTTTCAGAAGTATTTGCAGTAAATTTTTGAGCATGAAACGCCGGTTTATGTGGCTAATTAGATACTGATCTCGCCCTCAGATTAAGACAGAGGGCATGGGAAAATGGGAATCAGACGAGGTAGCACAGTGAAACATTTCTGGACAAGCATGGACCCCTGGGAGTGGTGTTCAACGTTCCCGGTTAAAGTAGAGGGAGACAGAACCATCACGGTTCAACTAGGCTTCTGTATGCTCTGTTTTGCTTTATTAAGTTAACTTGCAAGCTTGTACCAAGGACTGTAAGGATTAACAAAGCCAGAGTGTTTGCAAGCGACAGAGAAATCCTTCCCTGTTGTTTGTATTGGCAGCTTTGCTATGAGGAGAAAGCTGTGCCGCCTGCTTGTGTCCTGCTTCCTGCTCTGCCTCCGCTCTTGCATTTTCTTCCATAACGGCCCCAACCGTGTGGTCAAAACTAAGTCTGCGATGTGTGTTTCCCTGAGATTTAGCAGTCTCTGTATCCCCTTCTCTCTGCCCATGCAGGGGCGTTTTGAAGCTGTTGTAAGGATGGGATTCATCCACCAAAAGGCGGGCGTCACAGATGGCTGGTGGCTCATAGGTGTGTCTGGTGCAGGTAACTTCTGTTAGGGCTGCAGAAGAGCGGGTCTAAGCCATGCTGTTGGGCGAAGCACTTCTGCCGGCCCCCCTTACACTTGAGTTCGTCCCTCAGAAGTGATGTAGTGGCTGCACAACTGCTGCTGTCTGCTGCGCAGCGTTAGTGCTCAGATCATCAGCTCTCAAGAGAAGCTGTAATGCTGATGAG
This sequence comes from Cygnus olor, assembly GCF_009769625.2. NCBI lineage: Eukaryota > Metazoa > Chordata > Aves > Anseriformes > Anatidae > Cygnus > Cygnus olor. The sequence continues at coordinate 15,079,564 of NC_049181.1, read as the reverse complement.
GCACTATGAGTAGTAGTAGAGACTACGACTGTCCTCCCACTGCTTGGTCTCCCGAGCTACGTTTCTGCTCTAGCCTAGCTTTATGCTGTAGCTGCAGTGTCTGCGTCCCCCAGTGTGATCGGGAACAAAGTTCTGATGGGTTTCCTGGCATCTCTGCGGTTCTCTCCCAGGCTCTCTCAGGCTGTCTCCCCCTGCAGGCTGTTCCAAACAGAGCCTGAAGAAGTTTGAATGCAGTAGCATCGGGAAGAATTTTCTCCAGGAGCTTTATCACACATCTTAAAAGTGCCTGTCTTCTGTCGAGAAACCAGTTTTTCTTACAGACTGGTTGTTTGGTCCTCAGATATATGTGCTGCTCTATGTCAGATTTGGAAATTGCGGCCTAGAGCCATTGCTGGCTTTGGAGATTATGACCCAGGTTTTACACTGGCATTGTAAGCTGGCTGGTGGCTGGCGCAGGGATGGTGGCCCAGCCCACGTGTTTGGAGAAGACAGACCTATGCATCCTGTACAAGCTAAAGAATCGGCATCCCCTTAGGGTATAGGCTGCCATGATCCGCTGACAATCACCTGGCCTGTTGGGGTCCCATCCTCTCCAGGAGAGGGGTTGGAACAAGCAGTCTTTGGTTGCTAATGCCATCTCATCATCTAAATGCACCCAAGAAACAACCGGGACCCTTAGGCTTTGGAGCACTTGTGTAAAGGAGGCTATATCCCTTTGCTGGTGAAGGTATTGACCGGTTGGAGGTATCTTCTCTTTCACCAGCGCCACCTTGATTTTGGGCATAGCACTTTGACCAGCCGGACTTGCCTGTTCTTCACCTGTGAGCTCATGCCCTGGAGTTTTCCTGCTGGTCAGCTGCAGCTGAGGCACGCACATTGACGAGAACACTGAGCCTGTGGTGTTCCTCTGACCATGAGACATCCCGGGGGGGCTGGAGTGTGCCACTTTCAGGCACAGACCGTCCTGTTCACTACATGTTGTCCGACTTGTCAGCGTTTTGCCTGTCAGTGTTTTGCCCCTTTCTTGTAGCACTGCAGCGATGGGCTGCTTTAAAAGCTTTGGCCTGAACAAAACAGAGCTCCAGCACGTGGGCAGAAGGAAGCAGATGTCAGGGAAGGAATATCTCAAGTCCTTGTGTAACAACTAACGCTGGGGTTAGTTGTGAAAGTGCCACAGTGTTGTACAAAGGCCAAGGGCATTGTTGGGCAGCCCGGCAGAAATCTTTATGCAGTGGTTACTTCCAAGACAGCAAGGAGGGAATTGATTGCCATGTGCTGCCTTCTCGACAAATATCTTTGCTGAAACTTTTCTTCATTACAGTCTTAACATCCGACGTGCTGTCAGGGTCTGTCTAGCCCGCAGTTTTCTCCTGACTGTAGCAAGCGCAGAGGCTATGCAGGGCAAGCACTCGAGCACAGCTTTAGCCAGGCTTCAGCTGGCCGGGGTTCCCCAGCATTCAGAGCAGCTAAACTGGGGCTGTCCCTAACCAGGCCTTCTATAGTTAATTTATGGGCCTCGTGGCCAAGAATTTGTCTGAATCCTTTCTGCTCCTGCTGATATTTGCTTCCACCACCCCTGGGTGGCAGCAAAGCCCTGAAGTTCTGTCCTTGCCGTGCAAAGTCCTTCCTTCTGTGTGTTTTTTAACTCATTTCATCAAGTGCCCCTAAGTCTTGCACAGCAGGATTGGGTGAACAAGATTTCTCCATTCAGCTGATCCACCCATTTGTGATTTTTACAAACTTCAGTCACGTCCTTTCAGCTTTCTCCTCACCAGGCAGAGGAGTCCCAGCTTCTCTGTAAGGTAGCTTCTGCACCCCTCAGTTGTTCTGGTTGCCTTTCCCCACTGCCACTCCAGTCACCCCAAGGCAGTCAGGCCCAAACAGCTTGTAGTACTTGAGACATGTTTGCTTCAAGATTTTGTATGTGTGTCTACCGAGGTATGATGGGCAAACCCATTTTTCTGCAGAAGATCTGCGACCCTGGTTCCTAGCAATAACAAGACGTAAGTGGAAGTTACTGGTGGTGATTGATGTGGTGAAGCCAGAGCCTTAGCGTGACTTGGAAGCTGCTCCTGGACACCTACAAAACCTGTCTCGGTACTGGAGGCAGCAGGATCAATCGTTCATGCGGTGTCCCTAACAGACCCAAGCATTATGTTTCTGAGGATTTTCCTCTTGATCCCTTGAAGTAACCCGCAGGGGCATTTCCTAGCTCTTCACCTAGAAATGAAGCTTTGTTCACAAAGTGCCCAAAGCTGTGGACAGAGCTATGCTTGATAGACTCTGACTTTGAAAAGCTGCGTGCAGATGCCTGTGCTCTCCTTCCATCTGCACAGCGTTCTTCCTTTGTAACCTGTTTTATTCAGACACTGTTCATAAACAGCAGAGGGAGCTGTACAGGATCATTCATGTCAAGGTGGTTATTTGTTCACAGGGCTTTGCTTTTTGGTTCCATACTTCTTCTCGTTGCTGTCGTGCCCTTGCTATTGGATGTTGCTATTTCAGTGAAGTAGATTGCGTGTCCTTCCGTGATGAACAGGGTTCTATAATGAGGACCCTGCAGCTCTGCATCATGAAAGGAAGGAAAGCCCGGATTTCCCTTGAGGCACTCGAGTATTTCCTGCCTCCATGCATATCAAATTGAAACTCTAATGCCCTGCTTAAGGGGAAGACGTGAGAGGGCAAGGCAGGGTCTGGTTTTGTAGGCAATGACTGTTCATGGACAGCTTAAAGGGGACGCCTCCTGGATGTCCTGTCTCTCTAAGGGGTATCCCATCTGAGTCCTGCTTAGCCTTGCAGATAGGAGGGAAGCGCACCATACGGCAGCGTGCAGTTACCCCACTACATGCTGACAAGCATGCTGACAAACTGCGTTCTCTGAACTGTTAGAGCTAAAGAAAAACCTTAGTGAGTTGCGTGAAAGTCCCACATCTCGGTAGGTTTGGTCTTTTCAGACTAGGATGGCTGTCTGCTGTTGTGCTTCTTGTGTCCATGCTTCGTCTGTCCCTGATGGGGGAAAATTTGCATATTTACTGCTTGTGACATGCTACAGGGCCTCTACCGTGGTCTGGATTTCTGGGTGTGTGGCCATCGGAGATGAGCAGTTCGTTTTGACTGGTGGCAGAGAACTGGGTTGCTGGTCCTGTACCTACAGAAACTCCATCATTCCCGTTTCTCCTTTAGATTTTAGGTACCGGAAGCAGAAGGAGGCTGCGCAGGGTAAAGGCACAGAGCTACAGCTGAGGAGCAGGCTTTCCCCATCCCCCCGAAAATCTCAAGGACATCCAGACTTTCGAAATGGCTTTTTCCTGGAGAGCTCAGACAGTTCTCCTGTCCAAGAAGAGCTAGAGAAACCATCAGGAAAACGCAAATGTAAAACCAAACACCTGGCAGGAATCTGTGATGAGGGGAAGGTATGGCTTGAACTGCTGGGGGAACATGGGTGGGGAGAAATGGGAGGGTGTCTCCTGTTTGTAAGCCATGCCTGCATGTGCTAAGAAGTTGTATTCCTTTTTTTTTTTTTCTTTCCTTTTTTTTTTTTTTCCTCCAGGTGAAAGGATGCTGGATCCAGCCCAAAATGCGCTCTCTGAAGAAGCCCCAGGACTCGTGGCCACTTTGCAAATCCCATTGTGTCAGCCCAGGGAACTCCCCTGAGTTGCCTGTGGCCCAGCACATTCCTCCTGAAGCACGACGGCTGATAGTGAACAAAAATGCAGGGGAGACCCTTCTGCAGCGAGCAGCTCGCCTGGGCTACAAGGTGAGTTTTGGTGCCTCTGGCTGCTTTTGTGTACTGTGCTGCCTTATTTTGGTTTGTGTGTAACCAGGCCTGCAACGGTATCGTTCCTGTAGGACGTGGTGCTCTATTGCCTGCAGAAAAAGAGCAGTGACGTGAACCATCGCGACAATGCTGGCTACACAGCTCTGCACGAAGCCTGTGCGCGAGGATGGATCGACATCCTCCACATCCTGCTAGAGCACGGCGCCAACGTGAACTGCAGTGCGCAGGATGGCACAAGGCAAGTCACTGAGAAGGGGCACTTCTGGGGAAGCACCAAAAGGTTTGGAGGCAGTGAGCAGGACGTGTTTATCAGGAAGAGCTATCGGTCATCACTAGATTTGTTTTAACCCAAAATTTGTTTTAACCCAAAATGGATAATTTGCTTTGCAGTCTCTTCCAGTATCTTCTTTTTCTGATAAAGCTCCTGTCCTTGCAGGCCTGTCCATGATGCGGTGGCAAATGACAACCTGGAAACCATGTGGCTTCTACTTTCTTATGGTGCTGATCCCACTCTGGCCACTTACTCTGGGCAGACAGCTGTGAAGCTTGCCAACAGTGATGTGATGAAGCGCTTCCTCTGCGGTAGGTGCCAAGCCTTGGGGTGGCAGTGTTTCCATCCTTTTTATGTGGCAGCATACAGGACCAAGTCTGGGTGTTGAAGGGTTTAGAAGTGCCTGAGCAGCCAGTGGCTGAGTAATTTTAGCTCTGTCCTGTTGTGTTTATGATTTTACCACCCAACTTTTAATTATAGACTAACATATCATTTGCCAAATAAGATACAAGTCACTTTTTGATCTCTAATGTGCAAGGCAAGAACAACAGCAATGTTTTGGCCACATAACTAAAGTCAGTGTAGTGTATCAGAATTGGAGACACTGTTCAACACATGCAGTTCACGATTCTATTGCATAACCCAAGTGAACATACTTGTGTTGCCGTGTAACAATTCCATCTCTCTAAAATGCCATGGCTCTGCCTAAATGTCGCTTGCCTGCCGTTACTAGAAAAGACAAAAGACCATTGTTGATCACTATGTCAGAGAGTGAAGCACGCCCACTTTCTGTACTGTTTAAATAGAAGCAGGATGAGTGTCAGGGCTTCTACACAACAGTGAGGAAGAGAGAGCTAGAGTAAATGGTGGTGGTTCCCGGATAGATATAAGGTAGAAAATCTCCAGTTTCTAAAAAGTCTTGTTTGCCAGTTGTCTGTCTGTGCTCCTCCAGGCTTAACATTATGTGCGCGTGTTGGTGATGCAATTTTGAACTTTAGATGACTCAAGAACCTTTCTTTCCGACCCACATAGTATTGTCAGTTGCTTTCCCCTTTTAGCTTCTATTTGATGTTCTTGGGCCAGGGCAATGCTGTATTATCCTGAGTGAAAGTACCCTTCTTACACGTAAGTTATGGTTCAGATTCTGCCATACTGCCTAACTTTGCAGCAGAGGAAAAGCAGCAGAGGTGATGTGTCTTATCCAGGATCAATGGATATGTATGCCAGGATCACAATGTGACCAGTAGATAAGCATTAATCATCTCAAATTTTCCTCTTTAGATTACCTTTTGGATCTCCAGGGGCGTGCTGATGGGGATCCTCAAACAGCATGGGACTTCTACAGCAGCTCTGTACTCGGTGAGTTCAGTCAATCCCATTTAATTTACAGCAGCAGAGCAGAGAGAACCGTGTCTGTGAAATAACGATGCATCGTTCACTCAGTTCTGTCTTCCCTCCCAAATCACGTCTCAGCTATCTTGACATAATGCTGCATGCTGAGAGTTCCCACTGCTCCTGAAAGGGACTTTTTCTTTGGGAAACTATTTGTGGGTCCTTCTAAGTAGGCTGCAAACAGTGAGCAAGACTAGACTCCAGGTGCTGCTGGTGATTCCTGAGGGTCTTTGGGTACCAATCCTGTAGCATGTTATTCTTGTAGCAGTACTTGTTACTACCCTGCTAACCAGTTACCAAGATAGAACCAAGCAAGACAGAGGAAATACTTACTCCTTTGAGGTGTTTTCCTTGAAGAGGTCTCAAACTTCCAGGTACCCAGAGCTGCCCATCCAGTGAGATAGCTGTGCCTTGGGTTTATAGATCCCTCTCCTCTGCATTGGAGTGGGGGGCATTTGTCTGGAGGAGTCCCTCTGACAATGCTAGATGTTGCCCTGTGAAGGCATGAATTGTACCTTGTACCGTCACGTTCTGAAAATGACGGCTACCAGCTTAGGATTTTTCTTTAAACGATGCAGGCAAAAATTCCACAAATTATTTTGTGTAGCTTCAGTTTCCCCAGGGTCTAAGAATGAAGATGGATCTAGACCTGGGCCTGTGGCAGACTGTGGAATCCCTCCCAGCCACTTCCAAGATGATGGATCATCACTTTCGAGTCCTTCGTAAAGACTTGGGTTACTTTTGCTGCCAAACTAAAAGGCTGTTGATTTTAGTTGCTCACCCCTTGTCATTTCCAATGTCCTACTAGGAAAGGAAAAAAAAAAAAAAAGGATATGTTTCGAAGGGTGCTCTTGGTAGAGGACTTATACTCAGAGGGCCCTGTAACTCTTTACTTCAGAACAAAAAAAATTCTGTATAGGCTTTTGCACCTTGGGCCAAAGAAACTGTTAAAACCACAGCCTCCTTCGTCTGGATTTCTAATGGATTTCTAATGCTTGAAACTATTACAATCCTTTAAGAAGAATCCTCTTGACCAAAAGAAAAGTAGCTTCTCTTTGACTGAAATATTTCGAAGATATTACCCCTTTTGATTTATCACTGATTCCTACTTGGATTTCTTAGTTAAACAAGGAAAGCGTGTGGTTTTCTGGGTAAGAGAGTGGCTGCCATCATTTACTATAGCATGCTGAGTTCTTGGTTGCCCAGAGAGCATATGTGCTTGAGTATCTGCTTGTACCCCCATTCATAAGTGTCCTTTCCTCTTCAAGATCCTGGTGTGAGAATGTAGACTGTCAATTCTCGTACTCTGTAGGATACCCGCTGCCACGTGCAAGTAATTTAGAAATGTGCCATCTTGGTTTTGCTTTTTTGTATACCTAATAGCATAGATGTGTGTATCTTTCAACATTTCTGTCCTGTATGAAAAAAAAAAAGCTTTTACCCGTGTTTTTTTTTTTTCAGCTTGCTGACCTTCAGGGGGGATGAGGGCTATTGGGATGCCATCAGTGATGGCAGTTTACTGCTCACAAGAGACTTGCTTAGATGCTTGGCTAATAAATGGAAGGGCTCTTCAGGAAGCACTGGGGACAGCATTTCATTTCCTTCCCCTAGACCTCAGTTGAGCTCTTCAGAGCATTTCTTCATTGAGGGTGGAAAAATACAACCTTCTCTGTTAAAACACATCCTGCTTCTTCCAGTGGCACTTCACACTAGCTCCTGTCTGCTGTGGATGTCTCCTGGGTCCCTGTCATTCACACGGTGCCATTTATCAGGCTTTGTCTTCTTCTATCCCATGCTGCCTGAAGTTGGTTAACAAGTCAGACAAATCCAGCATTAAACTGCCTATACAATTCCTGAGAAATATCTTTTCAACCTTGCTCCAGTGGAAAGATCCTTCCATTGCTGGGTGGGCTGATGCATCTCAGGTGCTTCAGACTTCAACAGTTACTTCCACAGAGCACTTGGGAGAGCTTAGGTTCTTCCCAGACCTGAGGCTGATGATCCCAAGAGAGAAGTGACCACAAAATATTCTGAAACTCCATGACATGGTATAGCTTGTGGGATATTTCCCTCTCTGGCTCAGAGAGAGGATGGCAGAGATCCCAAGCTGAAGTAGTAGCATGCTGCTGTCAGGTGGTCAGTCATACTGTCCTTCCTTTCACCTCTCTGAATGGAGCGTTTCCAGTGTTACCCTTGACACTTGCTTTTGTGAGTCTGTGTGGCAAGATGCAGCAAGGAACTAACCCAGCTGGAAAGTAATCCTTTATCCTGCCACGTCTGTTTTCAGTGGGCACAGAAAGAGACCTTCCTTTTCATCCACACTTAAATGAGTGCACAGCAATAGTGAACTGGCAGCATTAGACTTTTCATCTGTGCTTTGACAGACACTACTGTATGATCAGAGAGCTGAAGTGCTTCTACTATGAGGACAGGCTGAGAGAGCTGGGGTTGTTCAGCCTGGAGAAGAAGAAAGCTCTGGGGAGACCTTGCAGCGGCCTTCCAGTACCTAAAGGGGGGCCTGCAGGAAAGCTGGAGAGGGGCTCTTTATCAGGGAATGTAGCGACAGGACAAGGGGGAGTGGCTTAAAACTAAAAGAGAGTAGGGTTAGATGAGATACGAGGAAGAAATTCTTTACTCTGAGGGCAAGGAGACCCTGGCCCAGGCTGCCCAGAGCAGCTGTGGGTGCCCCATCCCCGGCCGTGCCCAAGGCCAGGCTGGATGGGGCTGGGGGAGCCTGGGCTGCTGGGAGGGGTCCCTGCCCATGGCAGGGGGTGGTATTAGATGGGCTTTAAGGTCCCTTCCAACCCAAACCATTCTCTGATTCTATGACACCACCTGAATCAGCGAGGAAGAGCAAGATGCCTGAGCCTAGGACAAGGGACTGTTTTCTTTACAGTGGTGTTTAATGAGAGCTTTGAAATGCCCCCTTTTGGCTCAGTTACCTTCAGTAGTCACCTCTGGTTCCTGACAGCAGATAGTCCCCAGGGCAGCGAAGTACCTGGTTCTGCTGTAGCGTAACTGACCTAGCTGTCAGGCAGCTAACCAGCCTGGCAGAAAATAGTTCTATTTCAGTGGTTCAGTCCTTCAAAGTTTCCCTTTCCATCAGAGCCACCCACTGAAGCACGGAACATTACATGTCACTCAGGATGGAGGAAAAATTCCAGGCCCCTGCTTGATCCATTTCTATTCTTTGAGGCAGGAATGTTGTCTGCGTTTTCCCTTAGATCTGCAAATCTCTGGGGGCCAAAGGAAAATGGGACAAACGAGGGTGTGGGATCTCTAAGGTCTGGGTATGGTAAGCTCGTCAGCGTTGTACACTTCATGCTCCTGTAGCTCACGATACTAAGTCCCACCGCAGGGTTTTGTTCTGCACCTGGGATAGCATTATTGTGCCTGATTATCTCTGTCTTATGGTGGCACTGGATGTTCCTGTTCGTCAGCAGCCTTCACTCAGGTTAACGGACAGGACTGAGTGTGAGCAGTTTTCAGCATAGATGTTGGACCATGTTTTTGCCACATTAAATGCAGTTAATTCTTTTTTCCCGAGTTGTTCAAGAAACGTGTTGGTTTTTTTTCAGCAATGGCATTTCAGCTTTGCCTAGCAGTGATACCAGCGCAATATTCATGTCACTTATTTTTGCCTTTTTCTACAATAACTTTTGAATATCTAAGTTCTTCTGGTTCTTAAGGATTTTTTTTTCCTTGGCAGGACCAAGACATTATTTAATTTTTTCCTGAGACCCATGTGTGAATACATGTCTCCTGTCATCAGCTGTAGTTTGTCTATTAGCGTAACATTCCTGCTAGGTGCTGCATTTATTTGTAGAGCAGTATGGTGCGTGGATCTTGCTCATGCAGCACACCATAAGATTTTTTGGCAGCCTTTTCTTTCATATGTGGTCTTGAACTTTTTTTGCATGATTGGTTTATTTGCTTATCAGCACATTTAGTCTACTTTGCTCTGTTAAATCTTAACTCTATTTTCTGAAAGTTTTTGGAGTTATCCTATATTATCTCAGCAAGCTCTGCAAACCCAAGACCATTCATACCTTTTATTAATAAAACCCAGGGGCAGAAAGCTATTTTTCAACACATGCAAGCAAATCCTGCTGGAGGTCAGAAACCTCCTAGAAAAGCTAGCTTTATGCCAGAAATCGATGAAATCATACTTGTTGTTTTGTTTTAGTAGTCAGATCTGCTGCACGGTTTGGTGGCACAGTCTTGCAGTCCTTATTTAGACACGGTTACCGGCATGTACCTCTAGATAACCTGCCGACAGTTGTCAAGAGTGGGATCTGGGTGGCAGAGTACTCAATGAGCAGAGAGCAGTGCCTTCTTTTATAGGATCTGTGCAGACAAAGCATCTTGTACATTCACCTCCTTCCTGACTGGTACAGATTCTTCCAGGCTGCAAATAGCTGTGCTGGTAAAGGAGTGAGAGCTGAGGCCATTTCACGGAGAGTCTGGGAGGGGTCAGTGTGTGCTTGACCCCCCCAAAAAGACTGCCAAGTCAAAGTATCTCATTTTGCAAGCAGGCAGTGCCTTGTCTCGTGTGGGATCAGTGTAAACCTGAAGGTTGCTATAACGTAAGATGTTCTTCCTATGTAACTCACTCACTCTGTGGGGCAGCCTTGCACTCGAGAGTTTCTCCAAGATGAAGGGCTGGAAAGAGAGCAGGAGGTGCCCCTGGGAGTTAGCTTTCACACTTGTGATGTTGTGGGGACATGCATGTGGGACTGTGGTGGTAGCTGGTCCAGAGTTAAGCCTCAGGGAGTGATGAGCACCAGCTAGAGTGAAACTGAGCAATACCAATGTCTGTTTTCCTTATTGCAGAGGGGAAAGATACCATTGGATGCGATCTTCTGCTCAACCCTCCAGGAAGCTCAGACCAGGAGGAAGAGGAGCAAGATCCTGACAACTTCATGTTTGAGTTCTCAGACAAGCCGCTGCTTCCCAGCTATAACCTCCAAGTGTCAGTCTCTCGCGGGTGAGTCTCTTTCCCTGCAGCGGAGAGCATTCGGGTGACATTAATGCCGCAACAGAAGGGGGCTCATGGGCATGAAGGTTAGCCTCCAGGTTGGGGATAATGTGAAATGTTCAGGTATTGAAAATTCACGCATGCTTGAGGAAACTCTTGAGAGCCCAAGCTGCAAAGGAGACAGGTAGTGCGGAGTTTAGCTTGTTACGTTTTCGTCCTGTAGATCTCAAACCAGTTCGCCAACGGATGAAATTACCTGTATCCTTGTTCTACATGTAGAGACACAGAGGTGTGGAACTAGGACAGCTTTCCTAGTAGCAGCAAACTGCTGTTGCTGAGGCAGTATAAGCCTCTTGTGGTACACTCCCTATCTTATGCCATCTCATAATAAAGCATGGCATAGACTTTTTTTTTCTTTTTTTTGAGTAAAACCCCACTTGGTTGATGAAAAGGTTTCTCCAGCAATAGTCAGTAGCAGCTTGCATTGATGGGTCTGACTAGATGGTTTCTCCTGTCGTTAGAGTCTGAGTCAGGTCACAGCACTGGAGCACTCCTCCCTTCTCCACCTCCCGTTACACGATGGCTATTGCATTTGCTTGGACTGCAGAGGGGAGAAGAATGACTTGGAAGAGGGAGCAAGAAAAATGCCTCTCTTCTGTGTAGCAAATTTCTACTCCTGACAATTTCTGCCCAGCCAATGGGACAAGTACGGTGACCAGAAGAAATGGCTGGAAGGGAAATGGAGCCCCTGGCATGGCTTACCGCCGACTGGAGGTGCTGCCGGGACTTCCCCTAACAGGCAATCTTCTTGCTGTCCTCGCAGGCCCAGCAACTGGTTCCTCTTCTCCGACGTGCTCAAGCGCCTGAAGCTGTCCTCCCGCATATTCCAGGCCCGCTTCCCACACTTTGAGATCGCCACGCTGCCCAGGGCGGAGTTCCAGCGCCAGGTCGCCCTCAGCCAGGTGCTGGCCCAGGACGAGGTGCAGGAGAGCCCCGAGCCAGCGCAGGGTGCTGCAGAGACAGTGGAGCTGGTGCACTACGAGCCCGAGCTGCTGCAGCTGCTGGGTTCGGCGGTGGAGTATGAGGCCTGGAGCAGCTGACGGGGGCAGGTTGCTCCCTGCATTACAAGGCAATAATAAGGACCAACGGGAAGCAGCCCTCTCAGCGCCAGCAGCAGGGACCCAAGTCTTTGGCCAGCCAGTCCTCCTCCTCACGGTGCCTCGGTGCCAGCTGGGGTGAGAGGACACTTGCCTCCAAGGACTTCCCAGGGTCCCTTTGTGATGAGCAGCGGTGGTTGCAGCTCTCTGTCAGCCCCATCCAGCAACAGCAGGAGGTGAAGCCTTCTCTGTGGGGCTTTGTGGGCTGGAGCTCGTGGGGCAGTGACCAGCTCGAGCTCTGCGAGCGCAGGGCAGCGGGTGCCGCTGCACGTTCCTGCCTGACCCTGTGGAACTGCGCCTCTCTGTCTGCCCTCCTCCCTGCCCCCAACGTCTTCCATAGTATTTATTTAATTAGTATTTAATTTGTAATGTTTCCTTTGTTTTTGCTGAGTCTGTATCACTGTGATTATGTGAGCTGCGGGCTACGGGACGAGGGCTTCCTCCGGCCCCTCTCCAACAATCCCCACGGCTGGCGCTCCCCTGGAGCACAGCCCCTGAGCTGCAGAACTCTCGCACCTCGGCTGAGAGCCTGGGGACAGTCACTGCTCTTAGCTTTGGAGCCAGCTTCTGCTGAAGGCACTCTCTCACCTGCCAGCCAAGAGCCAGCCGCTCTGCTCCGTCCTCTCACCAGGCTCCTTCCTGCATTTCATTCCCGCTGCTGCTCTCAGTCCCCGTCAGCTGTCGCGGAGGCAGCTGCAGCCTGCGGCCCCGAGCAGACCCCACGCTTCCAGCAGCTTGTCTCCCCCTGGGGTCTCTCGCCACTGCAGAACCCCCCCCCACCTTGCCCTGTGCTGTGTCTGCTTGGCTTTTCCTCACTCCACGGCCCCTCCTGTGTCACTGGGAGCAGTTCTACTGGCGAGAGCGGGCACGGCACGCTGGTGCCAGCCACACGGGCACGGGGCAGGGCTGCTCCGCTCCCGGTAGATGGTACAGTTTTATTGTACAGGTGCTAACAGGACTCTGAGGACGGGACAATCTGTTTTTTTCTGGCTCTCCCCTGCTCAGCAGCGGGAGCAATGGGTGGTTTTTTTTGTTTGTTTGTTTTTTTCTTTGTGTTGTGTTTCTTCCCAGCCAGGGCAGGTGTACCCTTTCCCCTTGGACTCCCAGCTGCTGGCCTCCACTCCCTGAGGCCCAGCATCTCCTTTTTTAAGCCGAGGGGTTTTGCCTTTGGGTGTGTATTCTGGCTGCTCTTTCTGATTTCTGTTTTATTATAAGCAACAGGCTGTGGTGTCAAAAACACTTCTGTACAGAAAAAACCTGCATCAGGCCCCCTGTGTCTTGCCTCTTTTCCTTTGTCCCATGTCTGCTGCCTCCTGTGCCCTGAGGAGCTGCAGGGCTGCGGGAGAAGCGGAGGGAGGGATGCCCAGCTCCTTCTCATCCTCTGGGGGCCATCTTGTCCCGCAGCCTCGCAGAGGGCAGCCAGGTGCTAGGGAGGGGAAAACTGCAAGGGCTGGGGGTGGGTTCCATGCCTGCTGTCCCCAGGCCTTGCATCAGCAAGGGTGCCTGCCTACATCAGCCGCAGGGCTGGGCACACGCTCGGCTGGGGGCTGCAGTGCCGCAGAAAGCAGGGATGTTGTTCTGCACAGTGCAGCCGTGGCGTAGGGGCCATGGTTTGACCAAGAGAAGTTGTTGGGGAGACTGCTCGCAGTGCCCCAGCCGTGTTTGTGGGTGCGTGCGTGAGCTCTGCTGCTGATGCTCTCGCTAAGCAGAGCTCAATACCTGTGGAAAGGGGCTGTCGGCTTGAGCTCTGGGACATCAGCTGGGCACCATGGCCTGGCCCTACAGCTGGGCTGTAGGAAAGCTGGGCTCTGCAAGGGCCAGCTTCGTGCAGGGACTTGGGGTCAGCAGTGGTGAGGGCGAGGGTGTCCCTCTGCACCGCAGCCTGACTCATACAAGAAAACCTGAAAGGAAGCAGCACTACTGTTCCCACCCACTGTGTGGACCTGCTTCAGGACTAATGCTCAGAGGGGAGCACCTCAGTCAGGCCCCAAAAGTGCCCAAGCCACACCTCTGTCAGCTAGCGACCTGTGGTCCAGCCCCAGCACCTGGCTGCAGGGCAGCCTTTCCCTTTCCGCCTTCACCCACGCAGGAGCAGCAGAGGCTCGTGGGTCACTCGTGTGGGATTTTCTTTTGGGAAACGTGAGGCCCTGTTGCCCCATTGCTCCCAGTGCAAGGGCCCTATGAGGGTACAGGGTTGGCTCAGCCTCTGTCAGCACCCAGGATGTACCCGCACCCCAAAAGAACGCCCAAGTTACCAGCCCGGAAAAAAACAGCACAGGAGGCGGTGAGGGGGGGGCTGGGGGAGCAGTGGCCAGAGCTGGGCCGGCCGGCCAGCCCCGGCACGGACAGAGGTGGCTGTGTCAGGGAGGGCAGGGGCTGCACACACACACTGCCCTGCGTCCTTGGTCCCTCCTGGGCTGCAGCTCTAGTGCTGATACTGGCAGTGGTCCCTCCCCTGAGACCTGGAGGCTCTACCTGGAGAAAATACTGGAGGGAGGCTGCGTGTCCCAGCACTGTCATCGTCCAGGGCGGGCACAACGGCCAAGCCCTGCCCTGCTCCTCTGTTTCTCTTGGTCATGGCTCCAGGGCGATGCTGAGCACGGGGATGGCGCTGGCAGTGAGTCGGGGGCTCTCCTGACCAGGCTCCCCACGAGGATGGGTGTGCCTGCGCAGAAAGCAAACTCGCTCTGTGCCAGGACGTGCACCAGCTTGGCTAAGGGGATGTTCCCACAAGTGCCAGTGAAAGAACAGAGCCTTTGCATCCCTGACCCCGGCGGTAAAGGAGAAAGGAGCTCTTGCCATTTGTGGCAGTAGCCACCCGGCGGGTAAAGAGCAGTTCCTCATCCAGCCCTTTCACCTGCCAGCTCTGGAGGGTTTTAATAGCACAATTAGAGGCAAAACTGAGCAGAAAACGGCACAAGGTATTTGCTGGTGAAAACTCAAGAATTGATCTCCGGTAGTAGAAATTTAGCACGGAGAAACCCTGGCTGAGCAGCTTGGTCATTTACCTGCCCCTGCCTTCACCACAGTAGCATGAAGGTTGCCAGCTTGGCTTTTTGCAGTGCCCGGAGGCAAAGCACCGTCAGAGCAGCGCAGAGGGTTGCAGCAAGACCAGGACTTGCACAGAGCCCCTATGGCAGAGCCAGGGAGCTTTCTGAGTGCCCTGCAGGACATTGCTGGGCTGGTACCCAGGCATACACCAGCCTTTCAGAAAACAGCTGGTCCAGAGATACAACCCCACCCGCTCACCTCCCCTTTAATCTCTTGATTGGAAGCTTTCTCTGGGCCTGTCTTCAGAATCAGACCCTCAGAGGCACACGGTCACTTCTGGCAGGTTGCTGATGGGACTGGAACACGAGAGCAAGGGCAGCAGGAATGCCCTGACCCTGCAGGTCTGAAGGAAAGCCTCAGCTGTGTCCCTCCAAGCAGGCAGTCTCTCTGGTGTGCTACAGCCCAGCACAGGGTGTCACTGATGGACAGGGGAGCACCAGAGCAGCAAAGGAAGGTCTCAAAAATCGAGGGGGCAGATGGCCCTTAGAGACGCTCCTGTCCCTGCCCCAACAGCACAGCGAGGTTCCTTGCTGAATCACCATGATACGATGTGGTGCAAGCATGAAATAAAGCAGTGCAAAACAGGGATAGCACTGAAATTTTCAGGGTCCTCGACTCAAGTCAGAAAGAAGGGTGGGAAGGGAGCCTGAGGCAGATAGCCTGCTTGCAGCAGTGCTGATGCCAGCACCATCTCAGGGCAGTCAGGGCTCTCCCTGACAAATGCTGTGACACTCCAAGGATGGATATCACCTCCAAACCTGCTCTCTGCAGGTGCTGTTGGTGTGAGAGGCATGCTGTGCCCTCTTCCTCTGTCCTATTCCTCTTCCTCTGTCCTATTATACTGTCTTTATCGCCACCCATGAGCTTTTACCTGCCTTTTTTTTTTTTTTTTTTTCCCTGATTTTCTCCCCCATCCCACTGTGGGGGATAAGGGGAACGAGCAAATGGCTGTGTGGTGCTCAGCTGCCTTCTGGGTTAAACCACAACACATTTTTATCAATGATCTGGATGAGGGGATCAAACGTACCCTCAGCAAATTCATAGAAAATACCAATTTAGGCAGAGCTTTTGATCTGCTTGAGTGTCAGAAGTCTTCACAGAGGGATCTGGATAGGCTCGATTGAGGTGCTGAGTCCAACTGCGTGCCGTTGAGCAAGGGTAAGTGCCAGGTCCTGCACCTGTGTCGCCATGCCACAGTATAGGCCTGGGGAAGAGTGGCTAGAGAGTTGCCCTGCAGAAAAGGACCTGGGGGTGCCGGTTGGTAGCCAGCTGAACATGGGCCAGTAGTATGCTGAGGTGGCCAAGAGTGGGTCCTAGCATGGCCAAGAGTGGCATCCTAGTCCGCGCCAGAAACACTATGGTCAGCAGGACCAGGAAAGCAACTGCCCCTTTGTGTGGTGTGGCTGCACCTTGAATATTGTGTTCAGTTTTGAACTCCTCCCTGCAAGAAGGATATTGAGTTGCTTGATTGAGTACAGAAAAGAGCAACAAAGCTGGTGAAGGGACTGGAAAAAAAGACTTACGAGGAGCAACTGAGGGAACTGAGGTTGTTTAATCTGGAGAAAAGGAAGCTGAGGCGAGACATCATGACTCTCTACAACTACCTGAAAGGAGATTGCAGCGAGGAGGGTTTCAGTCTCTTTTCTCAGGTGACAAATGATAGGACGCAAGGAAATTGCCTCAAGTTGTGCCAGGAGAGGTTTAGATTGGATATGAAGCATTTCTTCATGGAGAGGGTGGTCAAGTATTGGCAGAGGCTGCCTGGGGAAGTGGTGAAGTCACCATCTCTGGAGGTATTCAGGAGATGTGTGGATGTGTCACTAATGTATATGGTTTAGTGGTGGACTCTGTAGGTCAGGTTGATGGTTGGACTTTGTGATCTTGAAGGTCTTTTCCAACCTAAGTGATTCTATGAAAGGGAAAGGGGAAGGGGAAGGGGAAGGGGAACGGGAACGGGAGGGGGAAGGGGAAGGGGAAGGGGAAAGGGAGCAGGATGAGACAGCTGCAAATGACCTGATCATACTTCTGTTTGACTTACTTCCATGATCATAGGGAAGCCGAGTGCGTCCCCCACCATCACCAAAGACAGACTGTCAATGGCAGAAAACACACAACCTATCCCACTGAAAGAGACCTACCTCAGGAGGTTTCTAGCCTAGCCTCCTGCTCACAGCAGGATCAGCTCAGGCCCTGTCACCAGGATGGTGACAGCAGCACATCTCTGGACAGCCTGCTCCATTGCCTGACTTGTGGTGAGAAGTTAAATGGGGGAAAACTACCCAACTTGTGGGTATGTAGCAACTGCAACAGTGAGTTTGTAGGATTCTGTGGTACACGAGGACACGGAGGCTTTGTTTAATAAACATTTCTATTTATTACAAATCAACAAAATTCACCACTAGCAAGAACATTATGATTAGTAAGGCAAATAGGTATATATGAATAAAAACTTTTTCTGCTATGACCAGGAAACAAGTACATGTATACATAGCAGATATGAAGGTTATAGGACCAGTTAATAGCAGCAAAGTGGCTCCTTTGCTTAAGCTGGAGGTTTGGCATCCTCTACGGACACCATCTTGGAGAACAGGGAGAAGACCTTGACAATGTCCTCACTATCCTGGAGAAGGTGTTCCAGCTTCAGGTCCCTGCAGGAGAGAGGTAGGACTCTCTCCTGGGAAGGGAAGGGCTCTCTCCTGGGGAAGGCAGGGGCAGCCAGGGGCAGCCAGTGGCTCTGGGGAGTAGGCAACAGGCCCAGGAGGGAGATCTGTGTAGATAAGGTGAGGGGGAGCTCCTGGGAGTGGAGGACTTTGGGAGCAGTGGGGCAGAGAGGTGCAAGGGGGCAGACGATTGTGTGGAGAGTACACAAGGGAGCAGCGTGGCAGGCAGGAGATATGGGGGCAAAGAGTGTCTTGCAGAGAACCCTTCACTGCCAGGGCTGGAGAGGGGGAGAGCTGTCCTCCTTGCACCGTGACAGAGACCCTGTGAACCCCTCACTACCTCAGGGAGCTCCGCCAGCTGCCACAACAGGATCCCCGTCACCCTGTGCTCACCCACCGGCGGACGATGGCCCTGCTGTGCAGGTAACCCAGGCAGAGGACCAGCTGGGAGAACCAGAGCCCCACCTGGCACTCAGAGCAGGAGCCCTGGCTCTGCCACCGCTCCAGGATGCTCCCCAAGGGGGCCAGCTCCATGTGGAGGCAGAACCTCATCCTTGTCTCTGCGCATTCATAGATGCTGATGAGGAGCTTGCTGCTCAAGGCTGTGAAGACCTGTGGGCACACAGACATTAACACGGGACAGGACTGCCATTCCCGACCCCCTCTGACCTCCTGGAATCCTCCATCTTCTGCAGCCCATCCTCCCTGTCCCATTTATTTGCCCAGCAATGCTCCGCTAACCCTGTGGCAGCCCCCGACAAAGTGCCCACCAACGTTGCCATCCTCATGGACCTCCCACCTGCAATAACTCCTCACCCCTCTGAATCCCTGCCCCTTTGCTCCCTGGTGCCTCCAGTAACCCCCTACCCCAATGACTCCCTCAGATGCCTCTGCCCCAGTGAGCCTCAGAATGCCTCCCAGTTCCATTCAGCTCCTTAAATGTCCCCCTGCCCCATGCTGCTCCCCCTGCTCACCTGCCTCCGCTCGCCCCTGACGCCCCACTGAACCTGCAGCGCACTCCTTGCCCCACAACACTACATCGTGCTCGTCAGCCCCACAGCTTGTGGGGGAAGCGGGGCTGGGGGAACCCCTCTCTACTGACAGGATCTCTGCAGTGCCATAGGAAATCAGCCTGGGTTTGTCTGATGCTGCAGGTTCCCAGCATCTGAAGGTTTATAAGATTTACTCACCATCTATATTCCTCTTTTATTCCAACTTATTAAAACAGTTATTTTACTGTACCATTTGTTTTAAGGTCTTTCTTATTGAGATCTTTCTCTCTCACCCCTCTGACAAGTGCAGAACAGCCCTCAGAAGGAAACAAGATAGTCCTCGTCTCCCTACCTTCAGGTCAATATCCTGGCTTTGCTGCAGCTGGACTACCAGTCCTACTTCTGAAAAGCAGCAAGAAACAGTAAGCAAAGAGCTCACATCTGGAGAGTTGCAGCCCCTCCATCAAATCTAGCTTGGCCTTGAATTTGATTGAACTAAACTGATTTCCAGATTAAGTTTCTGTTGACTCTGGCATACAAGACAGTGCAGGAAAGCCAGCAAGGTAACGTCCGTCAGCTGCTGCACCGGGGCTGCCTGTGGGTCTGAGGCTGCTCTGGAGCACCATGTGCCTCGTGCGCAGTTGCTAATCTCTGCCCTACATTAAGACACAGCCACGCACCTCCTGAGAGGCTTCGTAGCAGCGTGCTAAGCCCGTTCAAGGTCAGGCAACATTAATCCTCTCCGATATCCTCACAGTAATAGCTGCTCCTCTTGGCTGCTGGAGTCACAAATGCAGGCAAAGCCACATGCCCCCCTTGGCACTTGTTAGGCAGCTCTCTTGGCTGCCGGAGCAGAGCTCTGTGGCATGCTAGGCCACAGCTCCGGCAGTGCTGGGGTGAAGCAGGGGAGAGGGCTGTGCAAGCAAAGAAGCGCAGCCACCCTAGCATGCAGAAGCTACACACCTGATATGGCCGCAGCTGGAAACAGCTCATTAATTCACACCTTCTTGCAGCTGCATGTGCATAAATCTATGGGGAGAGCGGGGCCCAGGAAGGGATTGAGACAGATTCTGGTAAAACCAGGGCTTTCTGGCTGTCTCTTGCAAGGTGTTCTGCTCCTCCCCTGTGTGCCAGCGCGGGGAGCGGGGCTGCTGGAAGGAGAGGGGTGGGCCAGACCAGGGACCCGACCCAGCATGGCCAGAGGAAGCACTGGAGGAAGACAAGATGTAAAAGGCAAGAGGAGAAATGTGGGCACTTGTGCGCACGTAGGCAGGGAAGCAACATGACCGGCCCTGCCAGAACTGTTCCACTAGAGGGAGCGGGCAGATCAGCTCTCACACGAGGCAAGGGGAAGAGTTTCAATGTGGAACAGGCAGAAACTGGGCCTTCCTCCCCCGCCAGAGCCTAGGGATGCTCGCGACCAAGGCGCGCATATCTCAGGAACTAGGAGTTCCCCTTTGTGATGTTACATAAGGTGTCGTCCTGGTACTTTGTGCAAGCTTTCCTGTTGTCCCTGGCCCAGGCAAGGGACTCCTGGAGCAATCACAAGGAGGTTTGGGGTCCTACACAGAGTCCCTGTCTTTGTGCTGCCTAGATGGAAAAAGCTTCTATTACCCACTGCCAGGCACCAGCCCCATTGCACTTCCCCCAGGCAAGGTGAGCCAGGCAGAGCCAGGGCTGCTAGCTAGATTCAAGGACAAGTTCAGATCATCGTGCAAGCTCCTGGTCTCCTCTCCCCGCCACGCAGAAATCAGGCTGCCTGCCAAACATACAGAAACAGCCTTTCTCAGGCCTGCATCTCTGAAAGAAAAGGGTCTGAGGGTATTTTGGTCAGGCTAGAAAATGAACCAGCCGCCCACTCTGCCCTCCCCTAGCACACAGCTTGACACCACATTTGGCTGGCCCAGGGGAAGCAGAACCTTGAAGCAGGTGCCTCTATATCCATCCTTCCTCCACCACAAGACACCTTCCTTTCACGCAGGGATGTTCATGGATGTAATCCAGTGTGGTAGGAAAACAAGGGCAGCAACAGAAGATGTACAGACACAGAGGAGCAGCCAAAATACCTTCTGCTGTGCTGTTCCTGGGTTTCAGTTCCCACACTGAGAGCAAGAGCAGAGTCAGCTGTGTGGAAGGAGACAGAAGGAGAACTAGGAAAGTGGGCTGCAGAGGTGGGGACAGGAAACACAGCTGGCCCACATGGGTGGCTGATGCACCCATACTCCAGCTGGGCTGCGTGGTGTATAGCTGAGCTTTGGCTGTGTCCGTCCCCCTGTCCCCCACACTTCCCCTCCCCCCCCCCCCCCCCCCTTTTTTTTTTTAATGCTCTGCTTTTCCAGGAGGTTGCAAAACCCAGGGGATGAGTCAAAACAACCCAGCAGAGCTTCCTTTTATTCTCTGCAGCCCAGGAGCAGCCAGGTGTCATATCTCAGCTTAACCATTCAGGGGAGGCACCAGTCAACCTAAGTTGGAGACGTCTTCCCTTGAGGTGCAATGTCAGATCTGGGGCTGAGTGAGAAGTGGGAGAAGAGGAGCTGAGCTGAGCCAACCCAGAGCCTGCCCGTTGGCAAAAGGCTGCACACACTAGCTCTCCACCACAGCTTCTAGGAATGGGAGTTTCTGGCCAGCAAGGGCTAGCTTGTGTCCATCCAACCAAACAGTCCTCTCCCACCTAGGGTGACTGTGAGAGCCTTCAGCCTCAGCCCTACATCTGGCAACGTGTGGGGCCGGAGGAGCTGGCCGGCTCTGAAGATGGCCTGGTGCAGCCCGGCAGGAAGGCCTCTCTCCCCAGTGATAGCAGAGAAAAGCAAACCCTGGCCCCAACCAAAGGGAGGGAGGGAACTGGTGGCAGATAGGGGCTGCAGACTGCTCCCAGCCCGTTGAGTTTGGGAGGGTATGGGTAAAAAAGGCTGTGTCCTCATGTGCTCTCCTTGCAGCTTTGCAGCCAGCACACTGTGGGGCAGTCCGGTGGCTGCTTTAGCTCCCGGTCAGGCAGGCGGCAGGTACAGGGGCTGGAGCCTGCTGCCCCTGAGCACTGTGCAGCCAAAGCCAGGCATACACTGACCCAGATCAAGCAAGGTACACTCAGCAATTTCCAGAAGGATGTTTCTACTAAAATATTACTAGGCAGAGAGTACATTGGCCCTGTGAACTGCCTTGACAAGGGGAAGGGGTCCCTTGCAGTTCTGTGGGTAAAACATAAATATACCTCAGCCTGCTCTCAAGGAGCTGGATAGTTGTGGGGATGGGGAGGGAGGAAGGCTGAAAAAGCCCTGAGCCAGCAGGAAACCTGCGGCGGGAAGCTCTGAGTCAGCTTCAACTACTGCTTTGCTGAAATCGGTCCTCCGCACAGCCTCCATATGGTTTGCATGTTTCTCCAAATTCCCTGGAACAAAGCAGAGGGTCTGCGTTCCTCACAAAGAAAGCACACACTGTGTGTGTCTGTGTCGGGTCTGTTTGTGTGTGTGTGGTGGTTTTACTCAGGTGGGCAGCCAAGCCCCACCACAACTGCTCTCTCTCCCCCTCCTCAAAGGGAGAGAAAATACGATGAAAAGGGCTCAAGGGTTTAGATAAGGACAGAGATCACTCAACAATTACCATGACGGGTAAAACAGACTCAGAGTAGGGCGATAAGAGAAATGTATTGCCTATGACTAACGAGCTAGAGAAGTGAGAAACAAAGAAAACAAACCAAAAACACCTTCCTCCCATCCACCCTCTTCCCCCTCCTCCCCCCCTCCCCTCCCCCTCCCCCTTGCTCATGCCAAGATGCCACGAGGGATGTGCGAGCAGCCCACCCAGCACCATGCACAGGCAGCACGCCCCAGCACAGCAGCTGTGGCTGTCCTGCAGAGCCTCCAGAGCCACGCCTGAACTGGATGTGCAGTGCTCTGCTTGCCCTGTTGCTCCTTCACCAAGAGCTGGGACTGCCTTTCCTGAGGGATATTTGGGATATGGCTGAGGAAGAAGAGTTTCTCTGAGTGTCTCTCAGAAACACAGATTCCTCCCATCATGAAAACTTTGGCTGAGGAGATTTTCTGTTGGTTCAACAGTGGCCTTAGGCAGATTGGGACCACCGATCCCACAGAGAAACTGGGTGCCCAGTTACTGCTGTATCAACACTTCGGCATTGTTAGACAACATTTCTGGAGTGCTGAGTCATTCTGTTTGGCTGCTGAGTCATGTCTGCTTGGGTTGCCCCTTCCTGGTCCTGATGACACAGAATCACAGAATCACAGAAATGGCTGAGGTTGGAAGGGACCCCTGGAGATCATGTGGCCCAACCCCCCTGCCAAGCAGGGTCACCTAGAGCACATTGCACAGGATCGCATCCAGGAAGGTTTTTAAACCGAAGAAGAAGACTCCACTCTGGGCAACCTGTTCCAGAGCTCTGTCAGCCTCACAGTAAAGAAATGTTTTCTCATAGTCAGTCAGAAATTCCTGCATTTCAGTTTGTGCCAGTTGTGACTTGTCCTCTCTCTGGGCACCACTGAAAAGAGTCTGGCCCATCCTCTTGACACCCTCCCTGCAGGTATTTGCACATGCTTATAAGATCCCCTCTCAGTCTTCTCTTCTCCAAGCTAAACAGGCACAGCTCTCCCAGCCTCTCCTCGTATGAGAGACGCTCCAGTCCCCTCATCATCTTCGTAGCCCTCCGCTGGACTCGCTCCAGGCGCTCCATGTCCCTCTTGTACTGGGGAGCCCAGAACTGGACACAGGACTCCAGGTAAGGCCTCACCAGGGCTGGATGGATGGGCAGGATCCCCTCCCTCGGCCCGCTCGCAGCACTCTTCTGAATGCACCCCAGGAGACCATTGGCCTTCTTGGCCACGAGGGCACGTTGCTGGCTCGTGGTTAACGTGCTGTCCACCAGGACTCCCAGGTCCTTCCCCGCAGGGCTGCTTTCCATTCTAGGTGGAGGAGGAGACAAGAGAGCAGGCTTTAATCATCCCTCCTTGATCTAAGCAGCAGCAGGACTGCCATGGCCATCTTCAGCTGCTTTCTGCCCATGCCCGATGGAGGGATGGTAACTTTCTGCTTGGAAAGATGTTGCAAGGGAAAGCACTACTTCTTGGAAAGTCTGAAACTGGCTGCAGGAGCTGGGACCAGGGTCCCAGCGCTCTTGGTACTTCCCTGTTGGCATCCATCCCTTTGCACTATTTCTACATAATAAGCACCCTGGGAGCTCTCCTGCTGTTTATGTGTTTTCTGTAATCTGCACCCAGACCAGCCTTTCCTCCCTCTGATAGAGCATGCTCGGCCAGGGCATGTCCCTGCAGCAGAGCATTTGCAGCATCCCCCAGGGTAAACAAACACCAGGGCATTGTATAAGCTGGGCATCTTCCTGCCGGTGATCTCAAATACTTCGGCAACCTCACAGGGAGCAAGGTCCTCTGAAAACCTATGCTAGACACAGGGAAAATGAGGCACAGAGGGGCCGGGGCCAAGGCATGTCATTGGCACATCACCTTCTGTTTCTCAGGTTCCTGCTACCTGGTAAAATATTACACTGCCCCAAGGAGGGGGTGAACCACCCGGGCTTTGCTGGGCCACAGGAGAGGACTGGCCAAGGGAGCAGGGCTGGTTCCTGCCACCCCAGGAGTGGGTGCTCCCTGAGGGAGCAGAACCGATCACAGATGTCAGACACAGATGTCACAGTGCATTCTCCACGTGATTTGGGCAGACCTGCTCAGGAAGGTGAACTGATCCAGTACATCAGCTGGAAGCACTGAGCTTCCCATTGAAACTTGGAAGTATGGTGTGAAGGGGGAGAGGTTTTTTTTGTTTGTTTGTTTTTTTTTGCAAATAAGGCTTGGCACAGGAATTCATTGGTTCAAATCAAAAGACAAATGTTAGAGAGAGCATGCCAGGGAGGTTAGCAAAGTTATTCCTGAGTTGCATGCACTGATTTCACATCCCGGGGGGGCTGCTGTTTCCTGAGATCATGTAGCCAACACATGTTAGAAATCATCAGCTGCTCAAGCAAACGAGGCCAGGCTGGGGCTTGCCTTAAAGGAGCAGCCTCAGGAAAATGAGACCTGGATGTGGATCTCCGCTGCAGAAGATTCGAACTGGGAAAGAATGCTCTGTTGCTGACCATCCCAAGGGGGGTGTGGGGGAGTCCAATGTAGGCTAACCCAACAGATCCTGCACATACTATTGTCTCTGTAAAACCTGGGAAACTAACGTGACTAAATTGCACATTCTTCCATCATGACTGAAGCAAAGCCAAAGTGAATCTAAGGGGCAGAGTGCAAAATCCCACACAACTCACATTATACAGGCAATCTCTGCCTAGTCTCCCCCCTCCAGTGCCTTGCTGATGACACAAGCAAGATCCCAGCAAAACACTCTCTCCCGCTTTTCTGCACTGATTCTGTATCACCCAGTGCTGAGGAAACAAACTTCCAGGCTCAGCTGGCCCAACTCTCCTACTGCACAGACCAGGAAACATTAAAAGTAAAAAAACAACTCAGCCAGTCTCAAGAGGCAGTTCTTCATCTGACTCCCACCCAATTTTCTTTGCACAGTTCAAGTTCTGGTCCTGCCCTCACTCACAGGCTTGGCTGCTTTTCAAACCTCCTATCTTCAAGGCACAGAGAGCAGCCCCAGGCTACTAAGTTCTTGTAGCTCCAGGCATCTTCTCATTAGAAGAGCGCAGCTGGGTGCTTGCCCCATCCACCAGAGCAGCAAATGGACCAGGATCACAGCACATGGATGACCAGTACCCGGGTTGCTTCTGCACATGCATCCATGTCCCAGATTGCAAATGCATTTGGCTCCTCAAGTCCAACTCCACCAAAAGCAGGAGTATGACCATCTCTGCTCTCTCCCCACACTGGCTGGCTGGCGCCTCTGACAGGCAAACGTTGCCCCTTGCATGCGGGGTTCCTGCAATCCCTCAGTGCATGCAGCCCTTCAACAGGCAGCCCCCAAGCAGGCAGAATTGCTGCCTGAGACTAGGGAAAGATTTTGCAAGTGTTTCAATCCACAGATGCACCTTTTTCTGGCTTTGCCTCCACTCTTGCTCAACCTAGTTCTGAAGGTACTGAGCCTTTTTAATGAGAACAACCAGCAGGGTTCAATCTCCACTGCATTTTTAGAAACGGATAGCCACCTTTCTCCTTGCTGAGTGCCCTTCCCCAACTCCAACAGAAGCACCTTGCCTGTGGCAACAGCCATCACTGCATTTGGCATGTCACTTCACTTGTCTTCCACTTCCAGACACTGGCCAGAGCAGGGACAGTGCCCACACTAGCGCCTGAGCAGAGCAATGCCTGCTTCTCGCAGGCTGTGGGTACCGTGTCATGCACTGACCTGGGGGAAACCACTTGATTTGGCAGGTGTTTTTGGCTGCAAGATCCCCTTGTCTCAGGAGTATCCTTCTTGACACAGCATGATTAGATCAGTGATCTAAAGACACTTGTATGGAGCTTGCATTATTCAACGGTTGGTGAAGTCTTTCATAAAAGCAATAAAAGCAGATAACGTGACCAGTTACCCACTTTCCCATGTCTGGGAGGTCATGCCTGCTCGTCACATGGCTCCTCTGCATGCAGGGCATGCCAGCAGCCTGGAGAAGCCTGACGTGCCTGGCCAGTGCTGCAGGGATTACTGAAAATTTGTGCGTACTTAGGGCTAAAATTGGGCTTGGGGATATGAAAGTGCTGAGACTGTGACCCTACCATCAATTCACAGCAAATCAAGCACGGGTGGAGGGAGGCCCATTGAGGAGATCCCTGCAAAACTGCTCCTGGGGTACGTGTCCTGCCAACCCAGCTGCAGTGCTGGGTCCAGAGAGCAAGGGTCGAGAGGTAGGATGAGTCCACAGGCATCAGTCTGAGGGGCAAGGAGGGAGCAAATACCAACCCCACAGGGAGACCTGCCCAGGGGCTATGGCAGGAAGCCGTTACCTGCAAAATGAAAGTGTCTGCTTTACAAGAAACATGAGGAAGAGTGGGCAGGGTGAGCGGCTGGGCAGGGGGCTCCCTAGCATTGCTGCTGCGGCACAGCTGGACCTCTGCACAGCTGAGCACTGCAGGCAACAAAGAGCTTTTCCCTCCACAAAAAAAAAAAAAAAAACAAAACAACAAAAAAAAATAACACTACCTTCTACCTCCAGCTCCTGTGCCCTTTGCCAGGGTGCAGCACCTCCATAATGGGTGTGAACTGCTGCAGAGACAACACCTTCTTCCAGGAAGGGCCACCAGCATGAGCCAGGAACATCCACAGGCCACCAAGAACGGCTGGTGCCATGACCAGACAGCCAAGGATGATGAGGAAAGGAGAATGAAGGAGGCCCAGGGGTCGCTTCCAGTGCATGGGGACCACCTGCTTCACTGGAATGATCACTCTAAATCAGGCACAAGAAAAGGACGGACCTGCTTGAGCCCTTGTCATGCTCTGTCTCCACGCAGGACCAGCTCAAATACCAGGGCCACCAGCCCACCTCCCTGCACGCTGAGTGGTAGCTGCATTTGGGATGGGCAATGGGGCAGTCTCAGACAGATCCTCCTCCCAACAGGGTCTGTCTCCTCCAGGCTGGCAGGGACCCCCAGAGAGCCTCACACTGCCTCACTCTCCAAACAGGGCAAAGAGCTCCAGTGCTCCAGGAACAATGAGGCCATCTGTATGGGCCAGAGAAGTATGCATAATTAAAGTAGGACTGGAAAGATGCTTGAGAGGTTTTAGTTCAAGCTCTTGCTCTGGCACTGAGGGAGGGACAATTTCCTATCCCCGCTTACCATAGCCCACGGCAATTATGGACTGGAGAGGAAGTTGATGCTTCCCTCCCAGACACGCAAAGGAATCAGAGCAGCCACAATGTCTTATAAGAAGAGATACTGGAACTGCCCTTTTCCTTTCAATGAGATCGTACTTGTGAATAGCTCCCTCTCCCTGAATCCTGACCAACAGCGTGTGTCCCACTGGGGCTCCCTGCTGGAAATTTGTCTGCAGAAAGACAGAGATTTCAGGATTCAGTGGAAAAGACAGTGCCATTTCTGGCAGGCAGGATGAGAAGTGGGACAAGTCCTTTTCTTAAAGGAAAAAATGCCATTCATTGTGTGAGAGTGCTAGAAAAGTGAGCCACTGGCGAGCTGTCCCTTCCTAGCAGCTTCCTTCCCCCAGTTCTGAGGTGGGGGAGGTTCCTCAGATGACACATGCTCTGCAAGATCCAGCCCAGAAAGTTGAAGCTTAAGGGGCAAATCCTGAATTGATTTTATTACTGAATTATCACAGACATTTTTAATACCCTCAAGGATCAAAGCTCAGCCTCGTGGAGCTGTGGCTCACAGCTGTCACGGACGGCGTGCAGCACTAGGTGGGGACCTGAAGGGCACAAAGGGAGCACAGCCAGGCTGGCACAGCGTAGCTCTGGCTCCATGGCCATGTCTCCGTGGCCACGTCCCTTTGAACAGCAGTGGCTGCAGCACCGGGCTGTGTCCCTGCCTAGGGACGGCTGTGCGGTGTGAAGACTTGGGAGGGCGGTGGGCCACGGGGCAGCTTCTTCCACCGTGGGTTTCACCGGGGTCCAGCCTCTCTCGCTCACAGTCAGGTCCTGTTTTGCCCTAAGCCGTAAATTTGGCCCCAGCACACCACTCGGTGCTACTGCAGCTGTCTGCGGGTTTGGGCTGGGGCTGGTCCACGGCTTCCCCATGTCCCATCCTTAGAGGAGAGAAGGCAGATCTGGGAAGACCGAAGTGTTTGTGTATTTCTTTAAGGTCTCACTTCCATTCCAGAGATAAAAGCACTAAAGGCCATAGACTCACCTGACCACGAAGTCGTCAGGCAACAGCCTTTCTCCAGGCTTTCTGTTTGCTTTCCAAACAACATTTCAGAGCAACTGGGAATGCCTTGGGATCGGCAGCCAGACATCTGAGAGCACCAAAACAGCCTGCCCCTCTGCCAGCCGAGCCCTCTGACCAGCCCCTCACGGCGCCCCGTCCCGGGACGGGTTCTCCCAAGCGGGGCACCCGGCCCCGCTCCCCCGCCGCCCCCCGCCCCGCCGCCCGTCCCGGGACCACCCCCGCCGCCTCCCGCCCCGCGGCCCGCCCCGCCGCCGCTCCCTTCCCCTCGGAGCACGGCGGCGGCGGCCGGGCCATGGCCCCGCAGCAGCCCCGGGCCGGGCCGTACGGGCGCTCCGACAGCGGCGGCTCGGAGGCCCGCATGCTGGCGGACGGCCCCGGCGGCGGCCCCCGGGGGGGGCGGCGGCGGTGCGGGCCGCTGTGGGGCAGCGTGGCCGTCATGGCCATCGTCGCCCTGCAGATCGCCTCCACCACCGGCCTCTTCGTCTACTTCACCATGGCCATCTCCAAGGTGAGCCCGCCGCGGGGACAAAGCCCCCGGCACCGGGAGGGGGCTCCGCGGGGCTTTGCGGGGCGGCGGGGCGGGGGCTGCCCCCCGGGAGAGCCCGGCCTGGGCTCGAGCTTCGGCGCGGAGCCGTGCTGGGGGCCGAAGCCCCGGCCGGGAGGGAGGCAGGGAGGCAGGGAGAAGCCTGGAGGCAGCGGGGCAGCGCCTGGCCCGGGTCCGCCCGGAGCGCCGGGTCCGCCTCGGAGGCCGGCCTGAGCCCGGGGAAGGGGGCTCAGCACCCTGCAGGGCTGCAAAAGCCTCTTTGTGAGCCTTTGGCTGGGGAGAACTCCCGCACCAGCAGATCCCGGGCACTCGCTCCCGCTCAGTCACAGCAAGTAACCGTGCTGGGGTTCAGCCGTTCTTGCCCACCCCCAGTGGCACTCACACCAACCCGTTCCCAAGCTCAGGACCCATGGGCCAGGTGCTACGACCCACCCCAGCTGCTGCCGGGACCCTGCAACTGGCCTGCCCCACTGCTGCCTGCTGGAGACCACCAGCCCCAGAGCTTCAGGGCCCCCTGTGACCACTACACAGATGCCGTCCTTGCTGCAACAAACTTGCACGCAACAGACCTGATTCTGTTACCAAACCCGCCTACACACATTATTGCCCCTGCTAAGACACAGCAATCCCCTAGCAGTGGAAGGGTCGAGGAGGCTAAACACCGAACAGAAGAGATCTTTGCTATGGAGAAAGGGAAACTAAGTACTGCCAAGCAGCTTTCTGGGCGGCTCTACCAATGGTAATCGTCAGCTTTGATGATGGAGGGCTCATCGTCAAGAAAAGAGCGCTGGAGTGCCAAGCATTGCACGAAACCACAACAGAGGGGGAAAAATTGGAAAAAGTGCTGCCCATGGATGCAGGAGGAACAGCCTGTCTGGTGCCCGGTACAGCATCCTTCGGAGCAGACTCCCCTCCAGGCTTTGTTTCCATGCCTGGATCCCATGTGGCACCCACTGTGAAGGATTTACATGAAAGGCAGCAGTGGGAGGACAGAAATGTGGGCAGACAGAGCCTGGGGGAAGGTATGAAGGAAGATGGCCACTTAAATATACCTCTTGGGATAATTTTGGAGTCTGTTCACCAGATCCCTGCATGGGATCAGTGCTAGGTATAGGCAATCAGAGCTCAGCACATCTGGGGACTCTGAATCACTCAACCCGGGCAGCCTGTCCTCACCCCAATGCACACGCGTACACACGGTCCACCTCCTCCCCCTGCGCCCCCCTCCCCCAGTTTTACAGAATTTTCTCTCCTGCTTTTCACTGAATTTAAAGCCCTACCCTGTGCATGCTTCCCAGAAGGGGAGACAGACAAGGTAGGCAGAGCGGCTACCCTCTAAAATGAGAAGTGCTGGTGGCACAGGCAGCCCGTCACAGCAAGCCTTAGTGGAGGCAATTAGCATTGCAGTCAGTGCCAGGCAGTTGTTAGTGGACAGAGGGATAAAGTGCGTGGCTGCAGTGCCCGTGGTTATGCTGGGACTGTGCTACCTCGTTACCAGGACTGATCGGGTGAGAGTTGACCCTGGTTATGCGTGCACGTGCTGTGATCTGTGCTCCTGGCAGTGCAGAGGAGCGTGCTGCGTTCACTGGCTTTGCCCAACCATGTGCTCATGTTGTGGAGCTCCATGTGAGCAGCCCCACTGCTTGGAGATTTACTTCCTCAGCAGGCGCTGTGCATCCACCCACTCAGACAGGCACGTCTTTGCAAGACTGCAGCCTCGCTGGCTAAATCCACATGAGGCAAAACTGCTAAGGCTACTCTCACCCTTTTGCAGTCATCCAGCTATATGAGCCACCACATCGCTTCCTCTGTGTTCATCACTGCAACCCATCTCCCAAACACAGTGCTCCTGGCAAATCCACCCAGCCAGCGCTAGGACTGACTGTTGGCCCAACAGGAAAAAAAAATACTTTTTATCTTACTTCACGTAGCCTTTCTGCTGGTACTAGAGTCTCCACTGATCCCAGTCAAGAGGCAGGCAGCGGTCTGGTGGGAGCTGCAGGGCTTAGAGCAGGCAGGGACCCTTGGGAAGCACAGGATGCTGGTGAGACTGACAGTGTGGCCAAGCCCAAGGACTCCGGGTTGTGTCCTGATCTGGGACAGACCAAGGTGATAAAGGTGCTTGTGTTCGTTCCTGGCTCCTGGCACGCTGATTTCAGGGCAGTCGTCCCATCTGTGCCTTGGTTTTCCCACACCCTATACAGCAGAACAGCAACCCAACAGCCAGCCATGCCTGTCATCCGTAGGGCAGCTCACCCCACTGGGACACCAGGGTCAGAACTGAGCCAGGTCAGCCTAGGGACACACTGGCAAGGCACAGTTCACCATGCAGCAGCTCACATCATACGGAAAGAAGGCTTCCCATTGCAAACCACAAGCCAGCAGACTAGAAAGTTTTTGAGATCTGCCTGGGCTGAGTGCTCATTCTCCAGCCACCATTTTGTGTGGCTCAGCCCTGGAAGGGAGAAGGTGCGTGAGAGCTCTGTTTGCAACAAGCTCAGTTCAGCAGCAGTAAAGCATGGAGCCTGGGCACCACGCAGCAGGCTGCCTGGACACTTGCAGACTGGAGCGGCAGCTCTCACCTCTGTACACAGCCCCTGTGCAGGCCTGGGGCACGTGGAGGGCAGTATTGCAGGGAAACTGCTTCCCCAGGATCTGTGAGTAGCTTGTTCAAAGCTAAGGCTGGGTTCTTCTGATCAAGACACCACATTTCCCCAGGGCAGGAGCAGAAGAGGTGAAGGAGATGGAGAAGGGGATATTTTGATGCCTCTCCTTTACGTGGTGCTCTGCAGTTTGCAGGAGTTCATGTCTCCCTTTCTCCTCATGCTCAGCACTGGGACGCAATGAAAGGGGCTGTCATGTTTCCCCAAGAGCTGGGATGAGCAAAACTTGCTTCTGCCAGCCACGGGGATCGTAGGAGGACAAGACGAGCTCTAATCTGTCCAATTCACAAAACAGGTTTTTGACAGAACTCAGGATCCACCCAGCCTCCTGCCAACTAATTCCTTCCCAGCAGAGCAGCTTGTCAGTGTTTGTGTCCCAGTGGCACCAAGTCATCCCACCACCAGCTCTGTGATCAGGGAAGTTCAGGGTCAGTCTCCATTTAGTGGTGTGGCTGTGGGCGCCCTGACACAGGAGGAGCCAGGCCAAAGGCAGCTGAACCCATACGCACACCCCACGGGAGAATCGCCTCTGCATCCACCAGCCAAATCACACATACTGCCTTTGCCTGCTCTGTGCAATTCGTGGACGTCTGGGTGTTTCCATTCCAGCTCAAAGCCCAGTCACAAGGGAGCTTGGAGGAGCTGAGGTGTCTGCAGCTCATCAACCAGCAGCAGGAGGGCTCCAACTTGGAGGAGCTAATCGGCAACCAGCCTTGCCTCAAGCTGGCCAACACCATCAAAGCCTATGTGGCCATGGTGAGCACGGGCCTGTGGGGCTGGGGAGGGTGGGACACACAACAGGAGGGCTCCTGCTTGCCTCCCTGCATCAGTTTCCCCATTCGTCTCACAAGGGGGGGGCAGAGGCTTGATTTAAGCGGGATCGGAGGCGTGCAGCTGCACGCCAGGCCCTCTGCAGATCTCTGCATCGAGGAGCTGGTGGAGTCCAAAGGCACAGTGTGAAAGATGGAAAAGCCTGGAAAAGATGTGAGGAGCTGGGGAGCAGGAAATGTCCTTTGCATCTTTAAACCATGGGGCTGTTTTTCTTCTCTAACGGTTCAGGTGACGGAGAACATGATCCACAGGAGCGTGAAGGGTGAGTTCGTCCTGGCTGAGCACCTGGGGCAGGAGATGGGGCTCCACTCCCTGGGGACTGGTGCTGCCAAGCAAGGATCTGTTTGCTCGCACCCAAACTGCAGCTGGACAGACGGAGCCACAGCCCACGTGTGCACCGTTCAGCGTGTGGCCAGGGATGCCAGCAGGCTGGGCTGCTCGGTTGCTCCCGGGGCAAACTCCACCAGGCAGGGCACTGCGGCTGTGAGCTGGGGTGGGACAGGGGGGCGCAGACTGTCCCGCTGGGCAGGGAAAGGGCTTACATCCCTCGACACAGGTTGGAGGGACAGCTGTGTCTGATTGGAGCCTGGGGAAGCAGGGCCTGTCTACCACAGGGACAGCACCGAATGTTAGATAATAATTGACCAGACATTTCCACTCCCAAGTAAACTCCCCCTTTGTAGGGTCAGTGGGGCATTGGCCAGTTCTTCCTGGTCGCTAAGGACGTGCTCTGGTGGCATGGGTCTGGGGGTCCCCATGCACTCTGGCCTCTATAGCCATTCGTCTCTTTCCTCACAGAGGCCCGGAAGAGCTACTTCAATACCTCGGAGGGACAGGTTCCTCCCAAAACACCTGGCAAACCCTCAGCACATCTCACCCTCCGCCCGCAGAGCCTGGCCCTGGATGGTGAGTTGGGGGAGGCTAGCAGGGCACTGGAGAGTTTCCAAGGTGGGAACAGGGAGGGGATCTCACCCGAAGGGCAGGGGGCTCAGCACGGGAGGTTGCATTTGGTGGCAGGTGGGGAGATGTTTCTCCTCTCCAGAATCACAGAATGGTCGAGGTTGGAAGGGACCTCTGAAGATCATCTAGTCCAACCCCCCTGCCAAGCAGGATCACCTATAGAGCACATTGCACAGGTGTCCAGTCCAAGGCCACACTCTCTACCCCCACTCCAGGCTGCATGACCGTAAGAGAGTGAAAGGGCCACCCCCTCCCTTCCTCCTGACCCTGAAGGATGCTTCCCAGCGCAGTGCACTCCCCTTGGTGACCCTTCCTTCTCCCCAGGAATCTCCAAGCGCTTTGGGAACCTCTCCCAATCCTGCCGCCATGCCATTGCTCGCTGGGAAGACAGCACCATCCACTCCCACCTGCAGAACATCACGTACCGGGATGGCCGGCTACGGGTCAACCAAGCGGGCAAGTACTACGTCTACTCCCAGATCTACTTCCGCTACCGCAGCGAGGGGGCCGAGGGGGCCAGCACCCGCATCTCCGTCCCCCAGCTCGTGCAGTGCATCAACTGGAAGACATCCTACAGCCAGCCCATCCTCCTGCTCAAAGGGGTCGGCACCAAGTGCTGGGCACCCGAGGCAGACTACGGCCTCCACGCTCTCTACCAGGGGGGACTGTTTGAACTCAAGGCCGGCGATGAGCTCTTTGTCTCGGTCTCCTCGCTGGCCATTGACTACAACGATGCAGCAGCCAGCTATTTTGGGGCCTTCCAGCTCGACCTGTGACAGCCTCCTCATCCTCACGCCTCCCCTGTGCTCCTGCTCTATCGACTCTTCTGTGCGGCCCAGGGTGGCAGCTGTTTGAGCTGCTGCTGAATGCAGCTCCCACATGGCCGGGGGGGCCTGGTGCAGCGTCGTTCCCTGCGTGTGTTGTGCCTTGTGGGTGTCTGCTGGAGCTGGGTGAGACTGCAGGGATCGCAGCGTGGGACAGGCCTCCAGCAAGAGCCGCACCACCAGCATACCTTGTGACCCCCCCCCCCACCCTCCACAAAGCAGAGGCACAGGGGTCACAGCCACAAATGCAAGACCAATTCTCCCTGTGGAAGGACAACCCCCTGCAACTCTGAATCCACGTTTGGCAGAGGCAGGTCCAGCAAACCAGGCTGCGAGGCTCAGCGACCCTGAGCTGGCGGTGTTGGGGCAGAAGTCAGGATTAGCAGAGAGCGGTGGCACAGCGAGCACTGCTCCAGGGTTGCCCGCCACCCCAACAGCATCAGGGGACAGCCTGCAGGCACAAGGCAGACCCAGCACCAGCTTCCAGAAAGCAGCAAAGGAGTTTCATTTCAGGATAGTTAGAAACCTGGACCAGTGCCAGCAATCAGCTTCTGAGGAGTCAAAGAGCAGGGCCACAAAGCTGGAATAATTACCAGCACAAGCAACCACACCTAGGCACGTGGCAGAGATGTGCACCTTGCCCCGGTGGATTAGACGTCTTCAGTGGCACTGCATCAACAGAGCCCAGGGCTTAGCAAGTCTAGAGCAGCATCTTCTCTCCGTCCCCAAATAGCTGAGACTGTGTCACACCAATGAGAGTGCCACGCCATCAGGAGCCTGGGGAAGCCCATCAGAAGAGCAGAAAGCTGGGGGAACTTCAGACCCTTCAGACCCTGGCACCCTGGTCTGGTCCTCAACAGGCTGGCACAAGCACCAGCACCCGCAGACCCCCAGGTGCTTCTTCGTGGCCCACACAAACCCCCTGACAGCGATGAAGAGACTTCAAACCCCCAGATCAGCTGTTCCCTGGGAGCAGCCTGGCCTGTGGCAGCTCCCCATGAGCCTTGTGTGAGAGCAGTGGCATGCAGGGAAGGGGTGCCCAGCCCCCTGCTGCTGAGCTGTGCCAGCTTCGTCGTGCTGCGGGTGAGCTGGTCCGTCCTGTGGGACAGGGTGCAGCTCAAATGGACAGAGCCAAGCCGAGGTGCTTGGCATCAGGCCTCCCCTTTGCTTCTGACCAAGTATCTCTTTCCCTAGGGTTTTGTTTCTCCCAGCCCTGTTGGGCCAGCACAGCTGCTCTCTTGCTCACACCATGAGCCTTCGCAGTCGTTACCCTCCACGATTTCAGCTCAGGCCGTGCGTGAGCCCATGCAGTAGCAGCACGGAGCCCAGCACGGACAAGATCAAACGCCCCGTTGTTAAACCCCCAGGATGTGACAGACACAAAAGATGTGTTCAAGCAGAGCGGAGCATGATAAAGCTGACTGGGACACTGGGGTGGATGCAGCCCACTTTTGTAATTACTTGTGTACTCTGTGTCATATTAAGTCTGTTGGTGTGCAAGTCGCTCTCCTGCACGGACAGGCCAGCAGCACAGACTTCCACGAAGGACGCAAGTACCCCTCCTGCCGACACAGCTCTATGGGGGGGGGGTCTCAGTGCCTGTTTAAATAAATCCTGTACTCCAGCACTGGCCTTGCACCTCTGCATCAGGTTCACCCTGCGTAATTAGCCCTATACCCCTGCACAGCCACAGTGCTGCCCAAACCTGACAGTTTGATGTCTGAGTCAGCTCACATGCTTTCCACTAACATGCTGCAGAGCATCTGGGTCTTGTGCAGCCCCCCCTCACTGCAGGGCAGCCT
The DNA here is from genome assembly GCF_009769625.2 of Cygnus olor. NCBI lineage: Eukaryota > Metazoa > Chordata > Aves > Anseriformes > Anatidae > Cygnus > Cygnus olor. The sequence goes on along the minus strand of NC_049181.1, from coordinate 15,043,852 downwards.
TGTCTGCCCCCCCCCCATGCCCCATGCCACATTCCTTGCCCTGGCAGATAATCCAGCACAAAATTGCAGCAGGCAGAGCGCTGCACAGGCTGGGAGCAGCGGGCTGGCCTGCCCCCTGCTTGCTTCAGCCCTCATACTTCCTCACCAGCCTGAACAGAACCCTGCTGCCCTGACCTGCTCTCAGCCTGACCCCCCCCACCCCACGAGGCATGGCGCAGTGGTGCTGGTATGCCAGTGGCAGCAGTGAAACAGCTCAGGTGTCGAGGCAGAGCTGTGAGTGCCAAGGCTGCCCTGGGGAAGAGGTGTGTGTGGTTTCCAGTAGCTCCATCCCTGAGACTTGCAGGCAGACCCCAGTGAACGCTGCAGGCAGTAGCTGGTCCTGTCCCATCTTGCATCCCTAATCTCTCCAACGGCTCTGCAGCCCAGGCCAAGGTTGTGCCAGGGAAGCTGCTGCCACTCCCCTGTGGATGCCTGAGGCTTTCCCAGGGAGATGCACCCCTGCTTCTGACCCCCACTGGGGGGGGGTGCACGCTAGCTAAGCCCACCTGGGGCATTCAGCCTTCACACCATTCCTCTGCACCATCCTGAGCCAACTCTGCAGCTCTTCCCCACAGTGCTGGGAAAGGAAGCGCTTGGGCATGCCATGCAGGAAGCAAACTGCTCCCATCAGCTCTTATCCACAAGTAGCAGGAGGCCGGGGTCTCATGGGCTACCTCCCAGTTTTCTGGGGTAGTTGGCATCCTTGTGCTGCTCCTCTCTGCTTTGGGATTGCCAAGCCCAGCCCAAGGCTGCTGGGACCTGGGACAGCTCAGCCAAACCAGGGCCAAACCCCAGGGTACTGAGATGGGCTCGTTCCCCTCTGCATTGAAGCTGGGCAGGAGTTGCTCTTTGCTCCTGCTGCCCATCCCACAGCTTCCCAGGCCTGAACCTTCTCTGTCTTCATCCTTGGCTGCCCCCACACTGCCCTGCTCTGCGCCCAGCACCCTCTGCATTCCCCTTGCTCCACCGCCCCCTGGCATTTCTGTGTCATCACTGCTGTGCTGCAGAGCCCTGCTTCAGCCCCAGCAGCCCCTCTCCGGAGGAAGTCCCATGGCCTCACGGAAGGAGGGAGGGGAGGCTTGGCCACGCAGCGTGCTTGTCTCTGACCGTCATGTTTTGCTCTTGCCCAACACAAACAAAACAGCGAAGCCTGCAGCACAGCTGTGTCACACGTAATCCTGTTTAGCAAAGATCCCCAGCCACACCAGTCCTCATTGCACGCCTGCAGACCAGCTGGCTTGTGCTGCTATTGCAAAACCCTTCCCTCAGAAAGTACCGTTCAAATGGTACTTTATTCTTACAAGTCTCATTTTCTCTCTTGCTTTCTGGGCTGCCTTGGTGACTAGCGACAGGAATCAGACTCCCAGGGCTCTTCCGAGAGCACGGAGCTCATCTGGGTTCCTGTGGCCTCAGCCCCTGAGCTGCCTTCGGCAACAGCTGTGGGAGCTCAGAGCTCAACCAGACAACTCAGAGCTGCAGGAAATGGAGCAGGTGGTGCAAAGGTTTTCGATGAAACACAGCTTAGCTTTCCCCCAGCACAGAGGAGCAGCTAGGAGGTTGCTGTTTCCCATGCAGCAGCCAGGAGCCCATGGCATCCTAGGTAAACCATCCTGTTGCATGATCTGGGAGAGTCAGGCCCAAGTGGGGCTGCTCCACTTTCCTGCAAGGGAGATGACTTGTGGGGGGGTGTTCTTTATAGAAGAACAAAAAGCATCAGGCCAAGTGGCATCCTCCTTAGACTGGTGAGAGCCAGGCAACGCTAGGCAATGAGAGAAGTGACAGACTGGGGGAAAAAAATAGCCAGCACAGTGAGGTGTAGCTTGGCTCTGGCCTGGGACTGTCCTGTCAAGGCACTGCAACATCTGTGGCAGCTCTGCAGCTTTTCCAGTTCCCCTGGTCTGTGTGCTTCAAAGGGCCCAGCCGTAGGGAGAGAGGTTTGCAAGTGTCCCCCAGAACTGGACCTGCTGCCAACTGCACCTCTGACACCCCCAGGTATAGACCAGGCCTGTGGCCACCTTGGAGGAGACCAGGCTCCTGCAAGTCCTGATGAAGTCCCCAGCCTGATTTAGCTCAGGGTTCTGGATCATTCCTCTTCCTTTGCTGGCTCTCAGACAGCTCAGGGAGCAGGTGTGTGTTCCAGCTGCTCCTGGTTTCTCTGAAAAAGCAACAGTAGTATTTTACAGGTGCTCCAGCCTCCATTTCAGGCATTATAGTCATGTAAAACTGCAACAACCATCACCAGAAAACCCTCTCTGCCTCACAAAGGGTGGTGTTTTGTGTCAGACCTAAGCTGCCTGGGATTTCACCGGCTGCAGACACAAGGTGACCCCATTAACAGCACAGAAACAGAGCCCCACAGCCAGGATAAACAGACGGGCGGCAGGCACTGCTAGCGCTGCAGGGAACCACCCTAGGGAAGAAATCTGGGGCCCTGCTGCCTGCACCAGCGCTTTGGACAAGGGCAGTGTCCCCTTGCTGGGAAGCAGGCCAGGCCCCGTGGCTGGCATGAGCTGGGCCTCAGCCTGTCCCCCAGCACCCTGCCCATCTCCAGCCCTGGGAGCAGCCACCTTCTCTCCCAGGGGGCCTCCTCTGGGCTGCTTCTGCACATCCCACCCAAGGTGGCAGGGAGACTCTGGTTTCATTCCCACAGACATACTGATGATTCCAGCACCAGGCAAAGCTGCATCACTACTTGCTGGTACAAAAAACAGGCCCTGAATTTTTTAAGTTTGATTTTAATTGAAAGTCCTGATGACTGGGCAAGGTCAACCCAAGGGCCACATGCACAACCCATCCTCAGAAACTGAATGTCTTCATTTTAAAGGCTGCCTGGAGGAAGAACTTGGCTTGTGCCTTTCTCCAGGTTGTGATTTCATTTGCACAACGTTATACAAAGATCTTTTTTTTAGGAATACCTGCAGAACACCCTGAAGACATGAAGAAGATGGGGAACCTTTAACCAAGGGATTTTGAGGTCAGAACCATAACCTGCTTAAGCGCTCCTTATCTTATTTTTCTACAATTGCCAGAAATGGAAAAAACAGTTTGAGTTAGCCAATGAATGAGAGCACAGAGCCAGCACTACTCATTTTCTTCATCAGAAGACTTGGTCACTCATTAAGCATCCGTGCCTCGACTACCTCACCTGTACAAGATGTCTAGTACGTCAGTCTTGTAAAAGTCTCTGAGACCCACAGGTAAGAGCACGATATGGCACTGCAGCAGCACAGCTTGCACAGAGTACTTTTATCCACCACAGCAGCTCAAGGAAAGTCCAAAGCAATGTTCCCAGCAAGCATGGCTCTCATCTCCTCACCTGTCCCAGGGTGAATTTCTGGTGGCATGGACAACACTAGGCAAAGACCTTGATCTACTCCACGTCATGGATTTTACACCAAAAAGCCTGTACGTGCCTATATGTGCGTGCACGTGTGCATAAATACAGATACTTTGCCACCTAGTAGCATATAAAATAATACCATCTGTTTCATTACTCATCTGTTTGCCCACTGCAGCGTTACTTTGCCCTGCAGTGATTTCTTCCTGAAACTGTCAAGGCAGAGCCAGAGGCAATGTTGGGCAAGGCGAGTGCAGGGTGTGTGCCGGTCTGCCTGCATTACCTGGGAGAAACTTGTGGCTTCAGGGAACAGGATCACTGCTAAACCTCAGTACTAGCAGCCCAGTTAACAAACTGCTCCAGAAAAGAAAAACCAGTTTGCTCCCCTTCACCGACCACAACCTCCTTGCTCCCCAGCCTGCTATCGCTGCCAGGTGACATTTCACAAACCCCCCTTCCCTGATGCTTGAAAAAAAGATAGGGGGGATGGAGGATGCAACAACAGCTCTAATAACATTTTCAGGTTGACCTTAATTCTCATGGCTTCATCATGTTTATTTGATCCAGACGCATACTCCTTCCTTGTAGTTGCTGCCAAGTAATGTCTTATCTTCACTGTCTCGAAGCTTTGCTTTCAGTTCATTGTGTGGCTGCACAGACAGCTCAGACAAACTTGCCAGACAGCCCAGGGTGTTTACAATGCTAACTTTGTTGCCCTTTGTCTCTAAATAAATTCTGGGGCTGATATTTTCTTTTTTTTTTTTTTCCCCTCTCTGTTATTAACCAGTTCATCACTACGTCCAAGTCTTTTGTTTCCTTCCAGACAAGATCTGGTTTTACTTTCAAGTCCCAAGCCCTGATCAAGTTCTCAGACGTAAGGAGGAAATCCACACTGAAAAACATGTCAACACCCCAGGAAATCATTTCTTGGAACACTGTAAATAAAGTGTACAAAGAGAAAGCCCATGCGGGAGGTTATGACCTTACTATTGCACACACCCAGACACAACAACAGAGAGCTTCCCTGTCCTGCAACTGCTTCTCCTGAACCTCCATGCCCACCTCACTTCCCTGTACATCTTACAGTACAGCTCAGTACTGCTCTGAGATAGCTCATCCCCAAGCATTAGTTAAGCCTTGAAAGAGGAAAATGAAACACAGCAAACCTATTTCCTTCGGCAAAAAGGATTTGTGTAACTGGAGGAAGCAGGACGCTCATTAAACCAGCCCTACCTACGGGAAAACGTTAATGCTCTTGCAACACAAGTGAGCAGTGAACCAGAAGAGGGAGACTGCTCTGAACATAGTTTCTCTGCCCTCCAAATGCAATTTTCCTTTTACTGCCCAGACCTTGGACTCTGAGCAGCAGGCCTCAGATCTGCTGAAGCAATGAAACTGATTCCAGCAGCTCGGTCATTCCTCCATTTTCACTCACACAAACATCACCTCCTTCCTCTGGCACTGTCCCAGACCTCCCTGCCAGCACAGCCAACTCCCTGGCTCTGAACATGCTCTCCGTTTGGGAAGAGTGAGCTGTATGCAACAAAACAGCTGAGACAGCTTGATCCAGACCCATGTATGCAGAGCATGAAGGGAAAGGCTGTTTTCCCCGAGAGAGGCAAGCTGGGGATCCCAAGAAAAAGAATTCCAACACCTACTCCATGTAGCAGCATTCCTGGGACACAGCAGAGGCAGGAGGAGACCTGCCCCTCACTTCTCCCTCCTGCCCATCAGCAGAGCTGTTAACTAAGTTCTGACTCCGGTCCCAACACTACCACTCCAGACTACCACCTGCCTTGGGCCAGCTGGGAAGCTGGCAGGGTGGGAAGGGCTGGCATCGGGCCACCTCACACACTACATTTCACAGCAACAAAGTTCAGAGAACAGCAGTTTCTTTGCAGACAGGTAGAGAAGATGGGCTTTCTCCTATGCTGGCTGCTCAGCTCACTAGCCCCATATCTCCATAACAAACTATCTCGTGAATTTTGCACCCTGTTCAAATCCTAGTACTACACTTCCTGGGAGGAAAAAACAACAAGCTCCAACTCATAACCCACCCTTAAGAAGGCCCAACAGGCATTTAAGCCTCTCCAAAATGATCCCAAATAATGTATTTCATAAATACAAAATTACCCCCAGGGAGGTGGGGTGTGTGTGCGCGTAGAGATTTGTATAATGAGCTGTTTGCTGAAGAGAAACTCCAGGGCTCCTCCTGGAGTCACTCCGAAAGTAAAACAATACAAAAGTAAGAACAGGATAGGGCAAAACCCTTAACAGCAGCTAGAACTGCCCTAGGCAGGGGAACCCTTTTCCAAACCAGCACCATTGATTACAGGCAACGTAGAAAACATTTGAGCTCAAAGAACTGATTATGATATCTCCCCTGAATTTTTGATGAAACAGTTTAACACATTTCGGTAGGAATTAAAGTGAGGAGACACTCCATTAAACAAAAGCTCACACCAAACAGCTGGGAGTCTCTGTAACCAACATCTTACCTGTAGAAATGAAGGCATCAATCCCAGTACAGAGCTATCCACCCATAGCAGCATTATCCCCTAATGAGCCCTGTGTTCTGACACCACTGCTGCAGCCAATGCAATAACATTGACTGTGTAATTTTGCTGCAAGTTCCCCTGTAGAAAACTACAGCTCAGAAACAGGGCTGGAGCTGAAATGAGTATTTTTGTTACATGGAAACCACTTCCATTGGTTTTATGTGGTCAGCAGGTTTTCACTTACAGAGCAGCTATGAAATCACTCTGAGCTTCTATTTTCACCTTACCCACACGTACCAGACCTCCATTCATTAAACTATATTCTTGTTCACCAAAAAAATCTGTTTTCACACTAAAAAGATGCAAGAGTGGAGAAATGTGTTCAAGTAAGAGGAAAGTTCCTCTTCAGAAGCTTGCAAATAAAGGCCTTTTACTATTGCAAAACTTTTATTTGCCTATCTTAATCATGTTTGGTTTGGCATTGTGAGGACTTGAAACCCTGCCTCCATCAAGGACTCAACTTCTCTAAAACTCTACCAGACTTTCCCACAAATCCTGTGTTTTCTCACACTCTCATCTTCCTGTGTATGATTTTCTCAGGCCAACCTTTCGAGGACAATTCCTCCATACCAGGAAGCTGTGTGATAGGCACATTGATGGCTCTTTGTCCCCTTCTACCCACAACACTACCTTCAGAAACCCTAAAATTAATTTTGCAGCTTCTTGCTGCCATGCTCCCGCCCCCACACAACAGACTGGTTGTGGTCTCCTCTGAAAGGTTGCTCTCTCTGACCTGCCGATTTCCCCAAGAGCTTCTCCTTTGGGAGCAGGGCACGAGCCAGCTGTGACGCTCCAGCTTGCGACTAGGTTTTCCTGTCAGCACCTCTTGCAATTACCTGACATGCTGGACTAAGGCTATTGCAGCCTTCCCACAAGCAGTCCCTCCCTTTCCCTTCTCTGATAAGGGCACTTACCACAGTGACCGAGTCCAGCATTACATGTTAATGACTGTTAGAGAAAGAAGCTGTCACGTACTGCAGATCTAATTATAACAGGGTCTTTATTTTTCAAGCTAGAGACTCCCTGCATATTGCAAAGTAAGCAAAAAAAAAGGCACAAAACAGAAGCTTACGTCTTCCTGGTGTCCCACGCGTGCCGAAGAGAACAAAGCTTTCTGAACAGCATGCAACAGGCACCCCTAGCCTCCTTCAGTGCAGATATCCTCTGCAGGAAGCCTGCAAGGAAAAGACGAGGCTTCTTCCCTGTTCTCAGACCCAGGCTCATAGAGCATCCTTCTTACTGGCAAGTGGGGGACAGCCCTCTCAGAACAGGGCAAAAGCATTTAAAGGCACAGCTTCTGCCACCACCAGACAAAGCCTGCTGACAGTCAGCAGAGAAAGAACGCAAAGCATTTCAAGTTGTGAGCACCTTATGGGCACACGGTAGTCCTTGTTTCGAGTCTAAGATGACTCGAAAACCATCTGCTGCCGTACAAAAACATCACAAAGTTGTGGCATTTGCTTTATAAACATAAGATATTTCATCCATTGTTAACATCTTGGCTTGATTCAGCTTTAAGCCATACAAGAACTCAAGTGGTAGATATCACCTCACTACCACGTTAAAGTAGTGGCAACAGGTAGTTGATGTTGGATGTCTCTGAAAAAATAAGCAAGCTGGCTTTTGTTCCAAGTACAGATGAGGAATATATTTATATTTAAGAGAGCCTAAGACTGAGAAAATCTCTAGCCATCTCTAGTCAGGAGCCCCATTTGGCCACAGAAGTTTATCCTGCACAGAAGCAGCAGCCTCATGTTGACAACCCATCACCTCCTGCCACTGCACCTCGTCTTGCGGGTACTTCAGCCAGGGTGCGGGAAGTTGGTACCATGGTGTCTGCGGCTGAGGCTGCAGAGTGCAACGCCTGCTTAGCAGCTGGAGGTTTGTCCATCAGGAAGCAGAGTAAGAGCCCCTGCTCATTTGTCACAGACATTACTCAGCAGGTCAGCTCCTACCCTGGACCCCCTCCTGCGCTGATGGTGCTGAACCAGAAGTGAAAGGGAGCTGCTTCCATTGACAAGCCTCAGCCACAGACAACAAATGAAGTCTGCTTTAGACAGAAGCCACAATAACACTGATCTCCAAAAGGAATTTATATACGTTCAAAATTCCAGTTAACTGTCACAATTTTATTAACAGAAAATTAATTGGAACAGGGATTCAAGGAGCACAGACTTGGAACGGAGCAACTCTCAGGAACAAGTTATGTTGCTGACAGTTGTCAGGCAGGGTTCTTATTGCATAGTTAGTGAAACAAGAGACATCGAGTGGCAAACATACATAAAGTGGCAGTGTTCTCAATCCTAGAGCCAGGATCCGAGCCTGAGTTTGGTGCAGGGCTGAAGAGAGTAGCAGGGAACAAAAAAATGCATCCATGTAAACATTCTGGGCCCAGGAGTCTCCATTAAGACATCCTCAGCAACATAAGACACTGCTGATTAAGGAAGAGGTCAGTTGCACAATAACTAATATGATCAGACTTTACTCAGAAGTGCAGTAAAGCCAGAAATTTAGGATTCAGTCTGTGCAATTTTAATTACATGCTCAAGAGAAATCAAGAAGAAATCCTTATGCACATATCTAAAAAAAAGAGAGCATGACAAGAATACAACTGTTTACTCTTCCTGTCTCCTACTCGGGATTCTCCTAGCAAGCTAGCATCAGACAGTAATTAAATACATTCACAGAAGATTAATCAAAATAAACTTTTTCCCAATTGAAAAGTGAATCCAGTCTTAAGACAACTGGTCTGCTGGGGGATTTTTTTTCCTTCTCTCAGCAAAACATTCTTAGCTAGCCAATATCAATAATTGAGGAGTTGAGCTCTTATATGGAATTTGTTACAGAACCACCTGACAATTTTAAGTTTTTTTTTTTTTTTTTTTTTTTGACTGTACAAGGTTCTTATTTTCACTAATTGGCTCACTGGAAATACACTGCCCCTGAGTTACAACTGTATCCTTCCGCCACCACCTTAATACTGTGTGCAAAAATCATCTGCCTTCAAAATTTCTGAAGGTATACACCTTGTCTTTCCTCCCCACATTAGTAACAAGAATTCAGATAAAGTAAAAAGAAGAGAGATAATTCTGTAGCATTTTGCTTTTACTTCTTCATGGAATCTTTCCAATGCAACTTCACAAAAGCAACGTAGTCTTTTTTCTTCTAAAAAGAAGATTAATTTTCCACAGACTATGTAGTGCAATTGGTTATCTTGTAGAAAAAAAATTATCTTCTTCAGCTCCATGAAAGGAAATGCTGAAATTAGTTCCAAGGTCTCAATAAAAATAGGAAAGAATATCCAGGTTCTTCTATAAAGTTTCTTTTGTGTTTAACACACAACACCTACTAGTCTGCCATTAATTGAAGAGTATAGAATCTGGGTCCTGGTTAGCCAGCTGTGCAATGTGCTTTAGTACATCCTTTTTGGTAATGATTCCAAGTAGCTTCCTGAAAAATTAAAACACATTTTCAGTGCATCAACATCCACGGAACATATCCTTGCTCTTGCATAGCTTCTCATATGACAGTTTTAACTCCTTGCAGTAGCTCCAGTACTGGTTTGGATCACAACGCTGACACTACATGCAAAGTACAGCGCTTATAAGCCCAAAGAGATTCTATCAGTATTTTATACTGAAAAAGTAAGACTTATAACCAAGACACAATTTTTATTAACACCCACCTGCCTTCTCCAAAAGGATCAACCTAAATGTCTAGGACTGCATTTTAAGTGCTGGTAGTCTCAATAGCTACACTTTCATAAGTATAACTGATCAGTCATGATAGGTGCTAAGGAGCTGAACCCAACTTCCGTTAGGAAGCACTGTATGACAAAGCTATTTTTTTTTTTTTTATCTGAAAGTGAAAATGATCAACTGGTCTAATGGCATCACAGTGAAGAACAGGGAGAGAATCCCTTTTTGGTCTGGTCCTTCAAGGAAAGGACCATTTGTTTCAATTCTTTACCCTTGTTCCTTCCCACCTCACCAAGCTCACTGCTTCCGAATTGACACCGCAATGAATTCAAATGGGGGCACGATACACATGACCAGATTTGCAATGGAAGAGGCTGAGCCCTTTCCATCAATTTTAGGGATATCAAACCCATCACCACATGGAGCTATCTCTGACCATTTCACTACCCTTACAGGATTTATGCTACTCCTTTAACTGAAAGAGGTTCAGTGGTTTCACAGTTTTTTTTTTTTTTCCCCAGATTACTTTTTTGCCCTAACTGATATTCAGTTCTACCTATCAGAGGCCTTCTCTCACTTGAAGTTCTGACTGTGATGCAGAGGTTAAATCATCAAATGGTTTGAGTTGGAAGGGACCTTTAAAGTTCCAAACCCACTGCCATCTTACTCTCCCGCATGGAGTTTTCCTACTACAGTTGAGCTGAACAGCTCAAAGATACCAACTAATCCAGCATTACCCATTGGGACTCAGGCCCAAGATTGCATTTACAGGTAGTTTTTTTTTTTTTTTTTTTTTTTTACCCATTATGAGTAACCAGGCACTGGCGCAATCCAAGCTTGCGAAATATATCCACGACAATTTCCATGGGTGTTTGGTCTGTCACTGTAAAAGGACTGAGATCCAGGATGCTCCTGAGTTTCAGCATAGAGGGGAAGCTTGGAGGCAGTGGAGGAGAGTGGTCAGTGAAATAAATAATTGAAGTGCTCACAATTCCATCCTGCTTCTTCCGGGCATTTTCTAGAAGAATAAATATTTGATTAAATAACCTTTCCGTTTTTAAGTTGAAGAACATTTCCTTTTCTCTCTGCCACATTGGAATGGCTTTAGAGGTCCATTCCTTCACTTCACTTGCACTGTTTCTCAAAACATGTAACCAATGACCCAAGCTGGCAGTGAAATGATTTGTACTTTTACCAGTCACTGATTTGGGACCTGTGCAGGGTAGCTGACTAATAAAATATTTTTTTTTTTTTGAACAAGGCAAATCCAAGAATTCAGTCACATCACAAAGTAGCCTGACAGAAGGAAGGAAATATAAATATAATATGATAGTGCACTTTTTCTGTATTTCATTAAATTTTATCATAAGCATTTGACCAGATACTTATCAGAAAAGCAATACTTACATACTCCAGAAGAATATAGTGTATGCAAAACTGACAATTTACCTTAAAAGAGGGAACACACAGGGTTGTTTCATAGCTGCAAGCAACTTAATTATAGAAACTACTCTAATTGTGCCATGGTACAACCCCAGCTCAGGACCAAAAATTCTAACCTTCCATACAGAGAAGTATCAAGCTTGAGCTAAGACAGCACATTAAACCACACATTGGAGATCACACCACAGAGCTCAGATGTGTTCAGCCCTTAATAATCACGCTGTTTCCGTGATCACTTTCTGCTTCTGTCCAAGGTAACTGCCACCCTCCTTCCAGCAAGCATGCTCTCACCTGCTCTCTTTCACCAGCATTTGTGAGTCCCCACAGAGAGCCAAAACAGGGGACCGATCTGCAGGAAGCTAATCGAGCAATGACTGAGATATGTATACAGCTAGATCAGGTCTTCCATCCAGCTCACCACAGGGCTTGCACGGACTCTGCCTGGTGACGGCGTAAGGAAATGTGTGAGTAGGCGCGGGAGCAACTCCAGCTCACTCAAGCTTAGCATAGATGCTTGGAGCCTGAGGTCCAACTGAATACAATCTATACAGACTAAACAGGCACGGAGCATGGATCTCGACTCCCTTATACCCAGTCTTCATCACAGAGCAAGTGCGTTTTTTTTTTTTTAAGACCTACATGCCAATGTACCCCTCAACCCTAACACAGATTTCTCCTGCTTCATCAACAGAAGAAACACTGCCTCACACCACAACCAGCAAGAGACAACATGATCACAACTTGTACTCAAGCCTCATGTTTGCAAACATTACTTACAGGTTTCTAAGCAATATGTGAAGAAGAGGAACCTAACTGTGCCCTAACAATTGTAAAATACAATGCTGTTTCCAAAGGAACTCAACTCTCATGTCACAGATGAAAATTGTACGTGAGAGATGCCAGGACAGTGTCTACCAAATTCTGCCAGCACCACACATCAACTGCCTCAAAACAATGCTGGAGCACATGTGAAATGAGCAACAATTGGGATGGCTTTCAGTGGTGCAGAGAAAGGAAAGACTCTCCTCAAACATCAGTATCAATATATATAGGTTTGATAACGCCACCTCAGAAGTGACCCAACATTCAGTACATGAACCAGAGTTTTTCCTCTAATTAAATAAAATAAGGTTTGAGACATTAACAGTTAAGAAAGCCTTCTGCAGAGTCATCCAAAAGAAAAGGTGGCTTAGATCTTGCTGACAAGAAGCCTCATACTTCACAAGACTTTTGCATGTAGCACAGCCATTATAATTACAATAGACAAGCCATGCTGTCCCTTCACAGTCAAGACATGCAAACCTCACACTGCAGGGGGATGGAGATGCAAGCTTCCATAAGTATATCCACCATCACCACTGAGTGTTTAAATTTGTTAAGTCAATTACAGTTGGTGCCATCTAAGGCCTCTAACTGCACCATTTATCTGCATAGCATCTTGCCTTCCTGCACTTACCGATTGAAATGATGAGGTCTCTCCTGAGAACAAATCCAACGAGTCTTTGGGACTCCCGTGACACCACCACTGGGTAGCCACTGTACGTAGTTTCATTGATTATGGTCTCAACATCTTCTACTGTCATGCTGTCCTGAGTAATGACAGTCAGAGGAGGATCATTCCTCCGTGGTCTCATTACATCCATTGCAAGTGTCTTGTGCGAGAACTCCTCCTTGGCTTCCAAGAAAGGGTAGCCATTGAGACGAATATGGGCATCGTAAATGCCTTCCCGCCCAATAGCGTCAGCCATCCACTTGCTGGTCATGGCTGCTGCCATCAGAGGAACTATGTATTCCAGTCCACCCGTGAGCTCAAACATAATGACCACTAGTGACACAGTCATTCGGGTCACCCCTCCTACAAACAGGACACAGGAAGGCAGAAGACATTAACATGTTTTGGAGGATTTCCAACCAGTAGAGCTGTTCTGACAGTTGCTACAGCTGTCCTCCACCCATGCATCTAGACAACGTATTATATCAGTAAAAGGTTGTACTGTTGGACTCCTAGCTAGAAAATAAGCGTCACATTCAGCATTGTAGTGGAAGCCAAACATGAACAGAACATACTGTTAAAACCATCTGTCTGCTCCAAAATATCATGCTTATTATAGGCCCTTCTGCTACTTTTTTTTTGGGTCCTTTTAGGAAGCAACCTTAAAAGGCCATATTAGCTTCTAATCAGGTCATAAGAAATACCCTAGAGTCACATATCCTGGGACAGCACATCTTCTGAACTACAGAAATCCATGAACGATGTGATATGTCTGTCCAAAACTTACTTCTTAAGACTATATATCAATGAAATATTTCACAATGACAATTTGCTGGAAAGGTCATCCTGTTACTTAAACACAAAAGAAAGTGAACTAGCTGCAGAATAGTCTGTCATGCTGTGAAATGGCCTTACACATGTACACTGATAAACAGATTTACGGAGCGATCCCTACGATAGGCCATGCAAAAAAGACAAGTGGCATCTTGACATCCTCTGCCTACTATCATTACTTTTCCTAACAACATGGCTTCCCTACGTGGGAATCTAGAGTCCCTGGACAGTCTCAGTTGTTCTGGCTGCATATTCAGGAGATTTCCCATGGAAACCTATCACGTCCAATGATAGGTTAGTGCTGGTAAAAGAACGCAAATGGGGTAAGAAACACATTATATGTTCTACTACAAAGTAGACCAAACACCCAAACATGCAGCCTAGACTTCAAAAGAAATCTGTTGCTTACCTAGACATGCCGCAGCCCCAACCATTGCATATAGGCCTGGAGTGATACAGTCAGCTCCTTGACTGCACCAGCCACTGAAGATGACCCAGTCATGGTGGTAAAAGGCCAGCTGCTCCATTGCTACTCCTAGCAATCTTCCTGCTATAGCACCTACTGCCATGCTTGGGATGAAGAGCCCTGAAGGGACCTATGAAAAAACACATCAGTGAATAAGGCATTTCTCAGGGAGGCAGTATTCAAAGACTAGTGACAGAAGTTAAAACAAGACTGATTTAGAGGTTATCCTAAAGTTAAAACTGGTATGGATGCCATGCTCCATCATCTTTGCCCTTCCCGCACCAAAAAAGGTGGTTGGAAGAACACCTCCTTGTATCCTTGGAAGGAAAAAGGGACAGCACTGGGTATGCCAAATGCTGTCCTCACTGAAATAAAACGTGCTCTAAAACCTCTGTAACAGAGTTTGAATTGTTTGCAGTTACTTCTTTCTGAGCAGGAGAAAGACCCACACAACAGTTTAGTGTGAAATAGAATAGGCTTCTTTTTTTTTGCAAAATTTTCCTAAAAAGCAAAGTTTATTTCCCAGAATAATAAAACCAAGTTTCATTTGCACACTACTAACACTCTGCTGTGCCTTTCCAACTAAGCGAGTACTAATTTATGAAATACGCATGATCCTTCAAAGTGAGAGTGCCTGTAATCAGCATATTAGTGATACCCAGTAGAGCCACTGCCAGCAAGTTTCACCTCTGCACTTCAACTCTTTCTGGATTTCAAAAGCTTATATTCTTTGAAGTCAGCGAATCTCCCCCTTGTGCCCTTTACATATTTTTCATATAGCTTTCTCCTACACAGTGTATTTTTCCTCACAGTTTTGATGATTGCCCTTGAATGTCAGTGACAACCTCAGTGCAACAACGAGGTGCAAACCTCTGAGGTAGGGTCACCTCTTTTGGACAATCCATTCAAGGGAGTGAGGGGCAGGGTAGAGACACTTAGGATCCGTCTGATAAAGCTCACTGAGGGAAAGCTCAGACCTAGGCAGTACATCCACAGCTCAGGAGACTGCCACTGAAGAAGATCAAAACAGTCTGATTAACGAACAGCTATCATAAGCATTTACAAATGAATATCTCAATTGCTTTGCAATTAGGAAAGGGGAGATATAATGGAAGTATCAAAAAGGCTTCAGTAAAGACAACTTAGAAGCATTCAATGTTTGGAAAATGGGCCATGAATCCCTAACCTAACAGCTTCAGTGACTGCATGTGGTGGCCACACACAGGGTAAAAGATTTCTACGGCCCTCAGTTACTCACAATGGAACAAATAATTGCCATCTATCACCCCCTATAAAGCACAGTTTCTTCTCCTTAACAGAGCTTGGGGAGAAAAACGTGTCTGTTTTTTAAATGGATAAAATCCTATGGTTTCTGCATCAGATGAAAAGAACATGAGCTGCTTTACAGGTAACTCTCACCTTCATGCCAAAGGTGAAGATTGTGATGAAGACTTTCATTATAAGGGCCAAAGCCAGCTGCCACATGGCTGTGTAAACTCCTGGGCCAGCAGCTCGGTCTGGCAGGTCATCCCCTTTGGTGCTGTTGAAGTCATTCACATACTCACAGAGCTTGGAAGAGTCCAAAATCCCACAGTCATTGAAGAGTTCAGAGATCAGCTCACTGGTGCTCATTCTGGTATACTCATTAGGGAAGGCCAGGATGGCTGTGATGGCAGTCACTACAAACACCTCCAGCACAGGGTATTTACCAAGTTTGGTTGTCTTACGTCGCCTGCACCAAGCAATGTTGCTGCGAATGAAGAAAGCTCCCCAAAGCCCACCAAATATTCCCAAGAGGACAAATGGCACAAGCTCCAGAAGATGCCATGGCATGTGAAACTCCACGTAGAAGAGAACCAGGCGGCTGTTCCCAAAAGGATTGATGGAGCGCAAAGTAAAGGCAGCCACCAGAGCAGCAAAGAAGGAACGCCACAGTGTCTTGAGAGGAAAATAGTAACTGACCTAAAAAGGAAAAACAAAGCAGACTCAGTCACTTGTCACTACCCTGATTGGTGCCCAGTAACATTACTACTGTATGAAATACAAGAAAGGACTGAGACTGGTGTGAAATGAGGACGGAAAGGACTGAGACTGATGTACCTTCCCCTTCAGCCAAGACTTGATTATGAGGTCCCCTCTATACAGACTACAATGACCAGGATGGATCTTGGTGTGCATACTTGCAGCAAATGCCCTCTATGATTCCTGAGGCGTAGATGATTTACTCAGATAGTAAAAGTTGCTACAAATCACCTATGAGCTGAAACCAGAGAAGTATTTGCCTTTCAGGCTCTGCAAGGTCCAGAAGTGCCAAACAATGGTGTTTGCCATAATAGCTAAGCATGACTATTGCTCAGCTGAGCAAAACCATCCCACTCTTTCTCTGAGTTAGGCCCTGAAGCCAGAAGTGGTGATCCATTTCATGTCTGGATCAAAAGAACATGAATTAGAAATTACTTGGTAAGAAAAAGAGTTCGATAAGCAAGGTAAGTTTGTTCTGAGGTACTCTGAGGCAGAGCTGTCTGGAGAGAGTGGACATATGGAATGACAGAGGCTGTGGTTGTGAGCAGTCAGCGTTGCTGAGCATGGACAGATCGGGGAAAAACAGCAGGTTTACTTTAAAGCCAGAGATATACATCATTCAAAATAAATTCTACAGTATTCATAAGAATTACCTGAAACCCCAGTAAAGTTTAGGTTGCCTGGCAGACCTTGTAAATACACCACCAATCAGTATTCAACAGAGTCTCCTTTCCACACCCAAGCAGTTATGAGTGGACTGTATTTTAAAACCAGCGGGGTCAGTTCTTGCAATAAAACAGCTCACCAGAGCTAATAGAAAATGCTGGTGTTACCTCTTCCAGACTAAAGAGCACTCCTCCAATCGGTGCACCAAAAGCTACAGACACACCAGCAGCTGCAGCTGCTGATAAAACCTATGAAAGAAACTGAAGTCAGTCACACATTTTCAGCTCCCCCCTCAAAATCTTTCCCCTTTTTTGTTGGATGTCTACTGAAATGTGTACAATTTTTATCTCCAATGATTGCAGAATAAGCTAACGTCTGACTTGTTTTAAAGGCAACAGGGAAAAGATGGACTGAGCTAATTCCCTAAGAAATATTCTAGATGATCTTGGAGGTCTTTTCCAACCTTAATGATTCTATTGCAATCCACAAATAACTTGAAGAAAGCATTACCATTTAAACAGTTCCAACCCTAAATCAGTAGAACTGACATCGATTGCAATTACCTTGTTCTTTTTCACCTGATTTCTTGCTATGCTTGCAGCCTAGATAAAGCTTTAGTAAGACAGAACAGCAGTACTTCCACCTCCCAGAACATGACTTTTGCTACCTTTGCCTGCCTCACATCTGTACCTTTTCTCAGAAGAGAACAACAAAGCGTAACTAGAGATGTTGTGAAGACAACCAAAACCTTGCCTGCTCACTGTGCGGATTCTGTCATTGCTGTGCTTAACAGAAGATAAGTTGGCCAATACTTCTACGCATTTCACACTAGTCATTCTCCAGTGACTTGTCCAGAAAAAAACCTTACATTGTGAGGAAACACTCATGAGCTTCACATTAGATATTAAATTGGTCCTTATACCACGTCCTTCCCAACAGCACCAGGTCCCCGAAAGTGAAGCCCTTCAGCCTACTCCTACAGCTAGGTCCAAGTCCCTCAAACAGTCTTAATGTAGCCTATGAGGTTGTATGACAAATGCAAACACTGCAAAACTGGGTGTGCTGTGGGCTAGCATCAGTGAATGCTCCTCTCACAACTGAGATGACTACCTGTGCTGGGGAAAAGCTGCAGTGTCAGAGATTGCTTTTGCTCCAAAGAAGTGTTGCACTGAGACACTCCGAGAATATGCCAAAACAAGAACTTATATTCATCACAAAGCACCAAACCCACCAGCTTTCCCATGCTCAACAGTTTAACAATAACACAGTTTCCCAATCTCAACAGTTTAACAATAACACAGTATCATTTTACCTCTCTGCGCTTGGCTTCATTCTTCCTGTACTTGGTGAAGAGATGACACAAAATATTTCCACAGCAGCAGGCAACATGCACCAGGGGGCCCTCTTTTCCCAAGCTCAGGCCAGAGGACACCGCCAACACTAAGGTAATGGTTTTGATGATCAGCGTCCACTTGCCCAAGTAGCCTCTAATGATGAAACCACTTAAGATAGTTTTGATCTGGAAGTCAAGCACACAGAGCTCTACAGGCTTTCATTCAAGTCCTGGTCAGAGCTCCCATTTTACTAGGCTCTCCCAGACCTGCCTTCAGCTTTCCCCTACAGCTTTCACAGTCCCTCCTAAGCTATCAAAAGTAAAATACAGTCAGTAAAAATACCTCTACGTGCAAAGATAGAAGGTGCCCTTCACAGAAGGTGCCCTTTGAGTCCTTCCCTCAGGACTGTTTTTCCTACTGAAAAATAATCTGATGCTGCTTTTGCAGTCTTCCACAAATGGTACACTTTTGTTTGTACCTCTTGTAGCTTGCATTTACTTTTAGTAAATTTTAGTTTTTAAATGGATTCTATGGAGACTTAAGTACTAGACGTGTTTCAGGGATAAAGTTTGGAGAAAAAAGCATATATTAAGATACCATATGTTTCTAGAATATAAGGAAGTATTATTCCATAGCAGGCAAGCATAATCTTTGGATGGTGGATCCCTACCCCACCTTAAAACAAACACCACCCCCACAAAAAAAAAACACAACACAACACTTTCATTCTTGCTCACCTCTGGAATTCCTGAGCCACAGGCATAAGGAGCAAAGCCCTTCACAAGTAACACAGCAAGAAGGGAGAATAACAAAGCCCAGATAACATACATCAAGTAGTTGAGAATGTATGCAAAAGCCCCCTGTAATGCAGAGAAAGTTAACAGATTTGTATCACTTCAACTGAGATTACGTCAAACCAGTACACTGAAGCAAGCGCACAGAAATAGCAGGTAATCTCAAATACAGTTATCAACAGCCAAAAATAACAGGGATCGTAATAAGTCTGCAGTTCCAAGGACAAAGTTACATTTACTGGGTTACAGGAATGTGAGCCACCCATACTTCCAAAGACCACTTTATAAAATGGCAAACAAGATATACAAATACTGTCCCAGTCAAGCTGGCTGCTCCACTGGATAGAACTGCCAGAACTTGGTTCTATCCAGAACACAGGACTTGAACTTGTCTGGCATTCCTTTAAAGTGTTCATGGGCAAAAACATTCTCCAAGCAGTAAGTCTCAAACACAACTAAAGCAGTACACTTGTAAATGTGTCAATGTTTTGCTTCCCCACTGAGGAAAATACATAAGCAACTTATTTACACCCTTCAAAGACCCCAACATTCAAATTCACATCACTGAAATATCTTCAGTTAGCACTTCTGGCATATACATACAGATCATACCAAGAGACAATACAGTCTGGGGAAATGGGACATTCAGCAGCAAAAGTAGTTCTAGGCACACATTACCTCTCCATGGCCAATAATAAGCTGTGACCAGCTCTTCCATTCGGGACACTTGTCTCTGTCTGTAAAGGTAGTGTTTGATTTCCAGCAGCAGTGTTCATGGTTAAACCAGAAGCCTGCTAAACACACTCCTTCTTTCAAATCTGTCATCCAGTGGGCAGAAATGTCTATCAGACCTGCTAAGGAACCTGGTTTAAAAATACAAAGGTGAAAACTTAATAGCCATCTTATGCAGACTCACATATCTGAAGGTTACAGTCTGCCCCTACTTTGACTCACCTACCAGCAAATAGAGCAGCACTGATATTTTTGCCTACAATTAACTTTTATTCTTAAGAGGGCTAAAGGGAAGATTTGCTTAAGCATACATTGAAAAGAGTAGGTCACAAAACAAAGTGTGGCTAACAACATTTCCAAGGTTGACCCCAGCAAACTGCATTAAAACCTACCCTAAGTCACTAGAAATTAATTCTTCTCAATTAGACTGAACAACCACATTAAATATATCATGGCAAGTAGTCAGAGGCAAGGAGGGATTTATCATGTTTCTGAAGAACATAAAACATGTCACTGGTCTCCAGCACAAGAGCTGAAATCCACAAGTTACGCTAACAATGCTAAGACTGTGCAAGGAATAACTTTGAATTTGGAGGAAACATTTCCAATCCCAATTAAAAACAAAAACCAAACAACTGACAAAAAACCAGAAGGGAAAGTTACAACTATGCCAAATAATACAACCAGAGAGTCAGTAAGGAAAGTAATTCACATTTTAAAAAAAGAAAGCTTCAAGCAATTTTATATTTTTCTATTAAGGAAAACACCTATAGCTCCCCCCTGCAATAAATGCTGTAATTGGCTCCGTTCTCAGGTAAAATGCCATGTCAACACAGAAGCCAGGAATACAGACCTCTGATCTGCACAATCAGAGGCTCCAGAGGCAACACTAAACATCTAGCAAATCTTTCAGTTAATGAAAAACTTGCTAGCAGCTTTCCTATGTAAATATTTAACAGAAGACTTAAATTCATCCCTCATGATGAATGTTTAGCTGCCTTCTATCAAGAAGATTTGCATCCAACTGATTTACTACTTTTGCACTTGGGTCCAAAGTTTGCTTCTGAAATAATTTAAACGGCCTCAGCCAGTCAACCTCTGAAAGAAAAGCCTGACTTTCCAAGAAATACTGCTCACCTTTTATTTTTAAGTATAGTCGGGGGGAGGGGTGTGGGGATAAAATCTAACACTCCTTGACATCAGCCTCTCCAGCGTCAAAGAGCATTCAGCAAAAATGATTCACATCATGATACTTCCCTCTGAACCACCATTTTGATCACCTCCATTTTGCTACCTACCATTATTTCAGAGCTCTGTACCAGCATCAGATCAAGAACAGTCCCCAGGACAGCCTTCAGTCTGAGTTTTGTATCTTGGTATTTATACGGATAGGGCCCCGGGGCATTTAAAAATAACTCTCCTTAAATTGCAAAACAGTGGCAGAGCCATAAGTATCAGTGTAGCTCCTCAGCCCTTGTTTCTGGGACAAAATCTCCTGCTTTAATGATATAACAGGGTTTGTGCTAGGACTCAGTAGTGATGGTACAGAACCAGGACTCAGTTTTATATTAAGGTTTGCTCTTACCTGCTAACAACCCAATGAACAGCATCAACAACCAGCCAGAAAAAGCATCGCTCACACTGTGTATCAGGGCCCATGTTGACTCTTTACTTCTGCTGGTAATCTAGAAGAATTAAAAAAAACCAATCCATTAGGACACTGATCTAATTCCCTGTAAATACTTTAAGAGTTACTTGGTAGCACTGTAGGTTGGAGATACACCCCTAACGTTCACTACAACAATCGTAGTACATTCTGTTTTGAGGGACAAGAGGGAAAACATCAGACAGTGGCTGGGTTTACAGCTGGTATAGTCCAATGCAGCTCCAGTTCAGACATGAACAAGAATTAATCAAGGATATTTCCACTCTTCCCAGCATTCATGTAACGTTTTCCTCTTAAACGTCTTTTGAATAAGAAGAAAACAAAATCCACCCTTTAGCTTTTAAAAGACATTTCTTGTTAGCAATAACAAGTTACTACTAACCTGAAGCCACAAGCAAATGTGAATGCTCAAGGGACCCTCATAGCACTTTGCCCCCAGCAACTTACCCACGCTGCCTCACGAGTATTGACACCACACCAACTGGGAAGCAAACAGAAGTTGTCACCAACTTCTCGTAGTCTTCAGCTACTCCCTCAATATTTGTAATACAAACTAGACGTTACTTTGAGCACAGCAGACTGCCAAGCACTGCTTGCCATAAATCAGCCTCCTCAGCCAGACACAAGAAGGTTAGCAGGTTTCAAACCAACAGAGCGTGGATGAGTTATGACTCCTGGAACCTACACGTGCTGATTGCATTTGAAAGCAGGACTCAGAGCCACGCAAGAGGCCTCAGGCCAGCGAGCTCCTCTGGCCAGGCCCTGCCAGCCTGGCTGCACCTGGCGATGGCACGAAGGGGCGCGAGCAACCTGCCCGCTGCCCTGGCGCCAGCACACCACCATCATTCCCTGGTGACAAGGCACATTGAGGAAAAAAACTAATTCTCACTAAATGAGGAAGAATCCTTTCTTCCTCAATGATTTTCATTTTTTTCCTCTAGATTTTGTCTTTCAAATGCTGCACGCTTCATCGGCATCACTGCTACTGAATGAAGGTGGGAGTTCAGGTGGTGGCCAAAACTATTGCCTTGACATTTGTTTTTATTTGACCAAACATACATCTCTTTGACCAGCAGTAATTTCTGTCTTTACCTGATTTCAACTTCTTGTGATAAAAAGTGTCTTTCTGTAGATAGGGAACAGATTGTCCTTTTCCAAACTCACAGACATCATCTTTGACATGCCTGTGTGTGTGCGTACACGTGAGAAGATTTGGAGTCTGTACTCATAATGCACAGATAGAAGCAGTTTTTTTGGACAGTAGGTATTGGGCATAGGGCCTCTTAGTTGGGTCCGTACTTGCTCAGATTTGTGAATTATACTGTAATTCCCACACACTGAGCAGCAAGGATGGAGTTCAGCTTGTGCACTACAATTGTTTGGGATGAGTTGTTTTGTAAGGCTCAAAAATAAAATATCAAAGGATATTTTAGCAAGTAAACAGCAAAGTTTAGTTCAGTCATCACCCTCCAAAAGTTCCACCAACAAGGGTTTCTCATGAATTAGGAGCATGCTTGGGACATCAGTACTTTATTTAAAGCAACCTTTGTGTTCTAAGCAGATTCCTTTAATTGCAAAGAGCAATGAAGTCCCAGAAGCAGAATTTGTTCCAGTTTTCTCAACCATGCAGCACAAACTTCAGTAGGAAGAGTATCCCTTTTCTTTATCAATAAGCAATGTGTATAATGGAGTCATGGGGTGCTTATATTCTTACATATAATCCATGGAAGAGTAATATAATTCTTCTAAACAATGCATGCATCTTCCATGGCTAGGACTGTACGCTAGGACTGCTAGGCTTCAGAATTGAGCAAGTTTAACATTGCATAAGGAAATGAGCGATCAAGGCATCTAAGCCATATATCAGAAGAACGTCTCATTAAAGCTTTTAAAATAAATAAAGCCTTGGACAGAAAAGTAGCAATGGGTAAACTGCAACACATTCAATTTAGTGTTTCTTTTCCTCAAAAGGTAGAGGCTTTCAGTTTCCCCCTTACAGCAATCCCTTGGTATTTTTCATGTAACTGGCTCCCTAGTAAGGTAATTAGAACTACGATTAGCTCTAAGCAAGTTAATATTTCCGCCTTCAATGCTAGCAAGGAGTAGTAAGAAATGTTACCTCTCTGTGCCTGTCCCGGTCCCTGGACTTCTCTCGCACCCAATCTATAGTGTTAAAATCTTCATAGGTCCCCACACCAGGAAGAGGTTCCTCCAGGAAATCCATCATTTTGCTTGTGCCGTTCATCTCTCCTCCATTATATGAGGAAAATCCTGATGGGGGAGTGAGGGGGGAGAATTGAACATTTCTTAGTTTTCCCCCTTTTTAGAAAAAAAAAACTTCAAAAACATCACTGAAGTGCTGGCTTAAGTGGAACAACACAGATTTCAGGGTAAGTAAACAGCTTACGAGCTGTTCCTTCAGCTACATGCACCAAGCAAGCATCCCAGGGATTAACTGCTCAGCACCCATATGCACTGCCCCAGCTTCAACAGTTCATAAGGAGATGGGCTCTTTTCTGGAAAGATTTGTTCAGGAACCACCAAAGTAAGCTAGCACCTAGATTTAACTGTTCCCTAAATCCAGGACATACTGTGGCTGTGCTCTGACGCTTCAGGGAAACAGCGGGGAAAGGAAGAAGGGAAAGTGAATAAATATTTAAGACTTCCACCAGAGCTGAAGGGAGTTCAGTGAGATCCAGTGCAAGAATAAAGCAGGAACCAAACTAGGACCGTGAATGGCAGCAGGGAGAAGCAAATGACCACCTGATCCTATCCTCCCCAGCCATCACTTGAGGGGAGACAGCAGTGCACACAAAGCAGAGAAAGCAATCGGAGCTTAAGAAGAGCCATGTTTCCCCGTTACCTGAAGGGCTTGCTGTCTCCTTTCAGGTCAAATAAACTCAGCCAATTACCAATCACTTGACTTTGTCTAATCTGCTCCAGCCCATGATGTTGAATAGGGAAGCTCCCAAAATTTTGGTCACAAGACCATCTCTTCACAGTTAGAAGCACAGACCAAGGGTGTGGGGCAGGCATAGTAAGTGCTTGCAGAAAAAACTATTAATCTACAGTGTGACGAGGGTTGACCTTGTCCACCTGGAGATGCTTCTGGAGATGCTTTCTGGAGAGCTTCAAACCCATGCTTCAAAGTAAAACCTCCTAAGCGTCATTCCTACAGTTCCAACACCCTCTGCCAAGTAAAAAATATTAATTCTGGACCCCGTCACAGGAAGTGGGTTAAACCCAGCGGATTAGTGTTGTCTTTGTGTCCAGATGCCAGGCCCCTGCCACCTTCCAGCCTATCCCTCTGCCGCACGATTCCTCCTCCCGTGAGGGCCCCACTTCCAGCTCCTGTGCTCCGCACCGCAGGCCTCCCAGGTGCCTCGAGGGAGATGCTCTCCCACGTCCAGCAGCTAGAAACAGCCATTGGGAAGCTAAGCAGCACTACTGACCTCAGCACTGATCAATTCTCTGACACCCCCGGCACTGGTGGTTAACCAGTGCTGCCTAACAGGCTTTACTGGCTAAACAAAAAGGATTTTTTTTTTCAGTCAGGTGGGACAGAGACCTTCAGCAAAGAGGGCCTCCAAATGAAGTAAGAGGCAGAGAAGGCAAATTGCCCAAGAGCACAGGGTTCAGTGAGTAAGGGGAGAGAAAATCTTGCCCAGCACCCTGCCCTCCTCACTGCTCCACCTGAAGGAAAAGGCCGCCGGGCAGAAAAGCAGCAGAACGGAGCTGACCCTATGGCTTCCAAGGCAGAAACCTTGGACCTGAGTGGTTTTTAACTGCCCTGGAAAATGCACTTAGATCTCTTCCACCTGGAAAACACTCACAAATCTATTCCTGCTTTTATTTGCTCCTAAAATAAAACATTGGCATCTGATCTGAAAAGAAACTTTGGAAATCCCACTAATGTAACACTTACTCCTTGCTCCTTTAAAAACCTGTTTCTTAAAGCCCTATTCAAGCACTTTGATGGTGTTAAAATACATTGGGGTAGGTGGGGAAACAAAACAGAAGTCTCTTAAACTTTAGCCAGGGAAATCAAGGAGTTCTCTTTACAGACTGACATGGAACAAGTTCTTCCGTGCAATTCAGCCCAAGCTTCATTCTTTTGCTTGTGCAAGCACTGAGGCCTCTGCTCCAAGTCAATAACAACAGAATTCTTCGTTAATTTTACTCCATGTATTTTTCTGCTGAAAATGTATTTTTTCTTGCTGAAAGGGCAAAAATTTGCTGGGTTACTGCAAGAAACTGTGTTAAATTTCAGTGGAGATGAAAGGTGCCCTAGAGTATTTTCCAGTACACAAAAGTGTCCTCTTAAGATAAAAATGATGCTACTTTACATACCGAATACTAATTTTGAAACTCCCTTAAGAAACTTTTCATGCTACCTTCATTCCCAAAAGCTCTCTCCACGTCCCTAACAGCCAAAGAGCTCCTAAGCTTTACCTTAGTCTGCTACGGTGCTATTTGCTTCTTCATTTAAAAAAAAATAAATCACACTAAAGAAAAATGACTATTTCAAAAGTACAAACCAGGAAGGGTTTCTTAGAACTGATAGCTGACAACTCCGTTCTTTGCAGAGCTTTAGTTCTTCTGAACTGCAGCCTTCACTCAGACAGTTATGATCCAAACCAAGCTCAAGTGAAAGAACACCTTTCCTAAAACAAAGCTGTGCGTCACGCGATCAAGAAGGGAGTTGCACAGATCAAGTCCCTGTCATCCCAGTTCTGCAGACCTCTTAGAGTAGGCCTGTACAACACACATTCCTGTTTGGAAAGTGGGAAGAGAAAGGTGCTGCCAGCCAGACTGCACGCTGAGCAACCTCAGTAAGTAGTTGCCAGCCAGCAACAAACCAAAGGGAAGTAGAGGACATAAGCTATGAAAAGGCAGCAAGAAACTAAGGTACTCAGTAGACAGTTTCTCATTTGAGTTAGGAACCCCCTGACTGATATAATCACGAATCATTCACTTGGCAGTCCAGAGAAAACCAAATGCCACTTAAAATGCTACTTTATGTTCTGCAGAGCAAGCATCAGCTCACATAGTCCTCGTAACCCCATCATGTATGTTCCAGTCCACCATGCATGGTCTTCCCCCCAAGGTTACACTGCTACAGAGAACTTCCAAGGGTGTACAGATGGAGACACTCTTGGTAGAGAGGTTGATTTATCAGACTTGGGCAGGAGAATAAATCTAGATGCAGTTCTGTAAGATATGAAATGTTTACAGTTATTCAGAGGCAAAAAAAATAAAAAAAACTGGGTCAAAATTGAAAGGCAGTAAATGAAAAAGTATTAAAACTCCCATATAAAAAAGATAATGTTTAGTATTTCATTTATAGAATCATAGAATCACTGAGGTTGGAAAAGATCTCCAAGATCATCCAGTCCAACCTTTAACCTAGTCCTGACAGGTCCACCACTAACCCTTGCTACTAAGATCTACAGCCACATGTTTCTTGAAGACCTCCAGGGATGGTGACTCAACCACCTCCCTGGGCAGCCTGTTCCAATGCCATAGCGAAGTCTAGGTAGACAACATCCACAGCTTTTCCCTCATCCAGAGTGCGGTACCTTCTCACAGAAGGAGATCAGGTTTATCAAGCAGGACCTGGCTTTCGTAAGCCCATGCTGACTGGGCCTGATTGCCTGGTTGTCCTGCAAGTGCTGCATGATGGCACTCAGGATGACCTGCTCCATCGCTGGCACCGAGGTCAGACTGACAGGCCTGTAGTTCCCCGGGTCCTCCTTCAGGCCTTTCTTGTAGATGGGTGTCACATTTGCTAGCCACCAGTTGACTAGGACCTCCCCAGATAGCCAGGACTGATGATAAGTAAATGATGGAAAGCGGCTTGGTGAGCACTTCTGCCAGCTCCCCCAGTACCGTCACACGGATCCCATCTGGCCCCATAGACCTGTGTATGTCTAAGTGGTGTAGGAGTTTGCTAACCATTTCCTCGTGGATTATAAGGGCTTTATTCTGCTCCCCATCCCTATCTACCAGCTGAGTGGGCTGAGTACCCAGAGAACAACTGGTCAGGTCAGTACCCAGAGAACAACTGGTCTTGGTGCTAATGACTGAGGCAAAGAAGGCATTAAGATAAAAAAAATAATGAAGAAAACAAGATCAGTCTCATAGCACACTTGAAAAGTACTACAAAATAACCTACTTCAGGAAGAAAAAGAAAAAATCCTTGCTTCATTAAGGATAAAAAAAAGGTTAAGTGAGTTTCTCCAGAGATCTCCCCAACCAGTGGAGTTCACAGACCATGCATCCAACCCACCCAACTTGCACTGTAAAGACAACAGTACACATTTGTTGAGAGCCTGGAAGTACTGTGTTTTCAACAACATTTTTGCACTCAACAGAAAATACACAAACTGGTATCAATGTTTTCAAAGACTTCCCCATTCAAGTATGCCCACTGGAAATCCCAAGTACTACTCTACAGATTTGACAGACCAAAACCTCCTTCAACCACCCGTAACAGTGGCACAGAAAAACGATCTTGTGACTAACAGTAGAGGCAACAGATTCAGTACGTCCAGCAAAGTACGTCCAGTTACTGACTGCTTTGAACAGCATTAAGGAAAGTCAGCATCCATCCAAACATTATTTAGGGGATGGAGCTAAAACAAAAGGAACCACCATTGCAACATCACTTTTAGAACAGCTTTAGATTGAAACAACAAGATAGCACTATTGGGAGGTCTTTGAGGCTTTGCTAAGTGTGGGTGAAGAGTTTTTTTTTTTTTTTTTTAATACCATGCCCGGTTATCCTAAGACTACATTAATTCTGCCTTGAGAAACGTAAAATGAGATAAACTACCAACTCCTGAACACACCTCTCAAAACCAAGCAAATCAGTCAAAATAGTTCGTTATTGTTTCTAAAGGAATGACCAAAACTTCCAGAAGTGCAATAGCACTTCATACATCCATACTGGAGACAGCACATTTTCACTGTTTGCTCAATTTATCTGGGACACTTACTACAGTCTTTCTTCAAGATAAAAATTAAGGCCAAAGAAAAAGTATCAAAAGTGGTGTTAAACCAAGCTGTTACAACATTGAGAAGCATTTTCTGCCAAAACATGAGATGGGTGTCATTCCTTGCTCGATCTTCTGAAATAACTGCCCAGGCCAATGACTTTTAGCTGCCCTGGGAACCTCCTCCCAGCTCAGAGCTACCGCAGAACAACATGGACCAGACCTAAAGGGCACAGAGTCAGTACAGAGCACTGCTCAGCAAGCAAAAGGGGCTGCAGTAACTGAATCCTCAGGTCTGCCCTGTTAAACAGGGCCAAAAGTCACACAGGTATCAGCCTCCACATTCCATCAATACGGCAGCCAGCAACCACACTGAGAGTCTCTGCAAAGAGGCCAAGCACAGAAAGGGCAGTTCACCTTGACTTGCATGCTCAGGAACAGCCAGGTGCATTCTGGAGACCGAACCTGCTCTCCAGACACTGATCCCATTCATCAGCACAGTCTCCCGTGCCTAAAGTGACTGGATTTCATATTACCAAATCAGAACCCCGAAGTCCCCAAGCAATACATGACAACTTCATGGCTGTGCAAGTAGATAAGCAGTCTATTTCACAAAAGATAATGAGAAAATGTCCTTATATTTTTTTCCCTGATTAATACTAAACTATAAAATGGCTGACAGCCATAAATATTTATCAAGATCATATTTCCTGCCTCAGCCTGTTACAAATAAAGAATCCTAGGAAATTCATATAGGAATAAATCCGGAAAATCTGCTCAGTAATGCCTTGTCAAAACACAATCAAGATGATCCTGTAGGTCTCTCCAATTCCTAACATATATACCTCCAAATCAGTATTTAAAACCCAGAGACAGCAAGTTCAATACAGTCCTGTCAGAGAAGTACAGTTCATATTTAAACAGATTTTTATTTTTGGATCACCTCTTCTTCCCTAAATGGGTTAATGCTCCATTTTAGAGATTCTTCCTGGCTTAAAAAAAAAGAAGTCAGTGCTCTTTAAAGTTACAGGCATCTGTCATTTGCAATACAGGAAACCTACAGCGCTTTATTAATTGGCCTGCCAGCACAGCACCTGCAAGAGAGGTATCCCTATGCTGCTTTCCCATAGCAAATATGGAAAAAGGATTTAATTTTTTTTTTTCCAGACAAAAGGAAGAACTGCCCTACACAATCATCACACAGCAGAAATCCAACAGACCACCCTGGCTGCTCACCCTTTGCAATCAAACCCTTCGTCTGAGGAGAAACCAGAGCAGCTTCAGAGCCGTGACCAGCAGTTTGCTGCCTCACAGCCTCTGCAGTGTGCATCTACAGGCAAATGTGTTCCCCTTCCTCCCTGGAAACCATCTCCTTACCCTCACTGAGACGCTCCTTTTCCTGCAGAAGGACCTTCACCAGCCCATCGCACAGCGACACAAGTCAAGGGAAAATGGGTGTTGGTTCCTCTACGGCAGCGCTCACTGCATCCTTTTCCCTCGGACTCAGGTGAAGAGGAACACGGGCAGTGCCGGGCTCTCCCTGCTCCCCGAGCATGTCGTCAGCAGCCACCGTCACATGAGCCAGCCCTTCCACCGCCTGGAAGGGGCAGGATCTCGGCAGCACAGGGAGAGGCTCCCGCTTGCAGGCAAGGAAGAAAGGGCAAAGAGCGAACTACATCCACGGATTGCGACTCCTGATTTACGGAAAGGGGTCTCATCCTGAAGCTGCAACCAGAGCTCCTCTGACAGCCTTCAGGACATTTTGTCTGGCAGCATACATTCCCCAGCACTAATATCCGCCTGCTTGCTGTGCTGCACAGACTCAGTGTGCAGATGGCTGAAGCTGACTGCGCAGGGGCTTTGAGATGCAGAATAACTTGTTGCTAATGCTGTTTGCTCTCTTAAGTCGGGTGGGTTAGAGCTGTATACTGAGAATTTCCAGATACCCTTCACCCCAACAATTCCAAAGATTCCGATTCCAAAGACTGACAAAAAATGCCAACTAACCACCTCATCCACAGTCTGTCTGTGGAGGGATGACCTCTATCACAAGCGCTGACAGTTAAACATGTCAGATGAGAGCAAGGGCTATGATGCTCCTGGCACACTTGCCTGGGACCAAGCCAAACTACATTGCAGGAAAACACATTTAGCAGCAGAGTTTCCTGAGTGGGGAGAATCAGTCACAGATGTACCGCAAAGTCTTTCTTCTCCCACTTCGTTGTCATTTTGCTCACTAAAAGGCTAATGGCAATGCTCTTTGCTTACTGCCTTCTAGCAGGCAGACAATTCATTTATTTTTTACCCTCAAGCAATATGTCATTGTGCTGTCTGCAGCCCCTCCAGGGCCTCATTAACACTATTTATCTTGCCATTCAATGTACATAAGAACTGAAAGGGGCTCATGATTAAATTTTTCTGGCTTCAATTACTAGTGATAACTTGTCATTTAAGCCTTGTCTCACAAGTCTGAAACACTACGCATTAGCAAACGTTAACTTTGGTCTTATCGTTGTGCCGGGTAGAGGCTCAGCAGGGCATCCTACTGCTCTGGCAATATGGAATTCAAGGACAAATGCAGCTGAAGAATATGCCAAAAGCACTGCCAGATGTAGCAACAACAGTAACATGTGGACTTGCAGGTCTGATTTTAGCAAATGCAGCTGCAGAGAGCTGACAATACCACTTCCACCAGATGTATTCAATGTTATGGTTCCAATAGCAGATCTGGCAGCCAGGATTGAATGCCTATCTTCAGCTGGTCCTCTTCTCACAGCCCTGTGTATTAACTTATTACCCTGCTTATTAGCTTATCCTGCAACACTTTAGGGCATACTCCTAACACTACTCTAATTCTCAATTCTTCCCTTAGAGCTCAAAAGAAAAAAAACCTTCTTAAATTGTACAACAAAAGAGACCTTTCCAGCGTTTAATGTTTTAAGTCTTCTGAAAAAGTGGGGAACACAGTCCTGCTTTTGTCCCCTACAATTTAAAGTACATTCAGAGCTACTGTGATACCCAAGCACTGCACCTTGTTCCTCCCGTGCCCAGTACCTGCCTCACCACTGTAATGAGTTGAGGAAGAGCCACGAAAGAAAAGCACAAAATAAGTTGGCACAATTGACTAACTTTTACACCCAACCAGAACTACTGTTCAGAGAAAACTATCTGTAGATACAAATTTAATAGTTTGGAAAAGGAATACCAAGTACAACTTACCTTCATAACAAACAACAGAAGCAATAGCTGAACTAGGAGACTCAGTATTTGCTAAGGCATCTGTTCCAACAGAGCTTTTGTTACAGGAATTAGACCATGTAAATCTTGTATTTCTTCCAAAAAGCAACAGGACCACAGACATAGTAACTGACAATGTCTTTGGGTATCCCTGAAGCTTTTTACAGAATCTTCTTTAGAGGGTCTTATGCAAACAAAGCTTTCTGGGAATCACTGGGAAAGTTCTCTCACAGAAGACCAACTGGATGAAGATACAGGATGCTAATGGCTAAAATTAGCTGGTTTTCCAAACAGGAGAAAGGAAATGGTGGAATCCCACTCATTTTTGCTTGTATTGGACTACACAGCATATTTGTAAGTCGTCCAAGAAAGCAGTGCCTACACTTACCTTAACTTGTACTGGGTAACTAGCATCACTTCAGACAGCTTTGAAGGACTACAGCTGGATTACAAAATGGCAAAAGAAACTCAAGTGTTAACAAAGCAAGGCAAGGGAGAGGGAGATATGACAACACAACTGTAAACAATGTCATGCTCTAAGTCAGTATGTCTGACAAAAATTCAAGTGTCTGTGGATAATTCTCTGAAAATGACTGCTCAATACTCAACAGCAGTTAATCAACAAGGAAATAGCTTTTTCTAAATCCCTTAAACTAAAAAGATAAAAGATTTGCTGCTGTATAAATGCACCTTGAATATCCTGTGTAGTTCTGGTTACCTTTACTGTGCCACAGAAAGGAAGAGATACCAGTAAGACAGAATAACTTACGGAAAGCACAACTGCATCCTTAAGAGGACTGTGCCACCCTACCTATCTTTTGGGCAAGGATACAATTTATGCTTTCTCCTAGATTTCTAGAAACGCCTAAGGTAAGACTAAGGCAGTATCAGAAAGAAGTCTGTGGCCTTTGATACGTCTTCTAATTTAGCACAGCTGCTGAGGTGCTAACAACTTTGACAAACCACAGCTAGGATTCAGTTGCTGCCTGGCATAAGAAATACTATTGCCTTAGTGTCAAGATAGGGGAAACTAGAGAAGTATCAGTGGATTTTATAAAAAAAAGTCAAGTTTGATTCTCAAGCACATTGTGTAAAAGCAAGGAGACTTATCTGTTATCATTTATTGACAAAATGCTGAAGTCCAAACAAAAAAAGATAAGAGTAATATCATGTTACTCATGGTGACTTTTCATTAAGGCAGACAGCACAGTACCAGGCATTAAAAGTACCTGCAGTCTTGCAAATCATTTCGACTGAACCAAGCCTGAAGAACTCAGAATATCTACAACTATATCAAGCTCTCATAGAACTCAAGACTTTAGAAAGTAGGTGCATTCATGCAAATACCAGTTAGGAACAAAGTCTCACACTCTGTATAGATCCTGTGAAAAAGATATTTTTCGATACAAGCATCACATGTTACAGGCCACGTGCAAGGCTGCCCGTTTCCATCTGAGACCTAACACAGCAAGAAAATCCTGTCTCTCATTAGTCAGGGCTCTTAAGGAAAGCTTGAAAGAGCACTGGCTGTGAAATGCAATCCAGATATACAAATTTATCAAAAAGCATGCGATTCTTCTTGAGTCATTTCACAGGATCTAAAAGCTCCAGTTGCAATCATTTTCATACTTGAGATGCCACAACTAATTCGCAGGAGAGTTTCTAAGACACTGCTAGTCTTGGAGAAGAAAGTGAAAGAGGACTGGATTCTGGTTTCAAATGGCATCACTGAAAAACCTCCATTCTTCAACGTGTCACAGCAAATGCAGCACATGAGAAATACAGGTCCCAACCAGAAGTTTGCAGAAGACTCCACCACAAGAGAACTTCAATTACCACGTCTCCAGCTCAAGTAAAGCACGTGTCACTGCTACACCTTTGAAGGACAGGTTGGGCACTTGACGCCCAAGTATTTGTCAACAAACGTTTTCTGAGTTCAGTAGGGGAAATCCATAGGGAACTGACACCAGCATTCAGGGAGGCAACTACTTCCCTTTTTAAATTTCCTCTTTTCCTTCACTGTCAAAACCAGCAAAGATTTATACTTCCTGTTAACAGAAAGAGCCCCTTTTGCTGAAACTGCTTCTCTCCGTGATTAAGTTTGCTAAAATCGCAAGAAACAGACAAACAGTTGTTAAACTGCAGAGTAGCAGTCTGCAGCCTCCTCAAGTGCTGTCCCCACCACCTTTATTCCGATTCATGTTTTAGTGGGGCGTACTTAACCACTCCAAGGACCAAGGCCAGCTGTGCTAAACTGAAGTCCACTTCCCTGGAAGTGATTCCTGCCACCAAGTTTTTTTCAATAGTAGGTGTCACAGGCCTTCAAAATGCACTGAGCAGAGATGGAAAATTCCTACTTAAACAAGGAGGGAAACAACTGAGTACTGTTTCAGACAAGCGGCAAAACATTTTGAGGGGATAAAGAGGGGATGAAGTTTCAGAGCAGAGGAGTTTCAGGCAAACAGCAAAACAAACTCAAGTTGTCTACCACTGCATGTTACATTACCTACCGCTGCTTTGAAACCCCATAGAGTAATTAATTTCCTTACAAAAAGTTAGAGAAATAATTTAGCTCATTCTCTCTAAATATTAAACACAAACACATTTAACTTCAGATAGCTCATACCCAAACAGCTACAGAAAAAGCATCTTGCAAGAGGAGATGCATTAACAACATGCATAAAGTAATTATTTTTATGTATCTAATTCTGCACATAGTAGTAATTAATGTATGTTCAGAAGAACTTCAGTCACAAGTTATTATTTCATGTTATATGTGAGGAATTTTGAAGTGGACTCCCAGACTCACAGGTTGCCGAGAGACGTTGTGGAGTCTCCTTCTCCTGAGATATTCAAAACCCGCCTGGATGCCATCCTGCACAATGTGCTCTAGGTGATCCTGCTCGGCAGGGGGGCTGGACTAGGTGATCTTCAGAGGTCCCTTCCAACCTTGGCCATTCTGTGATATGTCCGTTTCTAAAAGTCATGGACACCACGAGGTCAGGTTGGAGGAGTATACTGCCTGCTACCTGCGACAGCGCGAACCTGTCAGTACTAGCCATCGCCTTTCACATTAGATGGAGTCAGCATAACCCACGAAATAACACGTTCAAGACGTACATCTTTCACACATTCCCTTTGTAGACTTATAGAACTTCATAACCACAAAGTTGCACTTATCACTCAGAACTGATGCAATTGATACAGAAACAGTAATTCTTCTCATGCTTGAGCCTGGAAGCGATGAAAGGGGCCCAGACAAGAAGAAAACCACATAGTACTCACATAGTACTCACAGTATCCCCAGCAGAAGAGCCAGTTCAGCTACTGGCAGGTGACAGGCATTTGAGGAAGTCTCTTCATTTGTACTACCTCAAGATCACACAGTCAAGAATCAAAATAGAAAGATTTATTTTTAGTTTTTACCCTAAGGCAAACAAGGATGGGAGAAAAAGATGACAAAAGGCTTATGGGAAGTCAGAGACTTGCAGTTGGCTGTCCAAAATAAAATATTTTCACTTTTAAACTAATTTATGATAATTCATGGAAGACAAAAACCAGGTATATCTTGCTTATTTAGTGCCAAAGGTCAGCAAAAGAATGCGCATTCATCTCTCCCACATTAATTTCACTAATTCAGGCTCAGATAGAAGTAATAACAGATCCTTTCTTGACAGACAAGAGGTGGCAGGGGAAGCCAAGTGTTTCATACTGCTCAGCATCAAATCCTTTTGCTCTCTTAAACTTTTGAGATTCTCTCCACTTCAGCAAGGCCAAGGACAACCTTTAAAACTGTAGGTAAGGAAGACAGGAAGGGGAGGGGGCAGTCTCTGTTCACATCACAGCCCCCTAGGAATCACTCAGCACTGTCATCTCCACCTTTCACACTGACGATAAAGATACTTCCCTCATAGGGTGCAAGGTCAGCTCTTCCCTACAGCAGCTACTTTTGGAAGTTCTAGAAACTTTTCTAATCGGGAACCTTAAAAACAAAGCGATGAGACAGGATATACTACATTTGATAGTAAGATGACCACACAGATGGCTAAAGAGAACAGTTTTCCTCCCTGCCACTGGAAGCACACAGCCAGCAGCAGGCAGCTCAGACACTAGAGCTAAACAAGCAGCACCTCCCCACCACCACACTGAAGTCAATCACATGCTTCTTGCAATTGCCATTTATTTTAAGGATATTTTCTACTGGTACTGGACACACACCTCCCATCAACCACCTTTAAAAAAGCAGTATCAGATGCCAAGCATGACATGTGAGTGTTCTGCAGAAACCTATTCATGGATATAATGCAGTGCAGAATACTCCAAAATATTTGTATTGGTGCCAAAATGCTAGTCTTTCACACTAGAAAAGTGAGATTCACAGAGCAAATATTTACATTAAATCTTGCCAAAAGACATTATGAAAAAAGAAGTGGAGAGATGCATGAGTATTACCTCCCATCTCTCTGTCGAGTGGTGGGTCATCATCAGCCATGGGGAAGTCCAGAGATGCTCCTGCTATTTCTAGCATATCTTCATCGCTGGTGCTGCTCTGGAAACTTCCTCGTCGATAGCCTTTTTGATCCATGGCCAGAACTTCCAAACCTGAAAAAAGGGAAATTTTTTAGAGCACAAACGTGAAGACTCATTTTCTAAACCAACTGGATGGATGTCTAGTTGGCATTCTGTCCTGAAGTACAGGAGGCACTAATGCACAGTACCAAAGCACACAGCAGACCCTGTCCTGGGACCGTAAGTGCATCCCAGACAGCTTGTGCAGGTGTGCTAACTCTCCAGCTTTGAATGACGGCAGCACATATGACAGATCCAGCATGCAGGAGGAAAAGGCCAACAGCAGCCCCTCCTCCTGCTGCTGGGCTCCACGGCCTGCAAAGCTAGCACGGCAAATAGCTCCTAAACACTGCAGCCTAGGAGCCCAGTATTAGTTTTTTGCAGGATGTGAGCTCCTGACCTTACAGTCAGCGGGATTATGAACCCCTTCCTGTGATGCTCAGTTAAACTGAAAATGGTAGTATATGAAATATGCTTAAAATTGATTTTGAATCACAGCGAGCCAGCTGCCTGACATGAGACAGGTTTAATCAGGGCAATGAGACTGACAAACTATAAGCAAAGAACCACCCCCTGAAAAACTGGAAACAGACACTATTTCAGCTGACCGTAGCCCGTATGTATTGTCACATGTCACTCACCACCAGTTTTCACTCCTGTGAATCAGATGTCAGTGTGATCATTTGGAAAATTAAATGCTATACATACAAAGTCCAACATCCAGTAACAACGCATGAGTTAACACAAGCTTCTGCAACTAGGAACTCAAACCCAAGAGCAGCCTGAATGCCTCAGATGTTTTTCTCTACAGAGAAACAAATATTTCTACAGATATTGGTCTAAAGAGACACTCAAAGCATTTCCTTTTTCTCCAAATACTTGTCTTTGTATGACCCACAAAGACTGCAAATCAATTTATATTTGCTGATCAATACCAGACAGAGCAGTTAAAAATCCACTCTAATGGCAGGTAAAGAACGACTCCGGTCACCACCATGTTAGTTAGACAAGGCATGTGACATCCACTGGTGTATTTTCTAAATAATCTCTGCATGTGCTTCCAACAAGTATACAGTGACATTTGACTTTTTTTTTTTTGACTATTTCACCTCCCACTGTGTCCTTGTATTTGTTACCAGACTGTCACGCAAAACCCATAACAGAGAAAGGAACCTCACAAACACAGCTGGGTGATGTTCTTCAGGTGTGTTGTGCTCACTGACCTACCTGTCCTGACATAGACAAAATTATCAAAACAACCCAAGTTAATATTGACTTTTCACTACCTGAACATGATGCTTCAAAATGCAGTTCACTCATGGAAGCGTGCTATTGAACTTCATAAATAATCCTGATGAAGCGTCCCTAACCTGCTGCCTGCCCTACCCATCCCAAGGAGCTGCCTGGACCAGACCATGACACAAGACCTGTCTCCCCTCCTCTTCCCTAGGATGGTAGGGAAACTAAGAGCACAAACTCTGAACACTTAATCCTAACATAATCTGGAAAAGAAAAAATCAGGTCTTAGCCTCAAAAACAGACCTTGCAACCTGAAAAATGGAGATCTTTTCACCTTAACGAGACGGTAGGCCACGTTCGCTTTTCTCTCGCAAACAGACATATTTTTCAAGAGACTTAGAGAGGAACCAAATATGCAGCTCAGCCTTATTTCAGGAAGGGAAAAAGACAGCATTTGCAAACAGTATGAATTACACAGTCTGCAGAAAGCACTTCCTTTTACAAAAAAGGCACCACACCACCCAAAAATATCTTGGCATTACACAAAGCGACACACTGAGCTCTTTACTGAGCCTTACCCTGTGGAACACAATGTTGCTTAACTTTTAAGCCCTGTTCACTCATTAAACTGATGCAGAACACACAGAGTAAAGAAAGTGCTGAGCGCTTGCTGATGCAAACTCATCAGCTGAATCCTTGCTGATGGGCGTTCAGGAAGGCACGTGAGCTGCTGCACTCTGCCCTGCCACAAACAATGCCTTTAACACATTCTGAAAGCACAAAGACATACCTCGATCAGCAGAAAACCAAAGACTTCAGTTTTTTAAGGATTCAAAGCTATTTGCCAGCTAACAAAACTGAATTTCAAGAGCGTGCTGTGCTGTCCCTCAGACAAGCTGCTCCTAGGAAGCACAGGGCTCCAGTTCCCAGCAGACAAGGCCTGATGCACCCCAGAGGAGAGCCAAGAAACTCTGTGCCTGTGCGTCACAATAGGTATTTTCAAGTAAGACTGTGCAATAGGTGTGAGTAGGTTTAAAAGAGGTCTGTATTCACGTACTCTGTTTGCACTAAAAGCACAAATTTATAGCCTGCTAAAAGCTGAGTCCCTTGTCTGACAAGATGCACAAGTGCCTGTGCTGAAAAGAAGGAATTGGAGTTATGTCAGCTCCCCGTTCCTCCCTCTTTATCTCCAAATTTGTTCTCACCATTTAGAAAACAAAAGCAAAAAGCAAAACACTTTTCAGTCCTAACAGAAACCAGATAACATCTAACATGCAGAAAAAAAGGACACAGAAGATAATTCAATTACGTGTTTCTTTCACAAGTCCTAAAGCAGACCTTAGAGATACAAGTTTAAGCCACCTTCCCACCCCCCCACAAGAATACTCCCTCTAGCCTGGAAAAGCTTCGCTTGCCTGTAAACCATGCACACAAAGACACAATGACTGTTCTCAGGCTTATCTTACGGTTAATTTACAACAATACTTCAGTGGGCAACTGCTGCTTGTTTCCTACCAGATCTCGCAGAACTGCTGGCACAGTTCATGCGCTCTCCAGGACTCCCATGGCAGGCATACGTACCAAAAGGCTCCAGGTGCTCCCAGGGCTTGCGGGCATAAGAAGCCATTCTGCTGGAGATGCTTCCATTAATCTCTTCTACTTTTTTCAGTCTGGCATTTTTTTCCATCTCAATCAGGCAAAGGGAAGCAACGAAATAAACCTGAAGAAGTTGGCTCTGTAACGCCTGGAAGTGACTCTGATGACAGCAACTGCAACCAGGAAGCGAGAGCACCCACTGCCATCCTGGCAGAACAGAACCACCCCTAGTCCAGTGTCAGCTCCATCGCTTGCAGTATACAAATCAACACCAGATACTGCAGAATCCTCTTAGTCCATGCTTCAGCATCACCTCTCACATGCAGTACATCTGCTCCTCTGCTCGCTGGAGTGCCGGTCCTGGCGCTGCCTTGGCACCAGCAGGACTTCCCCGTCCCCTCGCAAGGCACCAGCCCAGAGGTTCAGAACGGCAGCAGCGACCACAAGCCTGCCAGTGCCCGCCTGGCTGCTGCTAAGCCATGCGGGGGGCTTGAAGAAGCTTTTCCAGCATGCAAACCTGCATCTTTCAAAAGTCAGAGCATGCTGAATGTTTCCAAAACACGTTTTCTTCCCTGTCTGATACAAGGCTTGGCTTCAGCTCCACCACCAGCACAAGGACATTATGTGAGAAGAAGAAAGCTTGAAAAAGAGCACGGAGTAAAATTCTGATCAGCTGCCTTCGTGAGTCATTCTTCCTGTGAGGAAGGAGCAAGTTTACCACCTAGCGGCTACTTTAATCTGAAAAACCAAAGCCCAGATCACAAGACTGCTCTTTTTCAGAGATTAGAAAACCAAAGATGAGCTTTGAAGTTCAGGGCACTTTTTCCTCCCCGCTCCCACCCTCGCGTTTCCTCCTGAGCCCCACGTTGTCCCCACAGGATCTCTGCACACAGACAGGCACGTTCCTTTGCACAATGCCAAGATTCAGCCATACACAAATGAAAAACACATGAGAAAGCAATTGTAACTGGAAAAAAAAAAAAGAAATCATGTAATTATGTCAATACTTGTTGTGTCAATACCTGCCTTGGTGCCAGCAGAGCTTTACTACAACATCATCACTCCAGACGCTCACAGTGCTGTAAGGAAAAAAAAAAGGAGGGAAAGCATTTCATGGCGGAAGAGCTTACTCCATGAGAGAAACTTCAGTGCACTGGCAGACTAAGCAAGCTGTTTTAGACTTCCTCATATCACAGTCCATGACACGTAAACCTCATAGTCCCAGGTCCCTACATGCAGGCTGTAAGTGAATTACAAGAGGAAGCGGCCAGCAAGCGCTCCTCGTTAGAAAAATGCTTGGAGGCCTGGGTCAGACGACCCCAAAGTTTAACAGGTACCAAAGCAGCCCTCTCAGCTTGCCCTCGGGTTCACCTTCACGTGGGATGAAGCTGGAGAGCGCACTCTGGGTGCCTTGTGAAAAGACAGAGGAAAGGGGATTTGTTTTTTCTTTCCGATTTTAATGAAAGATCAAAAGGAAACTTTTGATCTTAACAGCGGATTGTGATTTCTTCTTTAACTTCCAAACATCAAAAGACCATGCATACAAAGTCGGAGGCAGTAACTTCAGAAGACCTCTACAAGTGCTTCTCCCATGGTTACCCCGGGTCCAGCCGCCTAAGGGAAGACAACGCCAGGCAATAATTGCAGAACAACAGAGATTACTGCAAACACCTGCTGTAACAGCCGCGGAGGTTTATAGGAAGATTTGAACTAAGCAGCTTTATGCCCTGCCAGTGCCAAAGCAAACACCCCCAGGACAGGGAAAGGAGCTCTGTCGCATGCACTGCGGCAAAAAGCAGAACGCTCTTTGTTGCGGCAGGGCTGCTCTGCAGCACCCTACCCCTCGCAAAGCTCTCAGAGCCCACGGGAGGGATTCTACCACCACAGTACACAGCATAAACGTGCCAAATGCGAGAGGAGCAAACAAGATTTCAGTTCAGATACCAGGGCAGCCTTTGAAAGCGTCATGAAGCGATACACGAAAGGCACATGAAGTGACCAACAGGTGAGCTGAAAACCAACAGGATTTTTTAAGCCACGTTTTGGCTCCCTTCGGGTGCAGAATGTGACGTACAAAAATCTTCAGGGAAAAACACACTGCTCTTTCAATACGTAAACCATGTTATTAGCAACGCCTCAATTTCCCAAGCAGTGCATAAATCATTCAGCAGAAGGGTTTAATGGCTCAGTTAAGATTATCAACGTGCCTTTCGTTATTGCAATTTTAAACATTGACAAATAAATGCTTGTATGACCATATGCTTACATTCTTGCTGTCTGGCCGCCTGTTTCTATTCTGAAGAGCGGACAACCGCTTCTTCCTCAAGCATTAGTACACTTTGCTCACGTGAGGTAGTGAAAGGGCTCTGGGGCTTCTCACAGCCACAGCACAGAGACAAGGCGAGGAGGAGGCTGCCCCTGCCCCTCCTGTGCTCGCTGACAACGCGCGGGGTGGATTTGGCTGGAAGGCTGCAGCTCCACTCCTCCCCTCAAAGCCCCATCGCACGTTTTCCACAACCCTGCTCGGTCGCTCCCTCGGCTGCTGTTCGAACAACGGCAAAGAACTGTTGTACAGCCAGACTGGGCTGAAACACTCAGCTGCTTTAAAGAAGCTGGGAAGTCTCCCAGCACAACCTACATACAAACACTTAGAGGTTTAGCGTTTATATGGGGTTCCTTTGTTTATTTTTAAACATAATCCTACAAGCCCCAAGGAGGTGAGTGGTAAATCACAATAGGATATTCTATGCTACGATCTGACAGTCATAGTGAGATAACGTCGTCACGTTTTACCAGGTAACGCTACACAGAAAACAACACACAAACCCTGCAACATTTCAGGTTTCCTGGACACTTGTGCGAGTTGGGCTGATACACACAGCGTGTTAACAGACTAACTGCCATCCAGGTACGCTTGCTTACTGACAGGCATACAGAGACTTAAACGTGATGTCTTTAAGCCTGCATTACTCTCACCTCATCTTGAATAATTCATCATTTCACTTACGTCACGCAGCTCAGTACACTGGAAAACTCAATTGGAGGCAACCATCAGTCACAGCTGATTTCATCCAGCTCATGAGCAACTATACTTTCCTTCAGAGTAAGACTCACTTCTGGGAGCGTTAACAATCATATATAATTGTCAGATAATCTCCAAAAATCGAGATG
Organism: Cygnus olor; assembly: GCF_009769625.2. Taxonomy (NCBI): domain Eukaryota; kingdom Metazoa; phylum Chordata; class Aves; order Anseriformes; family Anatidae; genus Cygnus; species Cygnus olor. Next base: position 15,001,964 of record NC_049181.1, on the reverse strand, counting down.
TCTCAGTATTCCATTTACTAGATTAAAAATCCCCCACAACTATCCAAAACCGATTAAAAAAATGGCTTACTGCAGTACATGCTTTGCATAAAAGGGATTTTAAATTGAATCGAATTCCTCCTGCTGTACCAGAAATTTGCACAGCTCTTGTCAGAGGCATTCAGAGCAAATCAGAAGAATGAATGGAAGCAGAACATACTGACAGGGTGAGTTTGCAGGAAAGCTTCTTGACTTTGTTCAAGTGAAGAGATCAGGGTTGGATAGTGTGTGCGTGTGTTAGTTTTCATGGAAGAGGAAAACAAGAAGCCAAAGACCTCTCCCGGTGTTTTTCCACATAATAAACCATGAAAACACATAACACCTACAACGCAAGAAGTTTTAACAGATTTCAACTGTTCACGTCCTAGGTCTGAAGAAACCTCTATTTATTTCTAGTGGATCAATGGAGAACACAGTGGTATGTCATGTGAAGATAAACACCTCCTTAGTCAGATCTCAATCAAGGAAGTGCAGAGTTGTCCCACAATCCAACTTTTAAACTAATTCACAAATACTTTTTCCCATCAGTACCTAAAAGGCAAGTATCTTAATAAAGGCATCATAAAACTTTATAAAACTGGTATTTCAAAGAAAAGTTTTCACAATCTTCATAAGCATAAACATTGTGCGTGCTGCTCCCTCCTAATCCCTGGGTATGAGCACATTTGAAAAATAAATAAACCAGGTAGGAACGTGCTTACTGCTATTATTCACCAAGCGCTTGGTAAGAGGAGGATAGGCGCTATGGAAGCATCTGTCTTTCTGATGGGAAAACAAAGACGAAGGATATCCACAAAGTGTCCTACCTTGTTCGTGCCTCTACAGAACATCAGCCAGTTTGACCACCCACTACCACAGAGACTCACAGACCTTACAGGCTCCATAAAAAAAAGGCAAGAGATGGAAAAAAGAAGCACAGGGATGGTAAAATCCACTGCCAAGGGTCATCTCCAGAAACGAAATGCTTCGGGTACATGTTTCTTTCATTACAGCTCTGGGGAAAGTGCATACAACTGGACAAAGTCTGCCATTACACCTTCCAGTACCGATGGGGAAAAAGACATGAAAGAGACAAGGCAGCGCAAACCTCACAGAACAACTCTGTAGTTTTAGCTAAATCATTACCTGCATCACTGCCTCCCTCAGTTGAAACAGGGAAAACACACAGGCCTGGAAGAAGCTGGTTCTGAACTACTTGCATGAAAGGGAACTGTGCATCCAGACGAGCACTGGCGGTAACTCGCTCTGCAGTGTTTCACTAAAAACAGTCTTCCTGGATGATAAAATCACTTCTAGAAGCAGACTGCTGTGTTCATATTCCCCATCCTAAAAAAGCACTTGGAGTTTTGTTTTGTTTTTTTTTAGTGTTTAAAAACACCATGTAAAGGCACTGGGAGCTTCTACACCAGCACAGCTGCTAACCTCAGGTATGACTCAAAGCAAGTGGCAGCTGGGACCAGCAGCTTTGGCCGTGCGATGCTTCCAGGCACACAGATGGAACCAGAGGCATCCCGCTTCCAATCCAAAGCAAGACCAGGGTCAGTCCTCCAAAAATGACTTGGAAAAACAAAACAAAGCATCGTTTCATACAAGTTCAGCTCAGCTGCCACTGGTAACGACAGTAAATCATAACTCATTACTAGTAATATATTTTCTTTACTGCTTCCTCCCAGTTATCTGCTGCATCAATTGGCCTATCCAGGAAACCTCGCTGTCCCTCCCTCTTCCTGTACACTCTCAAGCTCTTTGAAATATTAATCACACTAGGTACAGTTTTAAGGAATTGTGCTATAACGTTGCCAAGTCACATTTAAGTCAGTAAGTCTGTTCAAAATTGAATTGGGATCACTAAACATTAGGCAGCTAAATCACCTCTGGTTACCAGGTCCTGTTCTGACAGGTGGCAAATTCATATTAAAAATTTCATAAGATGCTGTAAGGCAGCAACAGGATAAGCTCTTGTTCAAAGAGGAGTTCTCAGCAAGTTTTTATGAACAAAAGTGAAGACACCACGGGAAGTAAAAGAACTAATCAACACTGGCCACTGATCTGTAAACAATATTCAAGTTTCCTACAAATTCTGCAGGAAACAGGTTTCTAAACAGCCATTGGCAAGGCTGCATTAGGCTCTGTGTGGGTTAGGGAGCTTTCTTGCCTTTAGGGCTTTCCCACCTGGTGTGAATTCAGAAGCAGTTCTACAAGTGCTCGCAGGCTGCAGGTGGATTACGTTTTCAACAGATAGCTTCTTTTCAGTATGTTACATCACCTTGCACCACTTCCTAAAAGCTGAGAAATGGCTCTTCCTAATAATTACTGATAGAGCAAACATAGCTTTGAATCTCCCACCGATACAGCTGTAAACTTCCATTTAAACATTTTTGTTGATCACAGAACCACAGAATTGTAGGGGTTAGGAGGGACCTCCAGAGATCACTGGGTCCAACCCCCCTGCCAAAGCAGGTTCCTTAGAGCAGGCTGCCCAGGTAGGCGTCCAGATGGGCCTTGAATATCTCCAGAGAAGGAGACCCCACAACCTCCCTGGGCAGCCTGTCCCAGTGCTCCCTCACCCTCACCGAGGAGTTCTGTCACATGTCAGGATGGAACTTGCTGTGCTCCATCTTGTGGCCATTGCCCCTTGTCCTGTCCCCACAAACCACTGAAAAGAGGTTGGTCAAATCCCTCCGTCTCCAACACTTAAGGTAGTTATAAATATTAATAAGATCCCCTCTCAGTTGACACTGCCATTTTTTCTAGTTAGCCGTACCTCTGAACTGGGTCCCTGCAGGCTGTGATTGCTACACACACCCATGGATGCAAACAGCCGGAGACGCAGAGCAAGGCAAAGCCTGCCGCACAAGGAGATACCTGAGGAAGGCTGTGAGAAGATGAACACAGGTCGACAGACCCTGACTTCACTCAGAAGTGCTATGCTCTGTTCTCAGAGGGTGGGATTTCTTCCTGTTTCATCCAGAGCAAACCCCTGTGACAGCTCAGATAACCTGCCTATTAGAGATACAGACTGCACCTTAGATTTCACAATACCCACTTCTGTTTCCGAAGTTAAGCGCTGCTTACATCTCCCAGACCGGGCACTTCTGCTTCCAATCCACATGCTCTACATCGCAATCCGCCCAGCTTCTCTGCCAGGAAGTGATTCAGGAGATAAAACCCACAGCAAAGCCAGCCCAGACCCTGGTACACAATTACCATTCACATTTCCAAAAGACTGTTTAATTGGCTGCTGTCTTGTGACACTAACTACGGGCCTGTGACAGCTCCTGGGCCCACGCTAGCTTCCTGTTTTGTCTCCCAGCTTTCTCTAACAGCTTTGCTTTTTCTCCTCTTCTTGCTTCTCTTCCCTATGCTCATTACAGGAAGGCACGAGTGCCCAACAACTCCAAAGACAATAAATTTTCAGGTATCATTCTCCAGGAATGGCACCTCCAGCACAACTTCATATTCCTCAGCTGTCTGGTCAAAAACAAAACAGGTCATGAGCACGTGGGTCCAAATCAAAGCAGCCTGACCAGCAGATTTACTGTGATCACAGACCTTTCAGTGCTCTTCTCCAGGAACTCCTGTTTTTGTAGGATGCTTCGTTGTATAGAAACACAACAAATGCCAAGATGCAAATCAGACTGCCTTGTTTTCACTGGGTTGTTTTTTTTTTTCCTTCTAAGCTTTTTATAATCTCCATTTTCATTTTAAAGCCACAAGCTAAACAAATCTGTAGGAATGCAACGGCATAGTCTTACACACGTGCTCGAAGGTTAACACAGTAAAAAAGACGAGGATCACCACATACTTCTCCATCGGCATGGCTATCCTGTACCTTTCTTATTTTCAACATAACCATGGCCCCTTGCATGAGCAAAACAGTTTGCAATTCTGCGCGCACACCATGAGCATGCTGCCCTTCCTGCTGCAGAACCTACTGCAGGGTAGGGTTTTGTCAAGATATGGCTCAGAACACTGTCTTCTGATTTCTGTGTGCTCTTTTAACTGTAACATGTCACAGACGAATACAAGATGAAGTTTCAGCCTTCAAATTCGAGATAAAATCTTCCATTTTCCAGCAGAGAGACCACCACCCATCCTTTCCCCTATACTCTTATGGGGATACAAGGGGCTGCTAATGCCAAAGGTAAAGCCTGGGTCACCACAAACAAGAAAAAACCCATGCTTCTGCTGAATTGTGGGAGACGCTGAATCTTTAAGACTATCCCATTTCAGAGAACAAATTAAGCATTTAAAGGTTTTCCCCACCAAGATTAGACAACTGACAGATCAACTCTGCATGAAATTCGGGAGGCCAAATCTGGCCAATATGAGAAAGTCGAGAGAAGGGGCATTTTGAGGCTTGAAAGCAGATTTTTGCGTTTAAAAAAAAATATGCTTCTCTCTCATGTAAAATTACAAGCAGGCCTGAAAAGTCCCTCTTCAAGTACCAAGTGCCTTTAGGAAAGGCAACACGTTTAACTCACATTAAAGTTTGTGAGTGTACACGTTGCAGTGCTGGGCAGTGACCAACACACGTGTATCGCTTACACTTCGCTGCGTAACGTTAGAGCCTTTCCCTTCGATGCTGCTTGCCATTTGCTCATTTGTCCTAAGTCCCAGGACGAAGAGAGTTCCAAGGGTTTCTGCTGGGCTCTTCTAAAGGGAAACCACCAGTTACTCTGGAGCAGGGCTGGGCAGCGTGTGAGAATAACTTCTAGTTCCAGACAGTCCATCTTTGCACAATTTTCTTTCCTAGGACAGATTTTCTTGCCTGAAGATGCAGAAAACCATCCTTTGCTTGCATCTGGAAGGACAGTCTGTTGTGATCCCACTTCAAACCTACCGGTGGACGTTTTACATCCACCTAGCAGTAAGGATGCCCTTGCTTTCTCTGACTAAAGGAGGTGGTGTAAAGCAAAGCGAAGAGAGGATAAATTAATTGGTGTTCCTTTAGACATCCCCAGGAAGGTACACGCTAAACATTAGCAAGTGACCTGTACGGGTATTTGTGAAAAGAAGTTCTTTAAGGGAGCGACCAGAGGAAAAAGCTTCTGGTTTCCAAGAAAACGAGTTACAGGTCTTCACACATCTTTGTGCCCTTCAGTTGAATGAGATGTGACCCAAAAGTCTTCCTCATATGTTTATGAAACACCATGCGTTCCTGTAAACAGGTCACCCTAAATTTACAGGCAGTCTGTAACTGCTATGCAGCAGACTGTTGGGGGGGGCACACACACACCCTTTTTTTTGGTAAAGATTTCTGTATTTTCTAGACCAAATTCAGTTACTTACAACAGTTTCCATACTGAAACACGGCATCGACAGCTTCTCTGCCACTACTGCCCTCTTTGGAAATCCAGGACGTTGGAAGGGGTAAACTATCAGATGTCTGTGTAGCAGCATCAACCAAGCTACAGTCTTGCTTTTAAAACATAACTGTGTAGCTAAGTGATGATTAAAAAGTATCTACAGGCCATCCTCAAGTTCGCAAACCTTCAAGAACATGCAATCAGATTTCCTTGGATTTATCTAGCCTTCCCAATGCAAATCAGAAGAGCGTGATCCTAAAATGACGCAGCCAGACTAAGCACACGTTTTTCATCACAACGACTGCTGCAGCATTAAGATCAGACATGCTTTTCATCCTGAAAACATCAAAATCTTGGATAATGACTCTGAAGTCACCTCCTGCCAAAATCTCTAGTTTAACTGGATCACAACCAAAGCTGTCCTCGCAGCCAAATCCTTTACTAAGAGAGCTCGAGGAAGCAGAACCACCCTACAGGCCTGTTTTCATTAGCGAGGTAGGCTTCTTCCCCTTTCCTCGACAACTATTTCCAACGTAAGAGCGCCATAGCACTGTGCTGAAGTAGCTACAGCCAAATTTCACACTTAGGAAAAGTAGAGGTGAGCCAAGGGGTCCAAGATCCGTGGCACTGAATGCATTCGCACGCCTGAAGGCTGCGGCACCTCCCTCCATCCTCTCCCCCCAAGCACCAGGAGGCGCCAGCCCCTACGGTCAGTCCAGCATTCACCTTTCAGTCCAGCGCAGTGCGCTAAGTTTGAGCTTGTAGCTGGGTGTGCTCTAGCGTGCACCCATGGGTGCCAGGGCTTGTGGCAGCTCTAAAAGGCACGTCCCTGTCGGTCAACTCAGCTTTAGCCTGTATTAAATTACCATCTACCGTTCAACCACAGCAGCCTCAGCCCCTTACGCCTCAGCTTCTCTGTGCCACGCACCACGCAAGACCATTCTATACCACAAAAACCCACGATGTGCCAGGCAGCAGCATTTTTAAATACCGGTCCTCTCCTGTTTACACGAGTAGGGTAAAAAAATCAGTTAATTTATTAAAGACGCAGATAAATTTTTACTTCCTGACTAAAAGAAGTTACTGGAGCCACACACCCAATGCTTTGTAAATTCACTTTTCAGGTTAAACACAAACCTCCTCATAGTCACACTACTGGTACCATAATCACTAGTTGTGCAACCAACATGACGACAGAGGATCTTTTCTTCTGAGTATGTGACTTACAACAGTGTAATCATCCCATTATTTCCGTATCCGTTGCATTTAGTTATTTTACTGGAATTCAAAAAGGACAAGAATTTGATGTTACGGAGCTGAAGTCTTCCAGATCTGATGAAGACAGCTGATGCTCAAAACTTTGTCAGACAAAAAAGCCAAATAACCACTGATAAAATATTATCTCTGCTTAAAACACCACCTTTTAAAATTATTTTTAAGGACCATCGTGGTTACAATGGTACGATTTGAACAAAAATTTCCAATTACGTTCTATAGTCCACTTTTGTTTCAAGCTTGCATAAAGGTTCAGCTGGAAAACAGTCATTCCATACTTCTGTTAAGCAATGAGTAGTGCATTTCTTCCAGCAGCGTACCTTTATCTTTTACGTTGGCTTTTATGAGACATTTCACAGCACACCCTTAAATTCAAACAGCACAAAGTGGTGTCAAGTAAGATGTATTCTGGGGAGACTGCTTTTCTCTTTGCTTGACAATATAGAAAAAGCTCGAATTACTGAAATATAAACTACAACAGACTTAAGAGGGAATTTTCAGAGGCACAAAGAAAACATAAAGCACCCAATTTGCACAAAATTCTCATTGAGAAAACAATACTTAACTTCCCTTTGCAATTGTAAGCAGGTCATAGGAGGAGAACCAGAACACTGAAGAGAACTACTGCTAAATTTCCCTAGGGAGGTTGTGGTTAATGATTCAAAGAAATGTTATCAAATTGCACTGAAAATTGTACCTGGCACATACTGAATACTATTAAGTAGCCAAGCCCTGAGTGTTGTATACACAAGTTACCTTCCAAGCATCTCCCTCTCCATGAAATACACCTGAGCTTCTCCGCGCACACCATGCCACTGATTTTATACATTTTTCTCAAAGCAATGGATCTCATTCTGCTTGTAGACACTTCCTCAGACTATTTGATCCAAACTATACGCACTTTTTTCTTTTGTAGTCGCTAGATGTCTAGCAAATTGTAATTCTACAGTTTTGAAACCCATTTCACTGAACCAGAACAAGCTGGCGCACAAACGACAGGGTAGCCAAAGGCTAACTCACTGACTCAAATATTTAAGCAGCTGTCAGGACTCACCAAATTTCTACAGGCATTTCAGTCCCCTGCAAAACAAGAATGCACATTCAACAGTTCCCTTTCCACTCTCCAGCAACAGAAGGCAGCTGCCAGGTAGTGTAAGGAGATAGAACATTTCAGCGTACAAACATTTTGTAGCTACCCAGAACTCCAGCTCCCTCAAAATATGAAGAGATTGCCACATCCCCTTTGAGAAAAGTTATATTTCTCTAAAGAGTAAAGCAGCTAAGGACACAGAAGTAGGCAGCCTAACCCTCTACTCGATTTCCAGCAAGTTTCTCAGGAAGCCCATTTATTTAGCAGTCTAACGTTTTCTAGAACCAGGCTGGTGATGGAATACTTTCCTTACCCACAATAGATAGCACAGTCAACACAAGGGTTTCTGATCTTCATGTAATCTTTGCTGAATACCTTCCATGTTGTTTGCTACAAGATGTCCTGGAAAATGTAAATGCACATACATTTCACCAGTTACCATTCAATTTATTGTTATAAAGCACTTTAGAGAACATGGACACTACACAAATACACAAAGGACTTGCCCTGTATGGATATGGTTCTTTTGAACCATATCTTCTCCTTCTCAAAGGATAGCATAAATGGATTGCCACTCACCACTGCAGTTATACCTTCTTATTTAAAGCATTTTTTAAAGTGATATTGTAGCATGTGTTATTAAAAAAGGCAACTTTATGTATCCTCTGTAGATCTTAGGACTAGTAGATAGTACTATAATTTCTTGAGAATTTTCTGCTTAAATAAAAAGCCCACGAAGAAGCAAGAGGACTATTAAGACAGAAATAACAGAATGAATGAAGGAACGTACGAACTCCTTTCTCTTCAGCTGCCTCCCCACCTCAATCCCTCACAGGTTGCCTCTATCCAACCAAAATGCTTATTTGGGTATCCTCGTCACCCATAACTGTTTTACCCATACGTGCCTACGGCGTTCTCCTTCTGAAAAAATACAAACATATCCAGTACACAAACAAATCAAAAGTTCAATTAATTGCCTGAGTTCAGTTGAAAAAGAGCCATACAGAGACACAGGCAGCTTCCATGGAAGACAGCTCTGTGCTGGAGAACTACGGGAGATTTTGCCCTACTCTGCAGCTAGGTCTTCTCCAGATAACAACAGGGTGCTGCAAAAGCCACCTTCTCTGCAGACAGCCTCTTCGCTGTTGAGGAAATCCTTGATGGTTTCACATGGTTAAGCATGCAGGGACAGGCATCTTGCAAGACTCAGCTATACAGAAAAACAACAACTATGAGATAATACCACCAGTGTCACCACAACAAGCCCTCAAATAATAGTTAAGGTCTTTTCACACCACTTCACAGTATCCAAACATTTGCCTGAAACTGCAAGTACTAAACAAACTTTGGCAGCTTAAACAGTAACGGGCATACAAAGCTACAGAATTCTAAATCACGTGCTTTACTTACAGCTTCTCATCATCACAGTTACCTTAACCATTGCGTCTAGTCTGTACCAGGCAGCAGGCTCCCCAAGGGCCCTGTGGAAGCTCACTCATCTGTTTCGCCTCTGAATGCTGTTCAAACTACATTTAGGAGATGGGTGGTCTCCGTGTACTTCCATTCTCAAGGGACTCATTCAGAAAGTGATCTTCCAAAACCAGGGTTTGCAGTACTTCAGAAACAAGTACAAATGAAACTATGCTGCATAATCAAAAGAGTAAGCTGTTATATCAGCATGAATAATTAAAAACATGATGGAAAATATATATAAATATTCAAACTCACACACCTGATGTCAAGTTTTGCAGTCAGGGACTGCGACCTGAATTCAAAGTCATGGACAAACCAGCTGGATTAGTTTAGGGCCAGCCTGATGGCAACATCAGCCAGCCTCAGTTCTTTCCCTGTTAGCACTCAGTTTGGAATGCAGCCTGCAAGCACAGCCTAAGAGGCAGCTCCTTACACCATTAGACTTCATCCACTTCTATTTTTCCAGAACACCTGAATGAAGCTGTCCACAAAGGCCATGAAAGTGAAGGCCTAGGTACACTGGGCGTTTGTCATGTCCTATGGATTAGCTGTATCCCTATATAAAAATTGTAAAGATGATGAATTTGAGGGGGCAGGTTTGCCATCTTTCACCAGTGACTGTATACCACTTGATACAGGTGTTGCCTTCCTACAACTCCAGCAACAACGATGGAGCAAGAAAATTAGGGAACACATCAGAAGGAAAGAGATAATACACGTGTTGGGGCTGAGGGGCACAGGGGGGATACAGGGCAAAAGTGCAGAAGAAACAGGTCAGCCTTAAGTACCCACAGAGCTGAAGAAAGCACCTAGATCAGAGGGGAGAATGCCACCACCAAAGCACAGACACATTCTTGAAATTAGACAGTCATTTACAAAACCATTCTGAGGTCAATAAATATATCACCTGCACTTAAAATTCCTATGCCAACCTATACTGTAGTAGTACAAGCCTACCTGATGTGAAAGGTGTTTCCAAGCTCCCTAAGAGCAGGTGACCCTCCACAAGAACAAAGCCACCTGCCACTGCCCCACTGCAGAGCTGCTGCCTGGCTCAGGGACACAGCGCTGAGCGCCCTCCTGCTGCCCCACACAACGCCTGGTGCAGGCAGAGCTCCCTGGTAGCTTGAGTTCGTGACTCTCAAAATCCACAGAAAGACTGCAGGAAATTTGCTATTACGTTTTCAAGTGTGTATGGTATATGAAGAGCGGAGAAGGTGCAATGCAACTATATAAAAAACAAAACAAAAAACACGTTTGGTGTCAGATGTTCCTCACAATCCATTTCAGCTTTTGGAGTTAACAGAGAACAATAGTTTTCCACAAAATCCTGGACACACCAAAATAAAACCAAAAAACAAACAAAAAAACACCACCACCAAAACAAACAAAAAATACCAACTAAAAAAAGATAAGTCCAAAGCTCAAATATATTTTAGTGCAACCTATTTTAAGGTCTTATACCAAAAAACGTCACCTATCACCATGCAGAGGACAGGAGACTATTTTAGAGAGGGGCGGTTCAGCAGGCAGTTCTGGCAGCCAAGAAATTGATTAGCCTGCTGCATCACAATTAAAAATAATTATCTATTTCATATCACTGTTGTTCAAATGGTATTTAAACAACAACAACAAAAGTCCTGTAGTTTTCAAGTTCTTCTGTGAAGAAATGGAAAAAAAAAGTCACAGTGAAATATTCCAGCCGCGTATCCCTGCCGCCAGCCACGCACCAGCAGTCGCAGTCCAGTCCCACGTCCCTGCTCCGTCTGCTAGGTCAGGAGACCAGTTTGGCTAATAGCAGAACTGAACACGAAACATCTTGAAAATTAGGAAATTCTGCTATTAGCATTTTACAAACACCTGCTTTGCACAAGTACGAAAAATTAAATACTTTATTTCATTCCGCTTACAAAGAAATTTGAGGAACAAGTTTCAAGATTAATGAAGGCTTTAAAACTTTGACAAACTAAAGCTAACAACATCCAGAAGCTGGTTACACGTATTGTATTAAAAGACTGCCAAATTCTGGCTGACAGATTTCTCACCCTGTCTATTCCTGGACGCCTCCTCAGACAGGATTTTGCTTCAAGCACCCAAACAAATCAAGAGGGAAGCCACCTGCGATCATTTGCTCTTCCAGCAGAATCAGAAAAAAAATGAAAAGAGGGTGTTCTTCTCTAGTGCTAAGCAGCACTCTGTTCTCGGACTACAGACCACTGTCCTCTGTAAATATCTGCTGGGAAGTCCACATCACAGCAAGCTGTTTAGTCCAACAATCACTCCAAGTTTTCCATTCTGAGCATCAGCATACATCCCCAGGAGAGGTGAACCGAAATTAGGAGAGGAACATTTACCCATCAAACAGCTTCAGTGTCTTCTCCCAAGGCTCAGTTACTCCTTCCTTCACTCTGATGCTTCTTGGAACCGTAAGCTGGAAAAGAAAAAGTAACTTGCTCAGGCAAGTAGACACAGGTGGGACACCCAGCCTTTACTAGATGATGAACTGTCAGCAGTAAGTGTCAGTTCTATGATTCAGAGCTACGCAGTAGTAAAAGGGAAGGCTCCTACCGAAGTTGTGCCAATTCTCATTAAGGGCATCACTGCACTCGCAAAGGGAATTGATGAATTTTCCCATTTCGTATTTCTCCTAGTTTCCTCCTGTCAGCTTTGTCAAGAGCTCCTGCTTCTCACCTCCATTTCTAGCACTGGCGCAGTACGGACCAGAGAAGACCAATTTAATGTTAGCTGACATAAGCATTAAGCCCGTACTGGAAAGAGAGGTCACACGGTGGGGCAGGTAAATCGACAGACTTAAAAATCAGCTTTTAGCTTTTAACTATATTTTGAAAACTTCGTATGTTTGAACCTGGAGCACAATGTGACAATGAAAGAGACAATTTTCATTTCCAGTAGCAGTTTCTAAAATGTTTATAGGAGTTCAGCAGATAACACTGTTTTCCCAAGGAGTAAGGAGTACAGACTCCCAAAACACGTTCCTTACAAACTGACGAGATTCACATTTCTTCTGGAAAGAACCCAAGCCTGAGCAATGGACTGGATATAAAGCCTGACCTAGCAGATGGCTAAACACTGCTGAGGGAAGTCATTCTCACGCTATTTTAGTTTAAACCTGCCTTTCCACCTTACTATTGAGAATGAAGTTTTAGACTGATGCAGCCCAATGAGAGGTTCAGCACCAAGAAAACACAGTGGAGGAGAGGAGGGAGGGAAGTATCCCTCCTTCATCCCACCCAACACAGGCAGCGAGCTAGAACTACGATGCTTTGGATCCTTCCCCTCCACAGCCTACCCCAACGTCTCACGTGACTGAGCACTTCAGAGCAAAGAACAGCGGGACCTCGATACTGACTGCAGGCTGGCAAAAGGCCGGCGTGGACCATGCTGCGTGCCCTTAGCAAATGCAGCAGGATCCTCCAGCTGCTTAGGCACTGCTGCCAGGTGCCCTGATCCCAGGGCGCTAGCTCCTCCTCCCTGCTGACACCTACCCTACGCTTCAGGTCACCTGTGACAAGCACTAGCCTGAAGGATTCCTACATCACCATCACTGCTAAGACCAGCACTTTACATAACACATGCCCTTTTGAGCTTACCTTGAGCAGTTTTATTTCTTAGCAGATAAAAAAAAAAAGCAAGAAAACAACAGCCTAGCAATCTTCCTCCAACTCCCTCTCCTCCACATAATGAGATAAAATTTCAGTCACACTGCTCTGAGAGAACTATTACCAACATGCCTGGCTAATCATCACGAACACATCCTCATTATTTATTAGCTGTTCACTCCCATTGTTGGTGACAAGACTGGCAATCTTGCCTCCCATGTGAACCACTTCACCTTGTCAAAACAGAGTAAGAAGATACAGCACACGGTTACACGCTTAGCTCTGAGCAATCCTCACCGAGTCTCAAATACATCTTTTGAGACTCACACGGCTCTGCCTCGCTGGAAAGACACTGCAGGAGACTTTGGCTTTATTGGATGCTTGGAGAGGCATCTCTGCCACAGAGCACCAGTTTGCAGGGAGGGTTTTCCTGCACTGCACAGCTGACAACACTTCTAGAGGGAAGTGCATCTATTCGCAGATCGCAGCCTGCCACTTCCAAAAACCACTGCTGCAAGGTGCAAACTACTGTAGTCACAAAATACCACCGTTCCTCCAGCAGCATACTGGCTTACCTACAGTTTCCTATGGCAGTCGTTTAGCCAGAGGAAGAAAACAAGCAGCCATCCTTCATTCGCTTCAGGGCCACGCGCAACCCACCACAAAGGCCACCCAGAGCCAGCCGCGCTGCCATGAGCTCAGGCAGGCTAGCCGAGCTCTCCCTGATCCCCAGCAGAAAGCTGCAGACCTCGACTGTAACTGCCACCGGAACCAGGCAGGGGTAATTTCTGCAACCATTTCCAACATACCAGGAGTATCACCAGAAAGATGAGGCTACAGCTGCCTGAATGCCCATCAGCTGGGCTGCTACAGCAGGTGGCATGCAGCCACTTAGACCACACCAACCAGGAGGCGAATCTACACCATGCCCACTCCTATGGCTTTTCACAGCAATGTGTTACCTACTGATGCAAAGATATTCATACCAAGCAGCTTAAAGTCCACACTGCCATCCTCAGTATGATGGGAATGCAGACACAGCAAAACACAGACTGCTGTCTTCAAGCTGCACTACATTTGCAAGCCTTTTCAACCATTAGAAAGGACAGAAACACAAGGTCCTCAGTAGCGCCATCAGCTTCCTCCAGTGTTCAAACCCACACTCCAGTTCTTCCACCAACAACCAAAGAGCTTTGGGAGCCAGCTAAAAGTTTTGAGAGTAATCTTCAAGGATTGGTATGTTAAAACCCATAATTCTTCTGCACAACTGCCAAAATGATCATAAGAAAGACACAGGAGGAAAAAAAAAAAGCCAGCTCGAAGAATATTCCTATTCCTAGGACCAATGTCCTAGAGGACAATAAACAAAGCCACAGCCTAATCTTTAGGAAGCATTATAAATCCTTTCTTGTTAAAGCCCTCCAGCAAAACTAGTGCAATAATAGTTCTCATTTCACAGGACCACAGAATATCTGAGCTGGAAGGGACCCACAAGGATCATGAAGTCCAACTCCTGGGTCCCCAAAGGGCCACCCCAAAATCAGACCCTATGTCTGAGAGCATTGTCCAAACACTTCTTGAACTCCGGCAGGCTTGGTGCCATGACCACTGCCCTGGGCAGCTGTCCCAGTGCCCGACCACCCTCTGGGTGCAGAACCTTTCCCTAACACCCAGCCTGACCCTCCCCTGTCCCAGCTCCATGCCGTTCCCTCGGGTCCTGTCGCTGTCCCCAGAGAGCAGAGCTCAGCACCTGCCCCTCCGCTCCCCTCGTGAGGGAGCTGCAGGCCGCCATGAGGCCTCCCCTCAGCCTGCTCTGCTCTGGGCTGAACAGACCCAGGGACCTCAGCCGCTCCTCATACATTTTGCCCTCCAGACCCTTCACCATCTTACCATCAATTTCCTCACTTCACCTCTGAAAAACCAATCCACCAAAGCCACAAACAACAAGGGCACAACTCCCTGCATGCCGCAGCTAGCCCACCGCAGCTCCAAGGCCTTCCCTGCCATCAGCGCATCGCACCTGACACACCATGCCCGGTCTCACGACGGACACGACGCAACGGCCTCCAGCAGCCGCCCGGTGCCTGGCGGGGAGCAGGGGACACGGGTCCTGCCTCCCGGTAGGAAATGGGGGAACCATAACAGCCCCCCACACCACCGGGCGCTACTGCTGCCCTGACAGCTACCGCGCTGCACAACCCAGCCCGGGTGTTGTCCGACGACCTCCCTGAGATTTTTCCCGTGCTCGGCTCCAGGAGAAAGGCCCTTTCAGTTTAAAAGAATAAAGAGGATTTTGAAACACTTAAAGTTAAGGCAGAACCTAGCTTCATCTCCCGGTCGCCACCACAGGGCCCGACGCCATCCTGCCCCCCAGCCGCCGGCCGGCCTGCGGCAGGCCCAGCCCCTGCCTGCACCCACGGGGGGACGCGGGGCTGGGGCAGCCCCGGAGCGCGCCGCCGCCGCCCTGCCCCGTCCCCATCCCGCAGGCAGCGCCGCGACCCCCGCCCCTCACCTCCGCTCCGCCGAGCCCCGCCCCGGCCCCGGCCCCGCTCCGCTCCACCGCCCCCCGGCCCGCCCTGCCCGTTCCGGTCCCGCCCGTTCCGGCCCCATGCGCGGCGCCATCTTGGGCCGGGGCCGGCACCTCGCGGGCTGGCGCCTCTTGTTCGTAAAACTTGTCAGAACTCCCCAGAAATAAGCCTCCGTTCTGCCCCCCCCGCACTTCCCAGTGAGAGGGAGCAGGGACAAGCACATTTAAAGGAGTCTGGGGGACACGGAGGAGCTTCTTGACTTGAAGACCTAGGCTAGCACCTTCCTACAGCTAGAGAATACATCCTTATAAATGCTGGGTCCGTGTTACAGTATATTTATAGATGCCATGGTTTGGATTTAGGAGCAAAATAATGCTGGTAACGCGCTGATGTTTTAGTTGTTTCCCCACTCAGGGAGGGGGAAGTGAATGAACATCTCTGTGGCACTTAGCTGCCTGCTGAGTTAAACCTCCCCCTATCAACGCACTAAATATTTACATAAGATTTTAGCGCTTTCTGTGCTCAGAGGGCCCTCAGACCACTTGTGCCTTGGCACCAGCTCCCTAAGCTTGGTGGCTCTCAGTATTTCTTTTGGTGTCAGGTCACCATTGCGGCCCCATCGGGAACAGGATCCAGCCTGTGCTCTGCACCCAGCAGCACGTCTGCGCCCAGGAGTAACCCAGACAGCCAAGGCAGCAGGGATGTAGAACAGGGATAACCCAGCATGGCACAGATGACTTTTCTCTGCCTCAGTTTCCCAAAAGCTGAGGAAGAGGAAGAGAATGACAAAGTCATGAACGTTGGGAAAGTGTTTTGAGATGCCTGGAAGAAACAAACTGAAGGCATGCAATGTACTGCTGCAGTGACAGCAGCCTGGATCAGAATCACCAGAGGCACTGGTTTGGGAAACAGCCTCTCTGCTAACACCCTGCCAATGGGCAAGTGTTAGACACCTCTGGAGCAGAGCAGCAGCAGCACAGAGCTGGCAGCTCCCATGCTCCTGGGGGGCTCCAGGGAAGGCTCCGTCTCCTGTCACTCCCCCTTGCTCCTGTCTCCAAAGGGAACAAGCCTGGAGGAGAAAAGACAATTTTAATGAGCTGATATAGTTGGGTTTTAGGACTGTTGCTTTTTGAGGCAGTGACTTGTGTCTCAGACTGGGATGTCAGATGCTCTGCTGTCCACTCTGGTGGAATGCTCTGCAGCTTTCATGAGTGCTGTCACACAGGACGTCCTACATCCAGCAAACCTCTGCTTCCTCCTTCCTTTTAGGCATCGGAACAGGCTCCCCACACAAGGGGTCACAGCACCAAGCCTGCCAGACTTCAAGAATTGTTTGGACAACGCTCTAAGAAATATGGTCTGATTTTTGGGTGGCCCTGTGAGGAGCCAGAAGCTGGACTTGATGATCTTCGTGCAGGTTTTACAGACATTCCCCCCCAGCCCCTCACACTCACCCTCGGTGTGGTGGCATCCTTAACACCACCAAGCTCTTTGGAGCAGCAGCTGGGGGGGATTAAGTGTCGTGCACCCAGCACCTGGTACAAATCATTTCCAGGCAGAGTCCCCGGGTTCTCGTGTGATACAGATTTTAAACAGCCTTCCCCTATTGCAGCCGGCTACCAGATCCCACATTCCAGTCCCTCACCCGTCACACCAGTCTGTCCGGGAACAGGCACCGGTACAGATGCTGGCAGCACTAGAGGGCAGCAATGGTGCAGCCAGGAGCAACCCGCAGTCTGTGAACGGCCTCGGGCACCTGGCTCGCGCTCCCTGCTCTCCCCTCGGAGAAGTTTTTAATTCTGTCTGGCTGCTCCGCAGGTCACAGCCCGTTGCATATCTCCCCTGAAGCACAGGACAGTCAGAAAACGGCCTGAGCCCCTGGAGGCTTCTTATCCTCTTCCCATGGAGACTGGCTTAAAACCCAGCTGATTTCTTCTCTGGGCCTGGAAGCACAGCTGATCCCTGCTGGGAGATATCCCAGAACAGCATAAAGACATGCTCAGGACACAGCAGAGTGACACAGATGTAATTGGAGCAAAAAACTTGTCCCAGGAACAGAAGTCCATGTGGCTGGAGGGTCTCCTGAAGCTCCTCGGGGTGAGTCCTCAGGACAGAGCAGATGTGTTTGCTTCTCTGAGGAATGTCTGCTCAGTCACTTCTCATCTGATGGCACGTGAAAAATCCTACATCCCTTATTCAAAAGCTTCCACCCAGTGCCCAGTGTCCTGGTACCTTCAGGCCTCCCATGTCACTCCAGGCGGGGGTGGTGGGGTGAGGTGCAAAGAGGGTGAATATCATGGTGGGGCTGGAAATCTCATCTTTTAGGGATGTGGGAGAACAGACACTGGTTTTAGCATAACAACTCCCATACAAGATGGCATCGGCATCGCGCCATGTATGTGAAAGTCCTTTAAAAGAAGAAGGCCCTGCCACAAGTCCTGAAGGGATGAACCCTGGATTTTTCTGATCTTCTGTGATTACACAGCTTGGCCAGGTTCCCCCAGTGATTAGTGGTAAGAAATGAACACCAGCTTCTCTGGCCTCAACTCCAGGCTGTGCTACTGGACACAGCCAGCCCCACCACATCCCTGTGCTATCCCACAGTGTGAGCAAGTTGTGGTACACCCAGTGTTCTCCTCTTTAGACGCGCACTGGGCTGGTGCATGTTCTTGGCTGCCTCCAAGGGAGCTGAGGCTGCTGGATTTGGCTTTCCACCTTCTTCCACCCATGCTCGGTGCACTGGGGTTGATGGGGAGTAGCAGGCAGCCAACAGCTCCCTCCCTAGAGATGGCCAGCTTGGCAAGGGCAGCCATACCTGTGCTCTGCCCAGAGGCCCAGCACATGAGAAGGGCTCTCCTGCCCTGGTTGCTCTTCTGGTCTCTTTCTCATCCCCTTCTCACCCCTTCTCTGAGTTACTGACGCAGGCCTGTGGAAATCCATGTGGCCTACGGAGGAGGTCCTTGCTGTCAGAGCTCCTGAGAGCAGCCCTTTGTGGAGCTCCCATGGGACTGACAGCCCCAGCAGGTGCCACCTCGGCATTCCTCCTGCTGCTGGCTGCTCTCCTCTTGGACAGCTCCCACCCACAACTGCCTGCCCGCAGTGTGCCAGCAGACTCCTTGACAAGAGTCCTGAGGCAGGCTGAAAACCTCCCATCAGGGTGTTTCCAGGTGGGAAAAGAGATTTTTCCATTAAATAGACTTCTCATTTATTCCCCATGGAAATCAGAATTTATTTTTTCACTTGCCTAGTAAGCAAAAGGCCTGGGACAACCAGAGACAAATAGCACAGGGTGGTGAACCTTGGAAACCTCAGCAGAAGATAGACTTTCTGCAAAGGAATGGTCTCTGGGAGAGAGGAGCAGGGGTGTGAAACTAGGGAAGAATGGAGAGGGGTCTGCTCCATGATGCCAGTGTCATGCTCTTCTGAACAGAGAGAAGCAATTCTGTGCTGACTGTCTGGGCAGCTCTATGGGGGAACTTCAGTAACAGAAACCCAGATTTGGAGGTACTCACAGACAGATGCAGACACGCACAAACAATACACATACCGAGGAGCCAGGGAAGGGAAAGGCAGGCAGCTTCAACCCATTTTCCTGTCCATTGTTTTCTATGCTACTTGCCTGAGAGCTTCACCAGAAGAAAAATTCCTCTGTCTGAATGTGAAAGTCAGACCCATCATATGAAGGCAGTGACAGCGCCACAGTTGCCTGTTTTGTCCCCAGCGTGCTGGGAAAATACTTGTTTTAGGGAAACAGGAAGCCCTGAAATAGCAGAAGCTGGAAACACGTGGCTGGCTGGGGCTGACAGGGAGGTGAGGAGCAGGGCCGGGAGCATCCAGCATCCTGACACCCCCTGTACAAGCAAGATTTGCTCCTCGGCATCATTTTGTGCCTTTTCCTCACCTGCCATTGCGCTGTCCACCCTGTCCAAGACCCTGGTCCACAGCACTGGGACAAATTCCTGCCACGCTCTGAGCCACACTCGATCTGGAATCCCACCTGGAGAGCACACCCAGAGAGAGGTGCAGCCTCTCACTGCTGCCTGCAGAACAGCAGCCTTTCTGCTGCTGCCTGTCTAATGCAGAGCTCAGCCGCATACATCCCCTGTGGTGGGGATAAATGGAGACAATCCTCAGGAGAGAAACAACCAGCTGCTTAGGTGTCTCTGCAAGGACATTGTTCAGGGACAGAGCTGCTGGCCCTGTGATGCAGACAGAGCAGAGGAACCCCTTAGACATGTCCAGGCTACCCACACAGAGGAAAGAGCAGGTTCTCTGTACTATGCGAGGCTGCAGGGAGGATGCTGCAGCACCTCCTGCTGCTTTATCCACATGATATTTGTATGTGTCATCTATCAGCAATTTGACTCAACATTGATCTTCCAATTACTGACAGCCAGCGCACATGTCAAGGAACACATCCAAAGAAAGCAAGCTTCCCAGCACAACGTGAAAAGAGTTGAACTTTAAATTCTAAACATATCCTATAGAGGTAGGACAGACAGGACAAGAAAACTCAAGTGATACAGTAGGGAAAGAAGCACATGGCTGGTCATCATACTAGCAAAAACAATTAAAAGAATTACAAAAGAAAAGGTATTTCAGATACAAAGATCATTGCAAATAATATGAAAAGGCTGCACACCTCTGAGTGCAGAAAATCTGAGGTAAAGAATTTGCAGGCTTAGCTGGTGGGCTTGAATGCAGGCTTGGTGCCAGAGGGATGGTGACACAGGGCTGGATCATCCTGGTATTAGTTTAATTAGTTTAATTGTGAGGTTAATGTCATCTAAGCCAGCAGGGAGCCTGAGCATGGATCAGCTGTGTTCTTCTGTTCTCCCTCAATTTTGCCCTAACCTGAGCTAGTCTTTCCAACATCAGACAAAGGGTTTTGGCAAGGATGGCAATCAAGCTCCTGCCCCTGGTTCAGGGCTGGTTGACATTGCTGTTGGTAGGGAGTGCCGGAGAGCAGCTCCCAAAGAAGTAGGAGGAAGGGCAGCAGGAGAAAGCCAAGAGAGACAGGATAACCTTCCCATGCCATTGTCCCATGCAACAGGTAAGCTTTGCCATTGAATGAAATTCCACTGGCCAAGAGACATGCGACACTTGTCCATTCCTTGTCTCCAGGGATGGCCAGCAGCCAACCCTTGTCCTTAGCAGAGCAGAACAATCCAGGGAAGTGACCTAGGGAGGTGAGGAGACAGGATGCTGTGCTGGCTGCCACTGCCTGTATTGTGCCTTTGGATACCCTGGGGATGAAGTCAGACCCCAGCCTGCTACAGATATCACTGCTCTGCAGTCTGTACAGATGGGCGTTGGAGACAGTACTGCACTGCTCACTGCGGGGATGAAGTTGTTCACTGAAGGAGTTCACGTAGGGAAAGTCCTTCAGGCTCTGGTTGGAGCAGGGATCCTTCGTGCCTTTCCCTCTAGCAGTTGGGCTGGCTGCTCTGGGGAATTTCCAGCACAATGACGACCTGTGAAGTCCCTAGTTTCCTATGTCCTCACTGGATCCCTCGGTGGTTTCACATCCCTCCACGGCATCACTGCTAAAATCTGCTGTCTCTGAGGTGGAAGTTGTGGTCAAGGCCAGTAGAGAGATGATGGCCTAGTGTCTCTGGGCTACATCACCCCTTTCAGTTCTGAGAAGGAAGCTTGTTTCTGAGGAGCTGTTGAAGCAATCAAAGCCTATTCTTATTTTCCCCCTTGCCTAGGTGCAGGTTCCCACTGGAGGAGATAAAGCCACCCCATTTAACACAGAGGGGTGACTCCTGTCTGGGGTGGCCAAAGGCCACTGATGTTTTAAAAGAGAGATGGCTGGGTTCATTATGTCTGGAGGCAGGCAGGGTCACCATGCCAGTCTTCCCTTGGTCCTCAGAATTGACTTGCACCCCAGGAACTTGTATCTGGCTGTGATGATCAGGCACGGTGAGAGATGGTGGCTCCCTGCAGATGAAGCCAGGGCCAAGGACAACAGCCCACAGGCAGGGAGGGGAGGGCAAGGCAGGGGCCTCGCAGCAGCAAAGACAAACTCATGTCATAAAAACATCACAGGATGGGCTGGGGAGGTGGAGAGCAATGAGCCGTGCTTTTGGGAGGGGAATTATGTGAAGTACAGGGAGATCTGCTTCCTGCCCTCATGCACCTCTCCAGGAAGAAAAAAAAAAGCATGCTGAAAAATATGCTCCTACACCAGGACCTGAAACTGCCCCATATCTCCCTTTTCCATAAACATGGAAAGATCCCCCCAAAACATGCCAGAAGATTTGTCAGAAAAGAGAGGAAGCAGCAGGTACCATCCCTATGGTTAGTTATCTCCTAAAATAGTTACAACATCTTGAGTCACCATAGCCAGCCCAACTGTCTGGAGGTCTAGATACTTCCCTCCCCACAAAGGATGTGGTTACTCTCCAAAATGCAGCGTGGTGCACAAGTCCCCAAGCCAGCAAGTGCACCCAGCCCTGGGCAGCACTGTGCAAACATCCTCGCTTGGCTGCTGGATGGGAGAGCACCTGCTGGGGCTGGCGGGGCTCAGAGCAGGACCACAGGCAGTCTGGAGAGGGTTGGAGAGCTCTGGTTATATGTGGATGAGGGAGACGTGTTGGGGGAATATTGAGTTTCTGATCCAAACTGAGGTCCATGTGAGATCCAAGTGAGGTCCCTCTCATTACTTGGTTTTAAGGCCAGCAAGAGCAACAGATCTTCTCCTTGGTGTTTTCATGAAGAAATACCTCAGCACATGTTCCTTTCCCATGGCTGACATGGGCTAGCTACATGCAAAGAAGGAAATTCTGTCCATTAATCTGTAATTTATTTTGAAGAACGGTGGTAACTCCTTTTACCCTCCACTGAGGTGGGGGAGATCTCGCCGTGTGGGAACAGCTTCATCAAGGCTGTGGTGATCTGAGGAAGTATGTCCTGCTCCATCAGCCTCCATACACAGACAGAAGGCCTGACATCTGCATGCCTGCCCTCCTCCCCACAAACCTCAAGGGAGGCCACCATGCAACAAATCTTCCTGTGGATGGTAGGGATGGGAAAAGTGAGAGTGCCCGTGAACACAAGGAGGCACAGGCAACATCTGCCCAGAGGTGGCTCCTGTGGTGGTAGCCACCAGGGAGGTTTCTGGATGCCCTCTGTGCTGCAAGGGAGGGAGGTGGCTGGTAGCCAGCCAGCCCACGTGTGGCCATGGGCCACCTCTTCTAAATCTCCACCTCCATCCCAACATAGCTGTTCAGGCCTCCAGGATGCCATCAGAACTGTTCCTCCGTTATCTTGCATCGCAGCTGGAGCTAAATGCCCCCAGCCTGGAGATGGAGGGACTCAAAGACCCTGTGAAGAGCCCGTATGAGACCTGCTGCTAGAGCAGTGCCTGCTCCACAGGTAAATAAACACTCCGTTCTCTGAAAAGGCTATGGTTGCAGCTGAGCTTGTAGGAAAAGGCGCAGGCAGGAGGCTGCGATTGCCTTGACTCTGGTTAGCCACTTCCCGTCCTTCGTCAGCCCTGCATGTGCTATTCTTGCTTCTAAGAAAACGTGAACGTGGTTACCAGGCAGCAGACCGCACTGTAGCGAACACACGTGGCTGGAAGCGGTGCCTGCCTTGCAGACACCCTGCCTAGGGCTGCACGTCCTCCCAGATGGCGGGGGGGGGGGCTGCTGCTCACTTTCCCTGCCTCTGCTTCCTGTGCCCTGGCCTTACCGAGGAGGGCTGAAACACTCCCAGCACCCCAGGAAACCCCAGTTTGCGCTTGGCTGTGCTGCCAGCCCCTATTTGCGCGGTGTGATCAACAAGGGGTCTCCCCTCTCCTCACCAGCATGGGTCCATCTCTCCCTGCTCGTGCCATGGGTTCCAACCCCCCCCGGGCTGTGCTGTGCTGTTCAGGGCCGGCTGTCCCGTGCTCCTCCAGCACCCCGTATTCCCAGTGCCCCTGCAGGGCACTGACAGCACCACGGGTGCGGGAGGCACCCTGAGCCCTGCAGAGGACCCTGCCCGCCGGGGGATGGCTCAGCCTTACAGCACGGGCTGCCAACCTGACTCAAGGGGCTGGATGGCCAGGAAACAACCAAGCCCTTCTCCGAGTGCACCCACAACAAACAACCCCTCTGGTGCGTCACGGTGCTATTTTTGCTGCAGGGGTGTATTCAGAGCAGCAAATTTGGGGGGTTGAAAGTATTTACATATGCAGTTGCTTAGCAACGTTTGCAGCAGCCTCGCTATTGCGAAGCCAGCGAGCAGCAGCGGGGGCCGTGGCAGTGCATAGTGCAGGGTGCCCCAGCCGAGCGGCCAGCACCACGGCTACCCGGTGGCAGACCACGCTATCAGCCAGGTTGGGGGCAAGGTTTTAAGAATACCCTTCCCACATGTGCACGTAACGCATGAGTGATACTCACAGGGAAAATGGGACCGTGGGTGGAATAAATACCACACTCAGAGTGCAAGGGAGAAACTCCTGCACACAATGAATCAGAGGGGAAAAAAAGCGTCCCAGGTGACATCAAGGGGCGCTGCCATCACCAGCCACCCACTACGTAGACAACATGAGCAATCTCGGCAGCTTCTGCTGCCCCGGCCCCTCTGATGTGGGATGAGTCTCCCTGCAGAGCAGGGTGCTTCACACCCCAGGACAGGATCACAGGAACACTATCAAGCAGCATCTCCACCTCCAGCCCCACAGCACCGCTGTCACCCCCACCCTTTAGCTGCCCTTTGAGGGCTCAAGGGTCCATTCTGGGAGGCAGCTCTGCAGCCATATCACACAGCATGGGAAGAGTGATGACAGAATTTGTCCCATGCACAGCCTGCCCTTTGCCGGGCTCTGCTCAGACAGCTCAGAAGCCCTGCTGCTTCCTTGCCCAAGTGCTCGAGTTCACCGGATCAGTGTTTTGTCAGCAGACTTCTGGGACAGAATTAGCACCCAAGCTGACTGACTACATGACCAGTAGCCTGAACATCAGCACATCACATAAACCAAGGGGTGAGGGGAGAAGCTAAATCTGTCTCGTTTCCTGCTCAGACAATTGCAACAGAGCTGCACATGTCCCTGCTTCACAAGGACGTCACAGGGAAGGAAGGGCAGCATCAACAGCTGAAGCAAGCAGCCTCCCCCACCCCAACCTCTCCCTACGTTCCTCCCAGTCATCATGCTGCTCAAACGGCAGCTTCTGTGTAGGGGAAAATTCTGTGTAGGGGAAAACCCAAAGAAAGCATCAGCAGGGCCTCTCCCCTAGCGAGCAGGAGCTGCTAAGAGCAGTGTCTGTACACGGTGTTACCCACGGACATCTTCACCTTTCCGAACATATTGGGAATAAACACACAGCTGCAAACCTGGCTCCACAACAAGGAATCTTGTTCTCTTCTTGTTTCTTTAGGCCAGTCAAGAAATACTCCCTGTAATGTACTTTCAGGGTAGAATAGATGGCTCATCACCTCCAGCTCAACAAATGGAGGTGGAACAGAGTGGATTCTGCCCCAGGCACTTTTCCTCCCCCCCAGCCAGCGAGGCCAAGGCCATGCAGCAGGGTACCTCCAGCCCTACTAGGGCAGTCAGGCTCTCTGCCAGCTCCTGAGATTTCTCCAGGGAGTCCCAAACTAAGACTAATATGCCCCACCCGGGCACTTCCCCAGGGGGTCACAAGTCAAGAGGGTTTGAGTCCTCAGGACACAGAGGACTGGGGCTCATTGCATAAGGCTCTGCTAAGGCCCCCCAGCAGACGCTGGCTCCCTCCTTTGGTCTGTCCATCCATCACTGCTCAACAGAGAGTTCAGTGGACATCAGCAGAAGAGCACATCCACTAGCAGTCTAGCTTCCTGTGTCAGCCAGGTACAGACGACCTGAGCCCAGGCAAGGGCAGAGAGGACCACGGTGTCCCACTGGGGTCCCCCATCCGTCTCCAGGCAGAGGAAGGCTGCTCAACTCATTCTGAGCTCCCCCACAACTGCTCACAGCCCACTGGCTGGCAGTACTCAAGGCTGGAGCAGTGTTTGCTCCCACCCCTGCAGGCAGCTCGAAAGATGAAAGGAGCCCACAGGAACAGGCTGGACAAAAACACAGACAAGTGCAGAGACTTAAAATCCCATTCATAAAATACAGCAACTGTACAGTGTACAACATCATTTTTACAGTGTTTATAGCAGAAGCCAGGGCGAAGGTACCTGGGGTCCAGGCAGGGGCCTTATTTGCAGATACCCATGCAAAGCAAAGGGCAAGCAGTGGCTGCTGCATGGCATACCACAGCAGAAACAGGCTTCCTGAACCAGGAGAGGACACCAAGGTATCACTGAAGCACTGCAAGCTCATCTCCCCCCATGCCACCATCATCCTCTGGCTTCAGTGGCATAAATCCCCCAAACCCACTTGGTCTACAGATGCCCAGCCCTCCCTCATAGAGCAGAGTCTGGTGCCTGTGATTACGTTAAAGCAGAGCTGCCTATGCCATTCCAGCCAGCAGACCGCAGGAGATCTCCCAGCGGGCCAAAAGCAAGGCTGAGGAGAGAGCTGCTCTATGGCTGTGCCCACACCACCAGGGAGGAGCACCCTCAGGCTCCCACTGCCCTCCCAGCAGCCTGCCCTGCCCAGACCCCAGGGCCTGAACAAGCCATGAACACAGAGCTGCCACAGGCCTGAGCCCATCAGTGCCAGGAGACTGGCATAAGCACAGCTGCCCCAGCACCCCAACCCCACAGCCCCAGAAACGCATCCCAGCTCTCCTGCTGCTGGTCCAGAAGGCAGCTGTGAAGGCAGACTGGAGGAGGCAGGCCTGCTCAGGCAGGATCAGTCCGTGCTTGTGGTTTTCCTTGCCTTTCCCTGACACGGAGTAGCACGTCCCATGGCACAGAAGAGCTGTCATCCACTCAAGAGGAGAGCGGCGGGGCACAGAAGCAGAGGGTACATCGGGGAGGCACTGTGTCCATCTACTGTGGATGCTCCTCCAAACGCTCCAAAGCCACATCTCACATCTCTGCAGGACAAGCAATGGGGGGGAAGAAGTGGTGAGACCTCAGCTGGGGAGGCTGCACAGTACACTGGACATCCCCACCGCTACATCCAGCATCACCTGCAGCAGGGTTAGAGCAGAGATCTGCTCTCAGGGCTATGTCTCCCTTCCTGGTTTACTGACTCCAAGTATGACTCAGAACCAGCAGAAGCAACACTTCCCCACCAGACAACTCATTCTGGACATTCAGAAGGGAAGAAAAGTAACAGATACTGAGAACTGTGACCTATGTAGCCTACTGGGGAGGAGAGGAATAAAAATAATCACATTCTAACTCGGGAACCATTTTAGAGAGGAGTTGTGGACCCCATGCCTCAGTTTCCCCAGCTAGAAAGCTCCTGGGGACTCACCTCACGATACTGTAGTGCTGCCTGGGTAAACCTGCCTAAGAGGTCCCGCATGGTATCACATCCTCCCCAGGGATACCTGCAACCCAGCCCTTTGTCAGGAAGAGGGAATCTGCAGAGTGATACCACAACCTGCTTGTGCTCCCAGAGTACTGGGATTCCCCTGTCACTGCACATAACACGCGAAGTGGTTTCTGCTCTGCAGAAGTCCCACTATGATAGACTTGCCTACTGCCAACATGTCCCAAGTGGCATTTGCTAGGTGGTACTTATCAAGTTTGAATCTTCACATTCCTCACTCCACATGGGATATTTCCACAGGGCCATACCACTAGTACAAATACTCTCCCCCCTCCTGCTCACCCACTCTGTTGCCTGTTGCAAAGAAAAGCCTTTGAGCAGGTGTGACGTAGGTAAAGAACCACAAGTGTCTTGAGATCTTCCTGAAAATGCCAATAGCCCTACACGATGCTATGTTTAGCCACTTTTCTCCAAGTCTCTCTCTCATCCTGCTATGCTGGATGCACCTACCTGGGGGTATTTCCTAGAACAAGGGAACACCAGAATACAGCCAGACCAACTACAGGAAATAGGCACTCTGAGACAGAGGGGCTAAGTCATGCCCCAGCTCCACACCAGTGGAAGAGCACAGCCAGCTCTGGAGAAACCACACTGATGTGTTAGAGGCATTCCCATGTCTGTGCCCAAGGTGTGGTGACCAGGGCTGTGTACATACCCTCTAACACTTTGTCCAGATCCGCAATGAACTCCTCCAGCTCCTGTGTGTCTCCAAGTTTAGCTAGTGGACAGAAACAGACACCATCAGTCCTCTTTCTTTCTTCCCCTCCTCTAGTCTAAGAGAAGATCTCTGCCCCTTGGTTTTGACTACAATTACTCAAGCTGTCTGCTCTTTTCACAACAGTCATGTGCAAATTTGCAGGCTGCCTGGGAGTATGTGGGCAAGGGTTTATGCAATGGCTGCATAGACACTTGGGGGGGCAGATGTTCCACACCCACAATATTGCCCAAAGAGCACAGAAAGGAAAACCCCAGGACTAACTCTTACCTGCAGATACAATCTTTCCACCCTCCAGTGCTAGCTGCCTCCACACAAAGCCTCACAGCCCACCAACCCAAACCTCTCTGCTCCCAGTTCCAGACTTGGGCTCTGGGGCTACGATAGTGCCAACAGGCATCATCATGCAGATCAGCATCCTATACAGCAGCCAGTGGCAATATAGGCTTGTAATCAGAGAAAACAGAAAGGCAGGGACACATCCGCCCATGCACATGATATGAGGTAGGTCAGTATGGACTCAGCTGAGGCCAGGGAATTGGATTAGTATGTAGTGCGAAGAAGACAGGTTCCCTGTGTTTTCTTATCCCTGTAAGATCCTGTGCTTCCCAGGTCAAAGCTTCATGCTAAGACCCTCCTAAAGAGACCCCTTGTCAGCCTAGCCTTGAATGGGAACATACCAATACAACTTCATATTTCTTTTGGTATCCAGCCAGGGCCTCAAGGCTCATTCCCACCTCCAGATCCTGCAGTGCACCACTGGCACTCCTGCACACACACACGCCTCACAGAGCAGGTGGGTGTCTACTGCTGCTGAGCCAGGAAGGGGTGACCTCAGCTGCCCGACATGGGAATTTCTTCACCGTTTTAAAGACTTCTCCCAAACATGCACAAGGAAACCCTGGCAAACAGCCTTTCAGATAGATCTTTTAGCCTTACCTTTAGAGGGGTAAGCACTGGCACGTGTGTTAAGATCCTCCTCACTGGAGTTTAGACTGCTTGCTGGGGATGTACTGGTACCTGCAGATGCAAAGCATCAGCCAATGTTCAAGGCCACAGGCACCTTGTAAACAAGTTGCAGGACCAGGGACCGATCTTGTGCCTGGAATAGGACCCCGGTCTACCCTGACTCTTGCCCAGCCCACCTGCTCTTCCCTGGCTACAAGGAATGCTTGTAGGTTGCCTGGGCATGGCCATGGGCATTCCTCAGGGTTACTACAGAGTGCTGCTTCCTTTTGATATTCCCTGTTATCACAAGTTACCAGCAGTCCTACAGAAGCCAACCCAGCAGAAACAGAACCAGATGTTGGCAGGCCCTGGACCAAGATCCCATGGTAATCACAGCCCTCCCAACGTTACTCATCCAGCCCTCAGGGGCTGAGTCAGGTAGGCAGCCCAGAGGCTAAGTCAGCAGGGAGCTTTAGCAATTTACCATGGAAGAACCCCGTAGCTCTTAAAGCAACTCCATCCTGATGGATGCCATCCTCCCACACCTCTCCTTATTCCCCAGCTCCAGACTCACTCTCCAGCTCATCAATGCCGCTATCGTATACACTGTGGCCTGCTTTCCTCTTCAGCTCCTCCAGATGCTGCTCAGACTGACATGCAGGGCCCCTGTCAAAGTCCTCCATCGCCTCGTTGAACTCCCGCAACAGGTCACTGAAGTCGTCAGACATTGCTGCAGGCAAGAAATCAGCAGTGAAGTGCTTGGGACATGCACCAGGCGAACAGCCTCCGCCAAGTCCCTTCAGGAGCTGCACTGCTGAACACCTCTGTGCAGTCAGGGCACCGGCTTTTACTGATCCTGGACCCAGCTTCACCCCGTGCCTTCAGGTGAGATGACAGCAGGGCTGAGCTTGGGCCCTGGGCTATTCTGAGCTGCAGCAAAAGCGCGCTGAAAGCCCACGAGGGACCTGCTGAGAGCTGGCCCCAGGGACGTGCCTGGGACCACCTCAGGGAGCTGCGCTCAGGGCGGCTCCGAGGAGGTCTCAGACACCTGCTCGGCGCTGGGAGGACGAGGGCTTGGGACCCCCCCGGGACGGGACGGGACGGGACGGGACGGGTCTCCCTCCCCGGGGCCTCGGGGCCAGCCTCACTCACCGCGTCTCGGGGTGCCGGGGCCGGCGCTGCTCGGGCGGGGCGGGCGTTGGGCCCGCGGCCGTTTTGTGCCGGCGGCACCGCCCCGAGGCCGCCCCGCGCCAACCGGAGCCAGCGGCCGGGGCTCGGGGCCCGGCCCCCAGGGAAGGCCCGGGGCCGCCTCCAGGCCAGCCCGGGCCGCCCCTGGGCGTGGTTCTCCCGGGGCTGAAGACCGCCCGTGTCCGTGAGGTCCTCGGGCTTCCTCCAGTCCTCACGGCCTCGGTGTGTGAGGAGTTGCTTTGCAGCGAGTGTATATATTCGTGTGTTTTAGCCTCTTGCACGTCTGTGTGCTCAGCATAGGCACAGCTGCATAACACAAATTTGTAGTCTACAGTCATTTCTGCGTTTGTGTCCTCTCTTGAGGTCTGGCCTTTTTGCTACAGAGCTTCTGATCCATGAGTGAGCTCCCCAGCAGGATTTCCCCAGTTCGTCCTCACAGCAGAGCCATCCTCTGCGACCCGAGGAGGTTGCAGGAAGCCCCCAACACACTCCATAGGTACAGGTTGAATTTAAACCTTGCCAGCTCCTATTCCTTGATAGCAATGGAATTCACCAGGTTACCATTTCTTGCTTAAGCGCTAGCTGCCTGTACTAATCAATTAGCCCAGCTCTTCACAGCAAAAAGAGACGGAGTTTTTAACCTCCAGTTGGCTGATATCTGCAAGTTGTCACAAAGCTGCTGATGGTGCACTTGAGTTTTGCCCTGGCCTGAAAAACTGACCTGCAACAAGGGTGAACGGCTGAGCCCAGAGGATGGTGATCAGTGGCATTAAGTCTGGTTAGATGCAAGTAACTAGCGGTAGAACATGACACAGAGGGAGACTACAGTCTGTAGATTAAAACAAAGGGTGTTTCTGTGTTTTCTAGCTGCGATGGCTTGGAGCGTTCTTTAGCTCTTACTCCTGTACAGAACCATCAGCTAATGCTGACACCTTTGTGGCTCCAGGTGGAAGTCTATACAGGCAAGCTCCTGTTCTTCAGTTTTACTTGTAAGTTTTCCTGTTGAGAGGTCTGTGTCTGAACAACACTCTAGAACACATTCCCACAAGTGATAGGTGCAGCAAACACCACTGTTCTGCCTGGAGCTGAATAATTTCAGCACCTACAATTGGCAAATAGAAGAGGTCCTCAACCATCAAACTGTCTGACTGCTTGATGAAGAGACAAGAACAAATACTGGAACATCATCCAGAGAAGATTGCCTAGCAATTGTGGACTGTGCTGGGAAGCCTTCTATGTTTTTGCACCTTTCCCATTAAATGTATACTGCAGGGCAGAGGAAGGCATTCATTGCCCCTTGCTGCTGGTTTGTGGATATGGATAGTACTCTGTCACTGTGATTCAATTTTGACTAAAACTGTCTGCCTGCCTGGGTTCCAGTAGCTACAAGAAGCAGATGGTGGCTCTAACAGATGAGGCATTACAGAGGAGTAGAGTCTAGTTTATTGTTGCAGATGGACAGTATCTTTAGTATTAATTTAATTTTTTTTAATTGCTTTGGATAGCCATACCAATAAATCGATGATGTCCGCAGCATTTGTCAGTGTCTCTAATTCTTTTCAATGCAGGGTGGTGAACAACATTTCAACCCAATCCACAGCAATTCACATACAGAAAGGAGTTGTATACAAGTGCTGTACTGCCCTCAAGTGGAGGTTTTAGCAATATCTCAATGTTCATCCTGTACTAAGCAGTTTTCAGTCTTGTGACGTGGTGGAAGGTCCTTGCAATCACAGTGGTTTTTACATTTTCTGTATTAAAAAACTCCAGCTTTGAAAGGTGGATTTCTCTGAGGTGACTGCAAAAGACACCACGGTTACAGTGTTTGGAAAAGCAAACTTGAAAAGCAATTTTCTTGCGAAGCAAAGCAAACAGCATTTCAGAGTACCTGTCACCTTCAGGTTATCGTAAGCTTGAACAGTAACTCAATGTTCTTTGTAGTGGCTTTTTTGAAAAGGGCTCTGCAATGCCCTGCACTTCTTCCCATGGCCCAAGGGGATCAGCACATGAAATACAACAGTGAGCTTGTGTGCGCACATTTAAATTAAATTTGAGGGCAGCCAGCCTGTCTGCCAGGAAGCCTTTATAGGGCTGACTTAATCCTCTTCTAGGCTGTCTACTGTAAGGCACAGTGGTGACCACAAACCTTTTGGTCACCTTTAAATCCCTGTGTGGCTTCCAAGGGGGCTATGCATATAGGTAGTTTGACACTACAGTCTAGTGTAGACCTGTTGGTCAAAGCATCTGCAATCTGCACATCTCTCCTTCCTCACATTTGGTGTGGCTCTGCAGAGCGTGTGTCCCAAAAGTGCATGGGATGTTTTGGTGTTTTGCTTGCATCTTCAAGAGGATATGTCAGAGTGCACGTTACCCACTATAATTGCTCAGTGCTTGGTTCTTAGAGAGAGGCATATGGAAAGCTCAGTGAAATTAAAGCTCAGAGGAATCAAAGTAGGGAAGCCAATGGTGCTGATAGCATTAATCTATGCCACAACCATTCTCTGAGTGACTTGCTAAAGTGAGGGGGAACATGGAAATGTTCGATCCAGTTGTGTTTTTCTTTCTTGATACTGAAAAATTTGATCAAAAACATGATGGCAACAGATGTCTGAATTTCTCACCGTTGACTTCAATGCTAGATCAGGTGCCCCTGGTATTAGTGACAAGTCAAAACCATACCTAGAAGCAGTGTGATCATGTTGTGCTCTGGCCACGACAGGACATAAAGCACTTTGCTGTTTTGTACTGTGCTTGAGATCCTAATGTCAGCCTTGATGCTTCTGGCTTCCTCCTTTGCAAGCACATAAACAGCTGCAGCTGCTGAAATGTTTAGGCAGCAAAGTTCTTGTAATGTTCTCACAATGAACAAAGATGAGGGATGCGGAAGGTTTGTGCCATCTCTGTCCATTTTCTATGCCTCAGTCTTGCCAGCACCACATACAGGCAGTGGACTCATTGTCTCCAGCACTGCTAGCAGTGGTGTGCTGTTCTGCTTGTCTGTGTCCCTCCCCATTGTGCATTATGAGTTTCCAGATGTTGCACCACCACTACTGCTACTGCACACTTGTGCCTTTCCTTTACCTCTTCCATAACCGCCTCCATTAGAATATGCTATATACTATTCAGTCCCCAAGGAATCCCATATATGACACTTCCTTCCCAGGATATCTCATCAACCTGCTGCACTTCCCAAGACTTATCCATCCATTCCCCATACGTCCAGGACTCAGACACTTCATATTCCCACATGATGACAAAAAAGCTGATTCGCAGTCCAAGTTTCAGTTTGGCATGATGATTTGAATGTGCTTTTATCCAATTAAAGGTATAGAGATCATCTGCTTTCTCTTGGATTCAAAATTATTGGTGAATGTTTGTAATGACTCCTCCCAAGCTGAGGATTTTTCCCCTTCTTAATGCTCCCTTTCAGAAGGGACACAGAAAAGGTGTCCTGGTGTTGTATATTCCCCCTTCCCTGATCTGCCAACGGCAACAGTTACTAGGACACCTTATCCTTGGCAGTCCTTTGCACCACATGGGAACAGTGAGACCAATGCTGGCAGTTGACTGAGGAGCAGAGAGTCTCACTGACATGCCAGAGTCTTTTAGGAAGAAACTTGGAAGGTCCCCCAGAGGGTCTGCTCTTGCTGCAGGAATAATCCTGCAGACTGTCTGCACAGAGCAGCTGCTGCCTCCTTGGATGTGGTCTTGGTTACATAGCTGATGCCTGAGTGTGCTTAGTGACCCCAGAAGCATTCAGCAGACTCATGGTGTCCTGGGTTTATCTGTTTTTTGCAGATTCAACAGCACTGTTAATCTTTGAAGTTCATCAGTTTTGCGGAGGCTTTCACCAGCTCTCTCTCAGCACACTCTTCTCTCTTCAGCTTGCTGTTCTCCAGGTACTATGTCTCCACCCATACTGACTGTACTCATGTGCAGGGAAGGGGCCTTTTCAAAACAAGAGTTCAACCCTGAGCAGTGCACCATCCACTGGAGAGATGCAACTGAGGCTACAGTGTAATATCTCTCCCTGACTGATGGCAAAGAAGGCTCATGCATTCAATAACAACCCTCTTGATGCTACAAAGGGTGGCCAAAGCCATAACACCGCAATGGCAAGTGTAGGGCACATGAGCTGAGCTGTGGACTCCCTGCTCACAAAAAGGGCAAGACATCAGCATTGCTGGAGCACACTGGTCTGCACCAAGGTGTCAAGCATTTCTTCCTGTCTCAGTGTGGCAATCGGCAAACCAGCCCAGCTCACCTCAGGCTGGTCACTGGCTGCTGTTCCTCCTTGAGGAACATGCCTGCAGAAAAGCAAGTCCTGACACATGGGGCCATGGCTGGGCCCTGATCTCATTGATGGTGGCTGTTCTGTCCTCTCACCCTCAACTGCCTTAGCTAGGTTTGGTATGGGATCATTTTATTTCAAGGGGCTCCTCTGGGCTGCAGGAGCTGGCTCCCTGGCCTAGAATGACCATCTGTTTTATGGGGCCACTGCTGTCACCTAAGCAACATTCAGAATTAGACTGGAAAACTGAGGACTCACACTGTCAAAACACAATGCTTGGGGAAAGAGGGGTAGGATGCTCCATATCTCCTGTAGGAACTGCTGTCAGCTCCCTCTTCAAAAGGAGACACTGATCAAAGGCCTGAGCTCAGCCTTGCCCGGTCTCTCTATCATTAGCTTTGCCATGGAGCCAGGGGGTGCACCAAAAGGCATTCAGAGGCCACCCCTGGGGTGCGTCAAGTAAGGGCCACATGATGGAGCCAATTCTGTGGGACCACAATGGAAAGCTGCTGAGATGGGCTATTTTTCCACAAAGCAACAAAGGACCAAGTCCAGCATGCCTTCTTCACCTCTTTCCTCTTCTTCCATGAACGAATCACAGGCTCCATGGGAACTCAGGGAGGGACTGGCTCCTCTGGGAGGACGTTTCCTATAACCAGAGCAAAACAGCAGCCCCCCAAGGTCAGTGCCATGAGGAAAGGGCTGCTCCTGGGAGGGAGGGAGGCAGCTACAGGGCCATGGAGCCCTCAGCAACCTGAAAAGTGCAGGAACACTGGGGCCAAGCTCCCTGCTTGTACCAGTTTGGCACACTGGATCATGGTTCCACTATGGGGTCTTCCCAGTCTGACCAGCACCAAG
The DNA here is from genome assembly GCF_009769625.2 of Cygnus olor. Lineage (NCBI taxonomy): Eukaryota > Metazoa > Chordata > Aves > Anseriformes > Anatidae > Cygnus > Cygnus olor. The sequence goes on along the minus strand of NC_049181.1, from coordinate 14,967,208 downwards.
AAGACAATGACACTGATCCTGTGTGTCACCCCTTCCCTAGCTTGTCACCCCCACAATTGTTCCCATGTAGAAAAGCATTGGTGGTGCAACCATTTTTTTGGATGTGACCACATCCCAGATGATGATCAGGCTTTTTTCCCAGCTGTCCAAATGGAGCAGGACTCTGGGGAGTCCCACTCAGGAGGCCACAGAGCCTCACCCAAACCCTGACCTAACACCAGCTCGAGCAAAGCACAAACCCTCTCAGCTTCCAATGCACATCACTGCTGGGAGGACTCATACCTCCAATGCACCATGGCATTGCCCTGAGGGTGCCTCTGTCCAAACAGAACAGCAGTATAACTTAACTGTGGCAATAAAATTGTCCCTAGTCTGAGAGGCTGGGCAATAGCAGAAGACTTTCCCTGGCTCCCTAAGTCAGCTGAACACAAAACTTTATAGATATAGAACAAACCAAACCAGACATTTCTTGGACAAAGATAATGGAAAAAACCACCAGAATCTCTACAACCCATTAGATGGTCTTATTCCTGAATAAGACCATCCTGAATAAGACTCAAGGAAAAAAGAAGTTCATAATCTTCTGAGTATTTTGTTCCCTCTTACTTACTACACTAGCTATATATTTTGTGGTCGATACTGCGTTTTATGTCTAGAAAATGAGCAGTTGGAAACCTGAATTCAAAAAGAAGGAAGGAAGGAAGGAAGGGAGGGAGGGAGGGACAGGATAACACACGGAAAATGGGATCTCAAAACACAAATTGCATGAAGTTTAACTGCATTTTTCTATCCTTACTGCCCTGCTAGCAGTCCCCATCCACTTGTGTCTCAGGCCGTGTTGGCCCGGTCTGCGCAGCAGGTCTCAGCCCAGGCTACTGCTGCTCTCCAAGCCCTGTCCCTGTGAGCAGCTGGCCGGCAGCCAGACCCCCACCAGAGCCCAGCTGCACCCATCCCAGCAGGTGACCGGAGGTCCCATCCTCTGAGCATGGCACTGAGCTGTTGGAGACCTCTGCCAGCTGCTCCTCAGCCTCCTCCAGTTTGCTGTCCCGGTGCACTGGTGGTTATTCAGAGGGGGAGAGGCTGTCTTCCCCAGGCAGTCCCACTGCCAGCCAGTGTGTTGGTAACCCTCAGCTGTGAGTCGTGCACAGCTCTGGGGACAAACTCCTGTGAAGCAGTAGACCACAGAGGCAGTGCTGTGCTGAAGGCACTGCACTGCTTCAGACGTACAAGAAGGCTACAGGACATGCCAATCACTTTTTGGCTTGCTCACAAGGCACACTCACCTATATACACCACTGCCTACAAAGCCATACAGGCACAAGCACGCAGGTTTCTTTGCTGCCATCTAGCAACAAACCCACATCAGGAAACCCTTCCTGCTGGCAACAAACAAACACATCTCCTGCTGCAGGTCTGCCTACACCAGAACATTTTGGCATGCCTACTGTTAGCAAAGATGCTCCCACAAATATTTATACACTCTTCATCTCTCCACTCCTCCAAAGTGGGATAGAGAACTTATTTTTGCGGTAGAAATGTTGCACAGTTTTGTCCATGGAAGGCAGTGCAGAGGGCCTGGCCCAGGCTTGCTAGATGTCAACATCCAGGTTTAGGAATGCGATATTGCTGTAAAATTCTGATGAGACAGAGTTGGTTTCCAAGGCCTGACCAGGCAGTGGGGTTGGAGCATGCTCCTCTGTCAAATTCTCACTTTCTGTGCTCCTAAGAAAGGAAGAAAAAAAATAATAGGATTTTCGAAGTGTTTCTATTCCAAACTCCCCTTCCACAGGACTGCCAGCAGTGACCCCAAGCATTTGTCATCTCTTTGAACAGTCCTAAAAGGAATGCGAAGTAAGACAAGTAGTAGTAGCAGGGATGACTTGTAAGGTCTGTGGTCCAGGCAGCCATTTCACACAGGACAGTCTGTGTATATTGAAGGAGTTCCCAGATCTACACGCAGACTGAAGGCTGGTGAGCTCCCCTACTTCAGATTGCAGGGGATTGAAATACCTCCTGTGTTACAAGTCATGATAAAGACTCAGATCATGGGACACGAGGCCCTTTTACCCCATCCTCCTTGATCACAGGGAAGTGCATGAGCTCACATTCTGGGCATCTATGGGACTATCCTATCCTGCAGCCAAGAAGTAGATTTACAGACATAGCTGGCAGACACACACAGATACATGCACATGTCTATTCACACAGATGAAGGAGAGGCAAAAAATGAGCAGAAATGCAGACAACACCAAGAGTGAAGAAAATTTGGAGGAGGCTGGTGATGGAGCTGAAAATGGAGCAGTCATCAGTGTGTGATCCTAAGAGCCTGGAGAAGTGGAGGGGACTGGGAGCGCAGCAGGACAAGAGCTGTGTAGATACACATACAACAAAGTGTGCAATGGAGGAATTCTGAGAGAGCGTGACACAGACGAGGGAGAAAAAAAGAATAGGGAGGTCCAAGGGACGGAGAAAAGCCATGATGTTTCAGCTGGTAGAAGGCATTAACACAGAAAATGAAGGATTTTGGATGGGTAGTTTATGACCAAAAGTGATGGAAGGAACAGGAAGGATGGGTAGTGAGGGGAGCGCACAAAAGGTCAGCAGGACTTGTGTTTGACTTGCCAGTAGTGCAATGAGTGTTGCTGTACAGTGCAGTGAGGTGCCCTCCAGCTGTACCTTGAGCATGACTTACAGCACAGTATTGAATTTCCTGCGCAAAAGGTAGTCAATGACATCAGGGTCTGTCTGAAACAGTCTTCTTAAGATGTCATGCTGCATTTCTGGAGAGACCTAGGAGGGATACACAAACACACCTGCTCATGGCACCTCCTCCTCTCTGAAGGCAAAAAAGCAGACAGCCAAGGCCCTGTGCTGCAGAGCCAAAAGGATGCTGGGTCAGTACTTGCTCACAGACCTGTAGAAGTAAGACCTAAGTGGAATTTCACAGAGAGGGAGATGTGATGAATGGTTGGAGGTTAGTCACAGAAGATTAGGCCATAAATACGCAACCAAAGAAAGCCTGGCTCAAGGAAAGGGAGGATTAGAATCATAGAATCATTAAGGCTGGAAAAGACCTCCAAGATCATCTGGTCCAACCATTCCCCTACCACCAATGTCACCCACTAAGCCCACTAAACCCACCCACTAATCTAGCAGGAGGGTGGAGAGAGGATGGAGCCAGACCCTTCCCAGAGGTGCCTGGGCACAGGCCAAGGTACAGCAGGGACAATTCTGATAGAGATAATTCTTCCCCTGGTGGGGGATCCATCCCAAATTAATATTCACATGTGTCATGAACAATGAATCACATTTACACAAGCTGACTCAAGTTACCTGCTGTTAAATGGGGCTGTGAATACATCCTTGCAACTATTAGGAAACAGTTCAGATGGGAAGAAAAAGTCTAGAAAAGCTGTCCTGAGAAAGCCTCACCTACCATGAACAGGGTCTGGTAATGTTCAATCAACCTCTGAACCACCAGTATGATGGCAGTGCTGTCTTCAAAGTTCTTGGCACCAGCATCTTTTTCTCCAGGCTTCTCTTTCTGCAGTATGTTGGGACCAAAGATTGTGGCTAAGTTTGAAACTGTCATTTTATTCCCAGGAATCTAGCAGGCAAGCACAAAGAGAAATTACAGATTATGTATGCACCAGCACAAGACCACCCTAGGACAGGAACACAAACTATTGAGTGAGGATCGAGTGCTGATCTGGGTCCAGTTTGGTCCTCCCTGAATGCAGGGCTAGCTTGAAGGGTGTGTGGTGCTGGAGTACATGTTCACCCCTTCTTTGCATCAGAGCCTCCATCTCCCTCTAACTCACTTTCACAACCTGTGCAAGAAGTTAACAGCTGATATTTCTACATTGTCTTACAATAGGGGGGGTGGGGGGGAACAGTCTCTTTCCATCATGGAGAGACTTAGAGCTCAAATTGTCCAGAGAAACCAAAATCAACCTCAATGCATGATGGTGAGTTCTTCATGAAAGTTGGAGGTAGAATACTAAAGAGGCCCCTTGTGCTGCCTACAAGGGGTACAGCCAGGTCTCTCTGGGGTTACTGAAAACCAGAAAATCACGTAACCGGACTGGGAGCGACCCAGACTCACCATAGAAAATGAAATTTATTGACAATTTGTTTTTTAAGTCTTCTTATTTTTCTTTCTCTTCTTCTTTAAATGTTGCCTGCCTCAGTTTCTGTAAGAACAAAACCCAGTCCCTAACTAGCTGTACAACAGAGGGCAGCCTGAACTGTCACCTTTAATTGATCTAATTAAAACATTGGCTAAAAATTGAAAAAAATCCTCAGCATTTGGCTGGCTCAACAGTATCCAACGGAGAGAGCCATCGTGAACCCAAGGTGTCAAAGGAATAACTGAGGCTTGCTGGGTTTTAAGCAACAAAGTTTGAACAATCCCTTCTTCATGCAGTTGATCCTTGTGGGCCAGCCTTACCTCCTGGCCATTGGGGCCCCAGGAGCTCTTGGCATGCTGGGCCACCTTGCTGAGGAACCGCAGAAGGCGGTGCAGCGTGTCACTGTGGCAGGGGGGCAGCACGAAGAGCAGCAGCTGGAGCACAACCAGCTGTGCCGGGACTTCCATGGCTAGGCAGGGAGAAACCCATTGTTAGTGCAGTTTCCAGCCTGCTATACGCATATTTCCATCTGGACAGCCCTCGTTTAAATCCTCAGTAACAAGCTCTGGAGGGACCCAGACTGGTGTCCTACCCTTTACAGGAAAGCATGTAGTTCTGGCCAGTCTTTCATCCTGTCTGTGCAGAGATGAAACTCTGGGAGAACCCATCGAAATCTATGATGTGATTGCACTTGGTATTTTACAGCCCACAGCCAAAGACTGTCCTAGATCAGACGGACTATAATGTGGTTATTGATGTGGAGAATCAAATACCAGAAGAGAAGGATGGAAAGGGGAAGGCAAAGAGATGGTGAACAAGACCAGGAAAGAGTGAGGATGGAAGCAGAGGAAGCAGCCCAAAGACTCAGTCACCCTAAATATGGAGGGTAGGTGGACCTGGGCAAAGAAATCCTTAATGGTGCAGACTGTTGGGCTAGGCCCCAAGCTCTACAACATCAAAACACTCTAATATAGAGAGACACACCACTGCCCCTCCTTTGTTGCCTGTCCCTTCTGAAGAGCTTATAGCCATCCAGTGCAGCACTCCAGTCGTGGGAATGGTCCTACCACGTTTCAGTGATGGCAACTAAGGTATAGTTTGCCTGCTGCACAATAGCTTCCAGCTCCTCCTGTATGTTGCCCATGCTGCATGCATTACCGCAGATGCACTTGAGTCACTGTCCTAATGTGCGTACCTAAGTGGGTACTTACAGGCTGTGCCGAGGAAGGCTGCATAGAGCTTTCTGGGAATCAATGAATCTGACATGTCCCGAAGAAACTCTTTGAGCAGAGCAGCCACATCATGAACGCTTTGATGTTCATCCAAGAAAACATCCAGCCCTTGGTCAAACTCTTCCCTCAGCTTAAAGATAGAAATGAGAAGAATAAAAGCAACAGTCAGTTCTTCCTTTTTATATAAGTAATGCTGTCAAAAACTTCTCCCTGTGCAGAGCTAGTGCAAGAAAGCATGCCAGAGCCCAAAAGCTTGCTACTGACCAGAGGGAGCGCCTTGGCTGGTGAAGAGAACCCAGAGGGAGCTCTGAAGTGCCACCAGGGGAAGGAGGCTCCTATGCTAAAGGCAGCTTGGAGAGATGAAGCCTGCTTTCCATGGCTGCAAAAAAGGACCCAGCAGTTTACAGATATTCTGCTCCAGCATGGCCTGTGAAATTTTAGAACTCTGCATGCCAACATCTGCTTTATTCATTCACCTCCCATACAGGTATTTGTCCTTTGGATACGATATTAACAATATGAGGGTGCAGTAAGTGTCTCACTTTACCTGCTGAACTCTTTTCTTGGAGCTCCCAACTCGGAAGATGCCCACTGTCTGGAGACCTGTGGGACAGATGGGTTAGTGCTCTGCATTCTCACAGCTCCCTGCTGCCCCAACCTGTCCTTAGAGCACCTGAACATGTAAATGTCATGGAAACAGTTCTCTTGACCTGCACATGAGGCAGTGTGTCCTTCCCCATTTCTGGCAGAGGAGATAAGAAGAAAGGTTTTGGAGCCATAAGATTTGCTGGGGTTGATTGTCTGTGGATCAGGAAGGAAAAGCCACCTTTACAGTCACTCTGAGATTTAAACTGGATTTGCAGGGGAAGTTAAGGCCAGCACACCAGGAAAGGGTCACTGATACACACAGGTGACATTCACCTCTCAGTCTAACGGCTACCTCCAGCGTGGAGAACTCTTCCTGGGTGACTGTTCAGCAGTGTACCCTGCCCCAGAAATGCTGTCTCCTCCTGTATCTGGGAGCTTCCAGGCCAAACTGCCCTGGCCCAGCACTTGCAATGGGTTTTACCAACCTATTCTGGGACAGACCACCCGACTGGAGAGAAATCTGTATTTACCGTATGTTTCAATATGTTTGCAACATCTGTCCACAATCCGTGGGACCTGCCAGGTGATGGGGTTGAGGCTTAACATCTTTTTCTTGCCCAGGCTTCTCCGTGGATGCAGCTCGTGGGGGTGTGACAACTGCAGTGCCTCCAGCAGCTTGGAACTGTTGTCACTCAGATCAGTGATGGAGTCCACGGACATTGCCCCCTGAGATGGAGGAGAGGTCATTCGCAGGGTGGCAGGAACTGCCCCGCAAGATCCCACTGCACCATCATTCCTGTGACCTCAGAAGTTTGTGGGAAAGGTAAGTATCACCTCCAAATGAATGCAGAGGTCTACAGAAAGCCTATCCTGGGTTGCAATAGAATCACAGAAGCAACTTTCATCTCTCACGCATTTGTTTATGCACACTGCTCCTAGTGGGAGGTGTTTCTAAACACAGCCTTCCTACTGGGGCAGAGTCTATGTTGCATGCAGACATGGGGAAAGAGGAAACATCCCCAAATCTTTCATCTTTGATTGTGCAATATACTGGATTTAGTTACCTACATTGGAGCTGCTCTACACCAGGATTTACAGGGACACAGCAGGAGTTGGGATGGGTCTCTATTCCAAAGAGATGAGGCAAACCAAATTCAAGTTAATACCCACCTCCCCGCACAGGAAACAGAACTAAAGCCAAGAAGCCTGTTTCTTATCTGTCATGACAGGAATTTGGCCATGTTCTTCTGGTAACTTTGGTTTTCCTCAGCTTTCTGCCTCCATAAAAGACAAGCTTGTAGAGACTGGCCCACCCCTCACAGTCCATCTCTTGGGTGGAAGTAGCCCCTGAGCGTGTGAACTGTGGCTATCTCATCTCTCTGAGGGCAGATAGGGACACAGCATGAGTAACTCACATTCATTAAAAAAAGGCCCTGGAAAACCAGATTTATTGCTGAAGCCAGGGCTTCCCCCAACCTACAATACTATCATGATGTGTCTGCCAGAGAATTTAGTCCATTTTTGCAATCATACCCTTCTCTGACTCCAGGAAGAGCTATGGTCAAGAAAAGCTGGGGAAAGAGGCTCTTCAGGGAACATCTCACAAGGTACCAGCCAACAGCTCCTGCCCATCTGGGACCTCTTCTGCATCTGAGCCCGAAAGTTTGTCACTGTTGCTTCCACCTCCAGGCACAGCCGGCGGCTACTCTTCACAGTTTCTTGCAGTTGCTTGTATGCACGATCATTGGCAATGACTTGGAAAAGTGGGATCCCAAAAGTCTGAGGAGAATAGTCTAGGAAAAAAACATGGAAGAAATTGAAAAGTATTGCTATCAGTGAAAAAACAAGAGGGAGCAAGTGCAGCATAGGCCAGCTGCCAAGGATACATGTGAATATCTGGACAAAATAATTAGCCGGCAGAAGAGAATAACAGATATAAAATATCAGACTGCTACTTAAAAATTGCCTTGAGTAGACTTTGCACTTGTGTGAAAAAAAAAATAAAAAATGTTAAGTGCTCATTCCCAGCTGACTGCACTCTACGTTTCTGTTTTCCCCCACTTTCCAGCTGATATCCTTCAAGAGACCAGAAAAGAAACCAGAACTCGAACCAGCAAGACTAGGGGTAAAATGTGCAGGTAGGCAAGTGAACGTCTTTACATATGCACGTTCATGCACACACTCATATGCACTCTTCGACATACTCTCATGTTTGTGTAATTGTGATTACACACCACACTGAAAAAACAACAAAACAACATTGGTCTGGGACAAAGCATTTTGCTGACTTTGAACACTTCCCATCTCAGCCCCATCAAAAAATCACAAATTCTGTTTGAGATGATGACCAAAACCTGGGTAAAAGGAAGGCTGCTCACCTTTCTTCTCCTTTGAAAAGCTCTCCAGTTTCTGGCGGATAGATTTACTGCCTTTAGGTCCAACTATGGGGAGAAGAGAAAGCAAAGGCTATGCTTCATTAGGCTGCTTTAGTACAGTCCCACCTTAAAGCCATGTTCCTTTCTGTACCCTCACAGGTTGAGCATGGCCACAGGCACCTCCCTTGGGTGAGTGAATGCCGTGAAGCTGACAAAGCAGTGGCACACTTGTTAGACAAAACACATGCCACCCAGCAATCCCATCCTGATCCTAGACAGTCAAGCTCCGTATTTAAATATGCTCCAAGATATACATTCAGAAGCATCAGTCATCATTTTTTATTGCAACTATGAACTGAAAACTCATCCATTAACCTTACTAAATCATGCCAGAACACATCATCTTACTCTGGCTTGTGCTCTTTATTCCTTAAGAATTCTCTTCCTAGACACAGCTTATATAAATGTTTGGGTTATTTTGTAAGATTTACAAGACAGCCATGTTGGTATGAACAGTATTTGTATAAAGTATAGCCTAATTTAATCATTATACAGCACCACATGTGTTGTTTCATTCAAATGACTAGATAGCAAGAAGATGAAGAACAATCTGGAGCCAAAAAAAGTACCTAGATAAGGAAGAAAAATGTCAGAGAAACTCCACTGCTTAAATAGCATCACAATAAATCCACTCCTAAAGCTTTCCAAATGTTCCCAATGGAAACAAACCAGGAGGCAGCAGATAGTAAAGAAACCATCAAGCTCCCCCTGTCCAGAAGGCATGAGCTGGCATCTCTGTGAGAGAGTAACACACAAAGCCCACTTCAAACCTGGAAGACAAGGATGACCTCTTTTCACTTAGAGATGTACCTCCTGCAGAGATTTCATCTTGTTCATCTCTTGCTTGAACCACATACTTATTCTTGCAGACTTGAACAAAATGAGATTGTGGTGCCCATCAAATGTTTCCTTTGCAGTTCAGAAGGGTAATCCTGAAAGTGGCTGTTTGCTCTAATGTCTAAGACGCTGCAGAAGATTGTTGGGACTGAACGAGGCAAAGACTGGAGGAAGGAAAAGAGCAGCCCAGAGAGTATCAAAGCTGAAGGCAGCCCCACAGGATGGTTCACAAGGAGAGGCACACCCTGTGTTCCTCGTAGTCTAGGTCCTCTCTGGAGATATGAGGATTAAAAAAGATGATGAACACCTTTTCATTGAGGAAAATAATAACTGGGCAATGGCTGTTTATTAAAGAAGGCAGAAATTGCAAACAGGTGATTGTTGGGGAACAGGTACAGACAGGTGGATGGACTCAAATGGAGACTGCATAGCCTAAATTCAGGCATTTCCAGATATTATGAACCTGTCTTTAAAACGCTGAGATAGGAGAATGGTGTTGCAGGTACAATATTTTCATAGCTAACCCTCATTTGGTATCTTACATTGACTCCCTGTCAACCAACTGAAACAAACAAACAAACAAACAAAATATAGCAGTTAGAAATCTAACGGGTACAAAGATGGCCCAAAGGAAAGAGGAATTCACCTGACAGCAGTTGCAACATGAGTGGGGTGTTCAAAGTACATACAAGGATGAGACTGAGACTTTACAGTCTCTGTGCTTATCCTGCAGGAATAGAGGAGCCCCACTGACAAAACGCAGCACACAACAGCAAAGAAGGAAAGACTGCTTTTTGTTTGTTTGTTTGTTTTCACTGAAATGTTCCATAGAGAAGCTCCTGCTGCAGGGTATCACTGAGAATGGTTCGCAAGAGCTCAAAAAAAAAAAAAAAAGAAACGGGAGTGAAAGGGAAGCTTTCTCTCTTTTACTCTTCTTGAAGCCATTTAATAGCAAACAAAACTTGGATGTCACCCAGAATAAGTAGGCACAGTTACATTCTGGCACCTACTTGCCATTCAGTATGAGGTTGAGGATGGGTGTTAAAAAAGCTTCTTCCCTGGGACAGTGCCCCAGAAAGGTGGGGGGCTCCATCCTTGGAGGGTCCCAACCCCAGCCTCCTGGCTGGTGCTGGTGCCGTAGTGGGGCTGGAGAACCCCCAGGCTCCTTTTGCAACCGCTCTGCTGGTACCAGGTGACCGTATAGCTGGTAAACCATATGTGAACTGTATTTTCTGTCCTACTGGGATGCCAAAATACAGTGTAGTGAATAGAGCTGGTCTGTCCACTGTTAAGTAACAAGTACAATCTGGGAAGGAGTCTACTGATTCCCATCTCATTGTGCTTGCATGGTTAGATGTGAAGACATCAGGGGCACAGGCAGTTATGGGAATGCAGATAATGCCTGTATTTCTTTGTAGGCTAGGGTCGAGGAGCACAGTCCCTGTGGAACTTCTATATTTATCTCACCATTAATTTCAGTAGCATATCCTCTAGCCTTGCATAAGCCCCATCCCAGCATCAGAACTTTGTGCTGAACACTAATGCACAAAGCAAAGCTTCTCCCATCCCAACGGAATTAAGATGGCCCTGCTGGAAGACCTTGCTGAATCATGTTGCATCTGTTTTGGATTAGGAGAACCAGAGGCAAACAACAGACAAGGTCATATTCTCACACTCATATAGCCACACAAACCTTCCTTAGAAGGCTCATTAGGCCTTCAAAGCTCATACCAAAACAGGAAACGAAAAATTAAATGGAACAAAACTCAAAAAAAAGTGTCACAAATGTCATTCCATAAACATTATCCCACATTATGAAGTGCAGGAGTGAAGATGAATAACAATAATGGCTCAGATCTTGTTCCTTCCCTGGCAAAAGCCATCCTCTCCCATCCTCTACCTTTAGCCAAGCTGAGATCTCCAACAAGCAGCTTTTCCTGCAGCTGGTAGAGGGCTAGCTCTTGCAGACTGGCTCTTTCCAACTCTGAAAGGCTGTGTAGGGACACAGGCTGCATTTTAGTGCTTTGTCCTGGCAGGAGAGCTGAGAGGTCTGAGCTGAATGGTCCTCTGAAAAACATACATGTAAAAGTAAAAGACTCAGGAGCACATTGCAGACACACCTGCTTTGGAAGAGAAGCTACGGAAAATGTCACACGGTGTCTTTCCAAGTGCAAAAGACACTTGCCCCTCTTTCACCTCTCCAAAGAGCCTGCTGATCTGTAGGTGCCCTGGACCCACTGGCTCTCTTTGCCCTTCCAAGCAAAGGCCTTTGAAGGCATCAGGGATTTCAGTCCTGGCTCTTGAGACCCAGCAGGCTCCCTGAGGCATCTCACCGCTTAGCAGAGAGGTTCCTGGCTAGTTCTGGCTGCCTCTGTTTTCACATGAAGCCCAACACTATCAGGCTCTTGTACACAACACAGGGCACATCCTAGCTAGCCAGAGTAGGAACCACAGTCCCCATGCTGGCCACCATGGGAACATAGTTCCTGGCTGGTGTCAGCACCTAGACCATGCTCCACGTGAGCAAAGTCAGGATAGACGCATGTCTGGCCATCTCCTTACCAAAACCAGAACAAATAACAATTCCAAAGCTTGACAAAACCTCACAAGAGGAAAACAAAAGCAGCACTTATCCCTGCTTGGTCTAACACCTTATCTCACATGCTGCTCTTCCCCTTTCTCCACTCACATGAGATTTGCTCAGCAAACAACAAACTCATTAAGCCAGGGGCTCTCCTTCCATCTCATCACGTCCTCACAGACCTAACCCTCAGCTGCATTTGTTTGCAGCTACGTTGGGATCAGCTCTGGATTTGTTCAGACACAGACTTTGCCTTCCACCCCTCCCTTTCTCCCTCCCAGAACTAATACCTGATAAAAACCTCCTGGTGGCCTGAGCATTTCCCAGCTCCCCCAAGCACCTCCCCTTGCTTCGTCCCAACCCTCCAACAGACCCCGCCGACTGCTCCATCCCAGGTGCAGCATCTGACACTTGCTCTTGTTAAACTTTATCTTGTTGTCTTGTTAAACAGTTGTTGATTACCCAGACCTTTAATTTGTCGAGATCTCTCTGCAAGGCCTCTCTACCCTTGAGGGAGTCAAGAGCACCTCCCAATCATTTGCAAACCTCTAAAATCTGGAAATTATCACACATCCCACATCCCACTAAATAAGATTCATGGCCCCATTTTATTCATAAACTGTTCTTCTCTGCCTTCTTTCCCCATTATAAATTGTTTAATTTCTGAATTTAATAATTAACACTGAGCTCTATTTCTTCTAAATCACAATCCCATGGGGTCAAAGCCTCAATGTCCTTACTCTCAGCAGTGGATGGACTACAGCTGACAGCTCACAGCCCCATGCAGGTCACAGTTGACCGCTGAATGCCCCATCCCCAGCCAGGCAGCGTGTCATCAGCCTCCAAGCAGTGGTTGCTGACCACTTTCCCTGCAACTTTGCCTCTCCCTGTTATTTGCAGAGAGGCTGTGGTGGGGCTTGCCCTTGCTCCCTGATCCTTCAGCACTCCTTGCAACACCTCTGCTGGCACCCATCAAATGCAAGCCACAGTCCAAAGAGCGAAAAGCAGCAGTAAAAAGGAGAAATGACGAGGGTTACTAGCATGTACATAGAAAAGATGTAGTCAAAGTACAGGCTACAAAGGAGCTTTCCCAAGGAGAGCTTTAAAGCAATATCAAAAAATAAGTTTCTGGAAATCTAGAGTGAGTGATGACAGTGAAAACACTCAGGAGTGCTGGCCCAGGCAGTGTGACTAGGCAGCCTGCACAGGCTCTTGTATTAGCCCCAGCACACCTCCATCCTCTGTGCCTCGGGAGGAATGTTGTCAGCCATGGTGTTTGTTTTGGCCAGGTTTCCAGTTCTTAAACAGATTTAGAAAGTTATATAAATTGAAAAAAAAAAAAAAAAAAAGAGTTGCTATGAACTCCCCAGAAGGGCAAAAGAAAAAGGGAATTCAGCTAAAGGCGAAGATATTCTTGAAAATTTTGAAGTTTATTACAAAAACTATATGCCTCTGTTAGGATTTGGTGACAAAAATGAGATGCAATACAGCCAAGTTTTCTGGTACTGCTCAACACTGTTGTAAGTTAAAAACCTTCCAAACCTGCTCGCAAACCTGAGCACCAACCCAGGTGCTCACAGCTATTTAATACACTGGATCAGGGTGAATCTCCCAGAAAGAGTTGTGCAATGCTACATACATTGCAGCTAACCCTGCATATAGCCAGATTTAGCACCGACCACTCTACAGCTTTTGGAGCTTGGGGGATACATTAGCAGAGCCCAGAGAGTCACAACACCTGCTGGAATTTGAAGTCAAGCACAGTCCATGAAGGCATTTATGTCTTGCCTGAAAAGGGACTTTTTCATTATTACACTGTTAAACAACATCAGGATCTGCAGCTTGTTTGACTTCCCCTTAGCTGATCTGCCCCTCCATGCGAGCCTTCCCAAGAGAGGCTCAACAGAGACCCATAGCTTTGAACTTTGCTTTTTATAACTTTAATAATGAAAAAAAATGAAGGAAGGACGAAAGGAGGGAAAACATTTCATTTATTGTCTGAAAGGGACTGCAAGTAAGCAGTCAGACTTAAGTAACTAACTGGTCCTACCAAACAGGTAGTTTGTTTGTTTTACAAACAGAGTTCCTGGGACATGAGGTCCCCTGGGGTAGGCTGGGTGGGAGAAGGAGACGGATAAAAACGGTGGCTTTGGCAAGCAAGAACATCTCCATCTGCCAGCAATAGCTCATGTGTTTCTGACATGACAGAGCCAGGGATGGGCAGAAGTGGTGCCTGACCAGAAGTCTCCTGGCAGCACATGAGCTCTGCTACCAGCAAATGCTGCAGATGGAGAGACAGCCCCTGAGATAGTCAAACCGAAGGAAATTACCTTTCTGTAGGTGAAGCTCACAGATCCAGACAGAGCCCACATTCACAGCCCCTGCCTGAGCTGAGAGAATGGTCTGAGCAGAGTCACTGAGGATGCAGCTGCCTTGAGGAAAGGAGGAGGAAACCCAATTAGAATAGAGAGCAGAAGAGAGAGAGAAAGCAGGAAGTTGTGGAAACCCTCTGCTTATCTGGTGCTAGTCTACACCCTACAAGAATAGCCATATAAAATGCCACCATCACTAGCTTTAAGATAAACTTGTTAATGGTTAATAACAAAACAACTGGCATTACTTCTTGCAACTACTTTATGTTTGTGCTTACAGGAGCAAGCTAGATTGGGAACACCAGCAACTTCTAAATCTCCCTGGTCACAGCACAGCAACTCAGTGGACCCCAGGGGTGTCCTGAGTTGTGCGACGTCCTGCAGAGCGCCCTGTATGAAAGTAGGGCAGGCAGGTATCAGTGGACGAGCCTGGGCACTGGTGCTCCTTTAAAGGAGGAAAATACACAGCTGGGGAAAAGCCAGAGTACTACAAATCCTACTTCAGAGGTGGATGCCATAAAAGGAATTGTATTAATCCTAAAACAGAAATAAAAAGTTTTTTATTGGGAATGCTAACATTGCACTTCCTCTCTGCAATGACTTTCCACGCTTATTTTTAGGACTAGGTCTTATTTAAATCATTTCATGGGAAAAGCTCAGCTCAGCTGCCCCTTCTAGTCCCAGAGAGCTGCATTTTCTCCCCCATTTTCAGAAGTAAAGTTGCCCTCTTTCCAGCTGGAATGAAGGACTTGCATTTACCTTTTTCGTTTTCTTCTCACAGCATGACCAGTGACAGCCCGGGCTCACTTCTTTTCCTTCAAGATGATGAATTTTAAAGCAGCGTCTCCACCGTGTCCTGCACAGCCCCTTACAGAGGGTGAGGGAACCTTCCCTGCTTGCAGTGAGGATGAGAAGCGATGGGGAAGAAAATCTAAATGCAGCCAAGGGGAGGAGAAGGGTGGTGAGAAAATGAATTTTCTGCCAAGAGAAATGAGAGCCAGAAACATTGTGTTGAGATAGAGGGCAGGGTTAGATGGGAAGGAACAGCACTTCCCACGCCTGACAGTGTTTATTCCTTGGCAGAAAGGATCGTTGCTCAATCCCCTGTCCCCATGCTTTCCCATCCCTTCTCTATCAATAACTAGGACACCCACAAAAGCAGTAGCTGTTCTGGCAGATTAAACCTGAAAGGGAAATTTGCTGCTTAGGTGCTGGTCTGTGAAGTGGCTGGGTTTCATCTTGGCTCTCCATGCTCTGAACTGGTCCATCACATTCTCTTAGAAATGACCAAGTCTCTTAGTGCAGCTTGGCACGGGCAGGCTGGGCCAGGCACATGGCTGCCCTCTGTACCCATGAAGGATCTGAGGGGCCACCAACATCCTGTGCGAAGCTTTGGCGTTACAGAGCTCACAGGCCTAACAGAATAGGTGCACAGCTGGCATTTTGTACGACACATTGTGTGTGGCGGTTACAGATCCCAGACAACCTTACCTGTCTACAACAAGTCACAAAGCATGCATGGCAAGACCTAAAATTGGAACTTTGCAAGTCAACAAGCCCACAAGCACCTCGGGGACCACAGGCCAGACATCTGCTCACTGGTGGTCATCCTGTCCCCAGATGGTTTGCTAGCGCCAGCTTCCATGTAGCAATTTCAACCACGGAAAGCTCTTCCGTGCTCACCGGTGAGTGCAAGGTGACTTCTGGCTCCTATGCTCCGGAGTATTGCAGTCCTGCACAACAATCTGCTAGCACATGCATGATCACACACCCAATCCTAGACCAGCTCTTATATCTCCAGAGCATCTTTCTCCAGGAATGTCTAGGTTATCCTCAGGCTCCTTTTTAAACTAGATGCCTCCTGTTTATCTGGGACCTAGCTCTGCCATTACCAACTGCCGTGAGGGGGGCTCGGCATCTTGCAATACAGCAGGCAGGGCACCAGCTGCCACCAGCTGAACTTCCCTCCTTGCAGCAGTTACTCTTTGAGGAGTCACAGCCAGGCTTGCAGCTACCTCCAAAATGGGCATCCATTGCATGAGAACCCCCTTGGAATGCTGTTTGCCCCTTTGTGGAGTCTTGTCTTTACGAGCACTGGTGCTCTGCTGCACCAAACCTGGCTGCACAAGCACTGCACCACTGGAAAACATAGAGCCCCATC
Organism: Cygnus olor; assembly: GCF_009769625.2. Taxonomy (NCBI): domain Eukaryota; kingdom Metazoa; phylum Chordata; class Aves; order Anseriformes; family Anatidae; genus Cygnus; species Cygnus olor. The sequence continues at coordinate 14,950,872 of NC_049181.1, read as the reverse complement.
AGCACCACATGCTTTTGGTGTAGATACAGAAGCAGGAAAAAGAATCCCACAATATAAATGCCCTCAAGTGCAGGACGTCAGCCTATACAGCACAATGCAATGCAGCGTGTAAACAACCGCACTACCTTTGTGCCAGTCCCAGGCAGAGCAGGGATCTCCAGGCTGCCTGGGTCCCACTGCTTGCATCTGGTTTATAAAGCACCAACACCACCCCACACAGGCAAATACGGAAAACCAGAGTTAAAGGCTGCCTCACAGCAGGGTAACAGCAAAACACGCAGATGAACCATGCCCAGACGAAGGGCCCCTACTTGGGCAAGCATCTCCTCCAGGACAGGTCATTCTGCTGGAGCTCTGCCACATCAGCAGCACCACCAGTGAGACAGAGAAGGGATGCAGTGACCCCCAGTAACTGCGTTACAAGGCAACCCTCCTGTACGCAGCTAGCATCATTCTTAGTAAGAACAAGCACAACAGTTCCTAAAGCAGTGAAAACAATTGTGTGATCCAGAAAGGAGAAACACAATGAAGCGAAAGCCTCCTCCCTACTCTTGCTGCTCTCCGCCAACTCTGGAAGCACAGTGACACGGCCAGTTGCCATTTCTAGGTTGTTTCTCATGTCCTTGTTGGAAAGAACATCTGATTTGATTTTTGGGAGTCCCTGTGTGGAGCCAAGAGTTGGAGTTGGTGATCCTTGTGGGTCCCTTCCAACTCTGTATATTTTATGATTCTATTCTAAGAACCATACTTGCACAACATGGCCATAGCCCATGCGTGTCCTCAGCTTCCCTTAAACACACATTGTTTCTTTTAATGTCTGCCCCAAACACTGACATAATTAGCAAACTCTATCTGCTCTGAGGAAGAGGGAAGGAGGTCACAGACCTTGAATTCAGTAATTGTTCAATAAATCACAAAAGCCCAGAGAGTAAGCAGGGAGCATTTTGTAGCAGTTTACTGCTATTCAATTGCTGGCTGCTATCTTTCTGAGTGTTCTTAAAATTTACTTAATGTTTTCTTGCACGAATGTCACACATGCTTTGCACATGGCAGCGTCACTGAGAAGAGTTCATGGGCCAATGTCTACTCTCTCAAACCTTTCATTTTAATGATGGAGCGCTCCCTTTCCTATAGCAGACAATGCAAGTTGGGTGAGGAAAAAAAAAAGCAACAAGGCCAAGATTTGAACATTAAAAATGTTTATTCCTTAAAAATACAATGTTTACCTGTAGTGACAGAAATATTCAGAATTATTAAAAAGGGTTTTCATATGCTTCCAGTGTAGCAGTCCTTCAGTGTCAGGAACAAAAGTGAGCAGGTAGTTCCCCCCCAACACCCATGGGAAGCCTGGTTCCAACAGAAAGGTTTGTTCCATCCATTTCTGCTGCCTGTGCCAAAATGAGCTACATACAGATCTCTCACTAGGTTCTAAAGCTCCAGGAGGCATCCACTGCCAGAGCTCTCTCTGATGACAGAATATGGTTTGTTTGGTTGGTTTTAGATTCTTTTTTTTAAAGCATTTTACCCTATATCTTACCAACCTTCTGTAGAGGGCTGGGGAGCCTGATGTTTACTGAGAATATAAGGTACAGCCTTGGGGAAGATTCAGGAGGAGAGAAGTCTGTGCTGTTTTATAGCACTTTCTGAAGCTCAATCTCAAAAATGAACTGGATGGAGAAATTTGATGGTAAGCTGTTAGAAAAATACAGGTCTGACATAGGCCCTTTGTTCTACCCAGATCAGTAGAAAATTAAATACACCTCCTACATTGAAAATTATTCGCAGACTGGTTCTGCAATGCACAAACCCTCAGAGAAACCACCACAATCGCACTCCTAGTGACACTGCCTTCAAATTAGCTTAACAGTTAAATCTTCAGTAGAGAAAAGAGCATGAAAAAGATCTGACTGTTAGGCTCATAGAGACTCTGAACCAAGTCATCTTCTGTTTAAACATACCTCATTTTTTTTGTCATATAAATGTCTAAAAAAATGTCATTTTTTCCCTCTGGGTGGTTCTGGAAACCAGAAAATTATTTTTTGTTGGTGCTTCAGTGGACAGTCTATGGCTGTTCCTACCAGTAAAAAGAAGGTACAGGATGAGAGATTTAGGCACACAAAACACATACAACATTGGCAAAACATATGGTCAACACAATGGGCTTAAAAATATCAGACGAACTTTGTACACAAAGTGTATCAAACAGCACTTTGCTTCTTAACAAAATAACTGATCAAAGAAGCTCCAGCACTTCAGGTTTCTTCTGGAGCTACTCTGGACTTAAAATTTCACTTACATATTATCCCATGCGTGCAAGATAATCGTCATAAACAGAGGTAAGAGGCATCCTAAGTTTTCTTGACACACACATCCTGCTGTTGTTTTCAGTGTTAAGTCAGTTCAACTGAAGCTCAAGTCATTTTCAACCCATCAAAACCACAAAACTTCCATTTTTTCTCTAAACTGGCCCCAACCCCACTCAGCTCCTGTTTGAACGTAGTTTGAAGTCTGGTCATGAGAACCTCCACTTCGGTGGTGCAAATCTGTGAAAACAAAAGGAAAACTTCACTAAAAAAAGAAGATTCTTTTGGTTACAGAAGCCCTGTAATGACTGCTTACATTCAAACTCAAGCACATTTAATCGCTAAAATAAATCTAGGATTTCCCTAGGTCTCTTGTCCAAATATTAATGGTGATAACTTTGGGATGGCATGAGTTGTGCTACTGTCACACTTCAGGGTGAGATGGCTGCAGCTATAATGCTAAAAATAAATAAAGGGTAAAAAGAACGTCCTATTTTTTTCACTGCTGAATGCAAGATAATGGATTAAAAACTCCCAAGCATTTATGTAACTGAACAGTAAATACTACTGCCACTGCTTTGAGAATAGAGTTCTCAGCTAGTGCATACAGAAATCGGGGACACTGGGAACTTACGGAGACTTTTGATTCTCATTCTGAACAGTCACAAACATTCACGCACAATGTAGCTATCATGTCCCTAACAGGTCCGGAGCTACTCATATGGAGTTATTATCTAGAGGTTACACTGGTGCAGATAGGTAACCTAAATATGTAGTCAGGCTTGCTTGAGCAAGTCTTATTTCAGCTTGTCTTATTTCAAGTAGTGACCAATGGTAGAGAATGACCCATCCAATTCCCAAGCAGAGCAGAGCTCTCTCTGGTACAGCTCCAGGGATGTGACACTACCCACCTTTCAAGGAGCCTCTTGGCAGCTTTCTTCAGGAAGCACTATCTGAGGAAGCTTTTTAAATGTTTCTAACACTGCGAGTGGTAGGAGGGTATGTTACACGGTTTTCTCATAAAGCTCTTAAAGCCTCTAGAACCAGTGTGGCAAATTTAAGAGTTTTGTCAATGCTGCCTCCTATAAAAGCCCAAACTTAAGCCTCCATAGTGTTTTCATGGGGTTGAAGCAGTGCACCTAGCTGCTAGCATCTTTGCCTAGTCACACATCACAATGACACATAAGCAGGCCATAAATTTGACTGTTCTGGCATTTACTAGATACAATTAAAGTGCAGCAAGTGGAAAAAAAAAAAAACAAACTCTAAGATGCTGCAAGTTTCAGGACATATAAAAACTGCAAAGGCTGTGTCCACCTTATGTTCAATTGCCTGCAACTGTTTTCTTACTGCAGCAGAACCATTAAAAATGTATTTGTTGTATTAATAACAATTCAAGTTTGCTTCTCTTGTGTGTTTGGGACTGCTCTGACACATGTTCAGAGCTACCTCTGCACAATAACCTCATCCACCTGCTGGATAGGTAAAACATTAGCATACATTTTTGGATGAAAATGTGGGTATTTTCCAAGACTGCAGGGAATGTGACATCTTTTTTTACATCTTCTGCTGATCTACCACAGTAACTCGTTTTGGTTTTAATTCCCTTTAGAGTTTGCATAGTTTTTAGTCCTACTGCTGCAGTACTGTCAGTTTTCAGGGGCTGTGCTTCAAGCTTGGTGTGTACAGACCACACACCTCAGCAATGTTTCCTGCTGCTGCTTCGTTTCCACCTCTGACACTGGTTTCAGTGTGACTATTCTGTAATGTCAAGTCTGATCCCACTGCATGCTGTCTAATACAATGCATAACCGGATTGTCCAGTAGATAATCTTGAGTCATTTCTCCTACCATCCTTCAAAGTCATGTTTGACTCTGACCCTCTCAAAGAAGCATTACGTTGTTCTTTTTATTCACTCGTTTTCACTGCATGTCAGCAAGAATCACAGTTTTTAGGTAGGACTCAGCTGGGCAGAAAAGTTCTTTACTTTCAAGAGGGCAGGTTACCATTTGCCACTGAGAAAACAAAGTAGCAGAATGTATATTCACTTTTAAGGCTTCATTAGTGTGCAAGTGCATGAAAACGCTTTGACGTGATAAAGATCAAGAGCACCTGCTTTGCAAGATGGGTTTGTGTTTGGCAGGTGTACTTTTGTCATCATTCTGTTTTCCAATCAGGTAGAAATGACAGTTTTAAAGTTTTAAGACAAAGAAAAGGCACAAGCTCAGGCTGGCGATGGGTTTGGTAAAGAAGTTGTTCAACCTAAAACATGGAGCAGATAGACACCCCAAGAGAACCATCATCTATATTACTCAGCACGTGCAGTGCTCACAGTAGTATTGGAGAAGTTCTGTTGGGATTATTTCAGGGCTCCAAAGTGCCCTTGATTTTAACTTCTGCACTGTCTGCTAACCTGCTGACTTACTTGGTGAGACTGACAGGCAGTGAATAGGGGAAAGATATTCCTTTATTCCCTGCTGGCAGCTTCAAAAAAATAGGTGCTGCCCAGAAGTGGGGAGGTGCTCTCTCTCTACCCCTGCCCGACCTCAAGCCAAAAACAGGTAGACTTTAAAAACAAAAACCACAACTAATACCTAGCTCTCACAATAATGAAGACAAGAACATTAAGATGTAACCTGAAGAAGAAATGGGAAGACCTTCTTTTAAGAGATCACACACACAAAAATCCTGTTGAAGTTAGCAGGTTACCCAAGTGTCACCAAACAATAAAGAGGACTGATAGCATTGCAGAGATTAAAGGACGCGCTCTTCACTGTAGTTTTCTGCTAAGCCAAGCAGAAATTCTGCTACGCAGAAATTTCCAATGAAGTGAAGCACTTTACTACACTTTAAATCACAAACAGGAAATGTCAGAAGCCTGATGAAATACATGGCAGCATTCCTTTAGGAGCTCCAAAGAAAAACAAAGGTAGCTGTTTGCCTCTTAGACAAATTCAGAACTTGCACGAAAAGATGAACTATTATGTATACCATTAAAGGGATGGAGCGAGCCTGGGAAAGTGCAGGCCAGTGAGCCTGATCACTTTCTTAGAATGGGGAAAATTAAGCACTAAGATATAAACAAAAGCAGCCCGAGAAAGTTCCAGGCACAAGAGATGATTCCCATGATGGTAAGTATCCTGTTCATGGAGCACTTTAAGGAAGATAATCAAAGTATGTAAGTATAGTACAATAGCAAGATGCAATTTGCTTGAACCTTCAAAAGCTTTTACACAGTAACAGAATATCCTGAGCAGGAAGGGACCCACAAGGATCATGAAGTCCAACTCCTGGGTCCCCAAAGGGCCACCCCAAAATCAGACCCTATGTCTGAGAGCATTGTCCAAACACTTCTTGAACTCCGGCAGGCTTGGTGCCATGACCACTGCCCTGGGCAGCTGTCCCAGTGCCCGACCACCTCTGGGTGCAGAACCTTTCCCTAACACCCAGCCTGACCCTCCCCTGTCCCAGCTCCATGCCGTTCCCTCGGGTCCTGTCGCTGTCCCCAGAGAGCAGAGCTCAGCACCTGCCCCTCCGCTCTCCTCGTGAGGGAGCTGCAGGCCGCCATGAGGTCAACCCCCCTAATGGGGAGGTCAGTCCCTCCCCATTTACTCTGATAAGAAGTCTGAAGCCAGCAATATACATAAATAGTGCAGGAAACAGCAGTTTCTCCTTGTACTAAGGAAAATGCACAAGTGCTCTTCTTGTTACTGTCCTTTGAGCCCTGCGCCAAGAACTTGATCCCTCCACTTAGCACAGACCTCTGTACCAGGGGTTGTGGTTCAATCCTTATGCTCTCATAGTTTAAGGCACAGCATCCTCCTAAAAATGACTTCACTTCTACTGTCAAAGCAGAGACAGAAAAGGGTCGATGAAGATCCACATGATCAGAAATATGGAAAAACTTTGCACAGAGACACAAAGACATTAAGTCTGTTCAGTTTAGATAGAATATATACAGTGGCAAAGCAGTACAATAAACAGTATGAAAGGGGCAAGTTATTTTCTCTTAACTTGGCAGTCGTAAGGATAAGGGAAACAAAGGTAATTTAACAGTAAACTTAAACAGAATAAACAAAAATACATTTCAGATGCAGATTTTAAACATGGAATTCACTGTTGCAAAATACACTTAGTGTCAAAGGGTTTTCTTGATTTATGAGCAGGATCACACGCAAACATTAGCGATAAGAACATCACCTTCAGCTCCGTATTTAGGTTAACATTAAGCAGTGTAAGGGTTAAGCCAGAAGCTATGAAGAAAGTTCACCCCTACCCTTGTCCTCTTCCATCAAATTATTCCAGGTGATAGACACAAGCTCTTACAGTCCTCACCCCCAACCAGCATCATTCCCAGGGAGGAAATTACACACTCAGAACACAAACGTACTGCCTAGGCTTGCTCAGGGAAATGGAGATATTGGTACACCTACTTTGCTGTCCAGGCGCTGCAGGTAGGAACAGATGTACTCTATGCTTGCTCCAAATGGGTGCACATGAAGAAATGTTGAAATTATTCCTGGAGAAAGGAACACCACAAACATCATTCTCATGAGAAGAGTCAGTTAGGAAGCCCAGCTCTCTGCCACTGCTAGCACAGAACATAGGGATCTTATCAGGCATTTTTGGTTTTAAATACAGTGAAGTTTGGAGGCTGCAAAGGAAACAACAGCTAATTGATGCAATTGGTTAGCACTTAAAACAGACCTCACTGCTCTCAATACCTGTTGAGTAATGGTAACATGCCCCATGATGATCCTCGTCAAAATTCAGCAAGAGGTTATCATAAATGTGGGGATTCAAGGCTAAAGGAGAGGGAAAGCTGTGCTCCAGATGTATCACTTCAAGGAGCAGGAAAAGACAGAAGGCAAATGGAGAGAGCAAGCAGTGATATATGTGCCCCATCTCACAAGTCTTGCAGCACTCAGTTAAACAGAGCAACACAAGTTTGTAACCTGTCCCACAGAGACTCTTTTCTAGCTCACAGGCAGAACTGTAAAATCCAAAATACTAACTTGTAGTTCTGACCATCATCTGAAGTAAAAGCTAGTGCCTGTGATCTTTCCCTGAAAGTCCCCTTTTTTCTCTGCAGACACCAGACCGTGATCTAGCACAAACAGACCCATCTGAATAGCAGTAAATGATTTATTGTTGTTCTCAAATCATATGTGGAGGAACGGCCAAAGAGAACTAGACTGAGTGACAAGAAAGAAACTACCTTGTCCCATCAAGAAGAGAATTTCTGTTCCTCCCACTTAATGCTTCAAAATTTTTTTCAGCTACTGGCTTTTGGTTGAAAATTTGTAGCATGCAGTGTTAGGTTATTTTTCAATATCACTTGGACTAAGCAAGGAGAAAGGAAATAAAAAGTATAACAGATACGCCTATGCTGTAAACTAGAGTTCACCAATCCCTTTGTAGCTGAGCATCACTTGAAAACACAGGCACATTTCTCATCTCCCTAAATCCATCCCTTCCCTCTCTGCCACCTTTCTCTATCTTTTTTTTTCCTCTCTGGCTATGGCTTCTAAAGTTAGAAGAGTTTATCTGCTTGTACTCCATGGCACACTATGCCTGACCTTTTGGTGTGCCTCATTGCTGTGTGGGTTCACAAGTGGATTTAGCTGTGTTCGAATTAAGACAGACCCTCCTATGTAAGTTACCTCCAGTGACGCTTCTCTGAAGAGCAAGTTGCATTCCTGTATGTGCAGAACTGGACTGTCACTACACCCAAGGCCACTTTGCATGTGTGTGGTTTTGACTGAAAAGTGCATGGCACAAGATTTCCGTGTGAGCAATGCAACAAGTCAATGAATGGTCAATGAAACCCTGACCATCACCAAGACTAAAGGCTTTGAGGACTCCCACCTCTACTGGCATAACCCAAGGAACAAAAGATGGCCAGTGGAAGCTGTGAGGCCATTTGAAGCAACTCCCATTCAGTCCAGGTCTCTAACATTGTCACCAAGTCCATCAAAAGGCCTTACCAACTAACAGAGCTTCTCGTTCAGATTTCACAGGACTATTGTTCAGTGTCTTCTCAACTGGACCTTCCTTCTCCTGACTGCATGCACAAACTCTGGACATACTGCTCTCCTGCAGAAAAAAACAAAACACAGAGGACCCATTTCAAACACTGACAGCACAGCAGTCACTCTTACACACACTTACAGCAGCTCAGTAAGACTTGACGGAGTTTGTATTTTTGTCTTCCTGTTTCTGTGAGTCATTGCATTGCTTTATCTGTTGTTTATTCTGCAAAATGCTTCCAACAAAACACAGTGATGTTCATTTTGCTTTTGGAAACTGCGTGTCTGAACTACCAAACTAGATTAAAGCCCATGAAGTAAAGTAAGACGCCATAACATGCACTTTATTGTCCCTGGTTCACTGGTATGTCTACTCTGCAAGAGCCTTAAAAACAAAAACAAACAAACCACTCAACCAGTCAAACAAAAAGACTAGAAAGGAAGTCTTGCAGTGACTAATTGAGACACAGATGTTCATTTTTTAAATGCCTTAACAGTGGCAGTATGATTAAGCAAGCGCCTATTGGATGCAAAGGATTTGGGATCAGGCTGTCCTTGACTTGAGTTTGTGGTACTGAAATCAAACAGAATTTTGCATAATTTATTATCCCCCAAATAAATGTAAGACTACACATGAAGCAAATACTTGGTTTTTGCACTAAAAGCATAACTTTATTTTATTCCTAAGTTATAGCCTGAATTCCAGTGGTCTGAGAGATACGGGCAGCTATAATTGGAAATAGCCTTCAGTCACTAGTAAAATGAACTGGACATGACCCATTAACAAAGATAGAATTAAATGGCTCCTCGGGTTTGATTAGCTTCTTACTCTAGTGCAATTGTGAATTACACAGGACTGAAACTGCACAGTCCTGGCCTAAGCAGGCTATAATTTGCTTCTGCAGGAGAAAGTAATGGTGTGCACTTTGTGGAAACAAAGCTAGCTTCAGATTCATACAGGAACTGTAATTCAGCCAGTAATGTCATACTGAAAATGCATGGCCTCCTTTCTCTTGGAAATCCAACAGGCATTTTGGAAGACCAGTTGAAAAGACAGTGCAAAAAATTACCTTGCACACAAAAGCCCATGTCTATACCACAGCATTGGAAATACCTACTGCTCTTCCATCCAGAAGCTGCTACGGATAGTTTAATGTGTTTCATTTGTACATACATAGACAGTCCATATGTACTATGCTTGTACACTTCAGAAGAAATCAAATGCTAAACGATTGCTCAATTTACAATGAGGTGTCACTACTTCCCTCAGTAAAATACTCTGACTAAAGCAGCAGAAAATAAACTTAGACTTACATTCCCTTGGCCATCAATAGCATCTCTCTCCTTGTCCTCTTCATCAGCTATGCTTTGCTATACATAGTTTAAGAAAAGGAAAGATTACTGATGATGGTCTGTTATTTTTGTTCTTTGATACAAAAAGCCACCAAAGCTCCTGCACTGAAGATTACTGGTATTCAAACTCTGTTTTAATTAATGGAAAGACAAGTATTTATTATATTCCTTAGCTCATGTCACCAAATGGTGGGGCAAAAGATAGAAATTCAGAGGAAGGACCTAGCACTTGGCTCTATGGTCCTCAATGAGAAGTGCTTTGTAACGTTTCTCATCTATTCTGTAGGTACACATATAATTGAGACCATGCTATGGAGGAGAGGATCAAGAAAGCTTAGATTCACATGTGGGTCCACAAACAAAATACAGAATGGATCATACCTGAGAATAAACAGTATGCATTTATGTTCAGAATAAATCCAGCAAGTATAAGAATATTATAACACTGACAAAAACTTTAAATTCATTGGTGTTTTATGAAGTTCAGATCAAAACATGTCTCTAATATTGATGTTTGATAATTGACTTTTTTCTTATCTTTTAAAATTTAGTTTGCATAAAAATACATTTCAGCTACAATACCACTGTGCACTATAAAATGAAGGTTAGTCTTTTGTTTATATAGTTGTTTCTGTTGATTCTCTCACTATTATATGAAGCGATCAGCAAGTTCACTACTAATATGCAACCTCCAATTAAGCAGATAGTTTTTCCAGCTTTCTAAAGACTGCTTCTAAGCCAGGTCTAGGCATCTCCTACACTCTGTTCTTCCCTGCACGTGCCATAGACCATGAAATCCAAGGACTGCATTTACTACTGAGAATAAGGAGGGACTGGCAAGTCACATACCTGCTCCTTAAGGGTTTCTAGCAATGTTTCTATCTTTAGTTTGTCTTCTCTCACTTTTTCTAGTTCAGCTTCTCTCTTTTTGTATTCATCTTGTACTTTCAAAAGATGCTGGAAGAGAAAAGTTAAACACAGTTCATAGCCTTTCACCCCCTACTATTTAAAGAATATAAAACGAATAAACACTCTTCCATGAAGACCTGACAGATCATGTTCGTAACAATTAAAAGGTTAGGTATACAAAAAGAAGAAATCTTTTCTATACTCAAGCAATTTCTTTGCTTATTAGCATACACAAAAAGCATGACTTTGTAAACAGGGGGTAGTAATTCCATCATCATGAAACCTTTCCTGTCCCCAAAATAAAGCATGTGCTGTGCACTAGACTGATGGCCTGATCCCTGTTAAAGCTAGACCTTCTTCTCTCTCAGCCTCGTTCACTGTATGGCTGGCTATAGGCACAATATATGTGAACGAGCAGCACAGAAGCAAGTGACCCGGGAAGTCACCTTAAATTCTTCCTAGATCTCTAGACCCATGCTAAAACAAAGATGTCTTGCAATATAAGAAAATATTCTGTAACAGATACTAGATAAGAACATTTGTGCTATTATTTGCACAATTCAGCATAGCAGAAAAATGTAATGAGTGCTCCCACACTCGACATCAGTCCAACAGTGCAGGACGCTTGCAGCAGATACCACAACACATTGTGCACTCCCTTGACTAGCAAAGCTAAGAAGAAAGATGGTGTAGTGAATCATGGTTTGTAGAATCACAAACCGCATCTCAGAGGTGAGTAGAATGATTTTCCTATCAAGGAAAACCAGGCTGTGGTTGTGGATGTAATGGTCTGCTCTGAGAACAAACTTGTAGTCTTGAATGCGTCTGTATTGAACACACATGAGTACAAAGACCTTAGTGAACAAACCAAGAATCTGACAGGGGCACCAGAGGAAAAAATATGATTGATTCCCCATCAGAGCCAGAAGAAAATGATTCTCAGAAAACTGCTACCACCACTGGGCCTTTCAGAAATGGGCAAGATCATGTCACCAGGATGAGAGAAGATTAAACACTAATATGGCTAAGTTATGGTTAGCAGCTTTCCAGGGTCAAACCAGGATACAGACATATGTATTTCAGTTAATCCTTTCTTTCAAGCTCAGAAAAATACTTCAATATTTCTTCTCTCTCATCTACAAAAAAAAAAAAAAAAAACCACCACTATTTGCTAATATTTACAAACATCTTTTTTCCTCAGGGTAGATCCTCCAGAGTGCTCTTCCAGAAAGATTACTTATCCTGGCAGTGGTACGTAGAGAAGCCTTAACTCCCTGACACCTGCACAACGGAAAATCTATTATGTCCTGCAGCTCCTGCCATTTCCTCACACACGGATAGCTGACAGTGACCAAAGAAAGCTTCTCCTGCCACCTCCAATATTACAAATGCCAATGCAATTAGTTCCTACCACAGGTTCATCCAGTAAACAATCACAACCTTCACAATATCTCTTCAAGTTCTAATTTTAATAAAGTGCTTAGCTGAACTATTAGCTGAACTCTATGTTTTGGTTATCTGTCTGGCTTAATACATAAGACAATACTGTTAAGGTGTACAGGGACCCAAAACACTTGATATTTAGCTAAGGAAAATACCAAAGAACAACACATGTCCTACATTTTCTGTGAGAATGAAAGTCCAATAAACTTTAGAAATGCTAGTAAAGCAAGCTTTGGGTTTCGCCCTTTGTTGTTCATGCTTGCAACCAGGATCTTACAGGGTTACAAAGAAGGTAGGCACAGACTCAGTATTTCGGAAGTCACAGTGTGGTCAAGTAAACAGCACATGAGGAATCCGTAACTATGGATTGTTTCCATGCAGCTGTTATCAGCTCATATCCAATCACTGTTTTGCGATTATTTTTTTTTCGCAATACCAGAAATGACAGAAAGTTGCTCTCATTTACCACTGAAATTAACAAAATGCCTTTGTTTGTGCCCATGCTCTGTACCACAGCCCCTTTGCCTTTCTAGCAAGGCCACAGCTATGGAAAAACCTAGGCCCACCTGCTGCATTCCCTGCAGAGCCTGCTGGAGAAGTTTCAGCTGCTGTTCTTTGGTTGTGTCTTCATCCCTGCTTGCTTTGCCATGCTCCTGCTTTAGCAGTTCCACCTCATTCCGGTAGGCATCCAGCTGCCAGCGCAGACTGTCATTTTCTTCTTTTAGGGCTTCCACCTGTGACACCAGTGCTGGAGAATAAGGCAGAGTTGGGGACAAGAAGTCACCAAGTGCTCTCCCCACAGTGTGTAGACAGCTCTGTGGCTCACAGCTACCAGTTACAAACCCAAATAAACAAAATAAATTTATCTCTGTTCCTGATGTCTCTTTAGAAAAGAAGCTGCTCTGGACAAAGAACAACTCCTTAGTAGAAAATATCAAATACTGTAATATTTCATGTACATAACTGCAGCCATTACCTTGCTGCTTCACCTCAATTAAGTAGGATATGACAAGAAACAAGAAGTGACAGGTATTTCGAGCATTACGATCATGCAAAATCTACGTGAAAGGAATGAATGAGAAGCCAGGCATCAAATGGAGCCACGATAAATGAATGTAAAGTAACAGCTGGTTGGGAGAAACAGCCCTCTGCTCTCTCTCATAACACAACCTTCAAATGCAAAAGGAAGAGCATTTTATGTTTTATATCTATGATTGTAAGATTTGCTGCAACAGGATGTCTACCAGCAAATTCAAAAAGACATCAGGGGTTTGGAAGAACAGCAGTAATAGCTAAGGTAAAGCATCTGATACCAACATAAATAGCTATAAAACCCACTGCTTAAGTATTGAAATCCATCAATACCACACTTGTCTATAGCAGGTTTCTTACAGTTTCTTCTGAAGCCCTGGCACTGTCACAGTGTTATGACCTTTTCTTTGTCCTTCAGAATTTGCATGAATACACAAAAGTTTAACGAGGTTAATACAAGGCAGAACACATATTAGAGAGACTGTATGCAAAATTTTAAACCTCAGCAGCAGATAAACAGTCAGATCTGAGTGGGGTTTATAGAAGACTCCATTGAAGAGACGTGTATTTTATGTATGAGCTGCAAAAAGTGATTTTACCTGATTCTTCTGTTTCTTTCATCTCTGATGGATCTTCTATTTCTTCATCAGACATTTCCATTTCCTCCTCTCTTCGAATACCCATTAGTTCATCATTATGAATGTTACGAATTTCCTAAGGTTCAGAAAGCAGAGTTTTTTTCAATACAGATTATAAGGAACCAACTGGATGGATAAAGAAATGCTGAAATCTAAGTCTGCAAACTGCAACTCCATGATACAAGAAAAGGGAAATGATAGAAATTTTTGGCACAGACTACTAAATCTAGAACGAGTCAATCTGTCAGCACTACTGGCATTACTGATTCCTCCATCTTCCTTCTAGTCTTCACCCCAGAGCAGGCAACTAGCCTTGTCTGCAGGGTTCTTTCTTGGTGAACCTTGTTCCCCACACGCCCTGCTTGACATCTGTACAACTCTCCTGCAACTAGTGCTGCCAAACTTCATAACCTCCACTGGCTCACTTCGCCTTGTGCCTTCTTGCTCACAGCATGTGTCTAGATCAGGAACTCCCTGCCACCACGAACCATCAGTGCTGTCCCCCTTGCCCTACACACCCAGTTGTCATGCCACTCTCATACTTCCCAGCGCCATTCTTCCCTTCCTCTTCTCTGCTGGACTTCTACACCATGCTCTCCTGCTCAGCACCTCTACTAATGACGTCCCCTCCTGACATACACAGTGTGTGCTGCAACCTGACACATCTCCCCAGCATTTCTTTCTCCTGCCATACAACGTACTCTGTACCTTCCTAAGCACTGGCCTACATGGTGCCCGGTACCATGAACCTTGCCGTGCACCTATGTTGCCCTGCTGCAGTGTGATCATAGCTGTGATCCATAGCGCTGCCTCACTCCGTTCCTCTGTGCTGCGTGCCTGCTCCACACAGCCCCATGGCTACTACAACAAAACCTACCTGAGATGGAGATCGTGCCAAATAGAAGATGGAATTGCAAGTACACAGACAGAGGCCAGACACTGCCCAGCCACCTCCTAACTCATATCAACCCTGGTGAGCTTTGAAGCTTCTCTCCCTTTTGCATCTGTGCCCACTTCCAGGGCTCAGCCTGCACCACAGTGACTCCCCCTGCAGTTGCTGAGATCCTCTCTCCTCTGTCGCAGCCTTGTTCCACCTTAGGGATCAGAAAGGAACTGAGACGCTGCCCTCTGAGTGACCCCAGCTCCTGCTCACGTGTCCTTTCCATGCCTTTCACCTTGTCCAAGCAGAGCCAGCCAACCTCACCCATCCCTCAGCTCTGTCCTCTACTCAGGCTGGAGAGAACTCTGCACAGACTGCCCCGTTTGCAACACAAGGAAATATTTAGCCCAGACCTACCCCCCTGCACAAGGGCAGCACAAGAGATATTCAGAAAGTGATGGCCAGTATTCGAGAAGACAGAGGTGCCAAAAATACTCACTAGAGGCTAGCACAGCTGGCCAAGTCTCCCTACCTGATGTCAGTTTACCCAAACTTCACTCAGATTATACACCCCAGGAACAGCTGTAGGAGAAAAGACACAGAAGACCTACTTATGAAATAAAATCAATGTCCAGTTCTTTGCAGATTTTACTCTAACGGCCTGAAGCTTTCAAAAACTCTGCTTGCTAGCACCAAACACACCTCAACCAAGCTCAGCCAAAAGGCAAAATGAGCGTGCTTTCAGTTTGGGTGTGTGGATACCTTGGAGACTGCAATGGGAAGAGGGTAAGAACAAGGCAGACCAAGGCATGAGGGACAGGGCTGGCTGCAGTTCCAAAACACCTGCTGCCTGCCCTGGGGACCAGGCATAAAATGGGGTTGAAAATTGTAGAAAAATTTTCCTTCTGTTTTTAACCAACTCTGCCCAATAGCTAAAATCCTAAAGTGACCTTGAAGCTGGAGGAGCCTGCAGCGAGCACAACACACAGAGGGGCCAAGCTTAGCTTGGACATGCCAGGGTTTACCAGGGCCCTGACCAAGCAGGCCATGGCTGCTCTGTGTCTGAGGGGGAGCCCTGCATGGAGGAGGGAAAAGCACCAGAGGACAAATACTTGAACAAAGCCCTTCCAAAACAAGGACAGAAGGCAGCTGGTAGTTACCGTACTGTAATGTTTCACCAAGTCTCAAGCTGCCATGGCTTCTTAATGAGCTACCCTCAGCTACAGGACCCACCTGCAAAGCCATCTTACATCACCACTGACATAGCAGCAAAGATAAAACCCTGGCCCCAGCCCAGTGACTCCCCAGTACACACCCATTCCCCGAGCTGTCCTCCAGGCTTTCCTCTGATGCTATCACCCACAGGATTAAATTCCAACAAAAGCTGTAGCAATAAGATGCATATTAGGGGTCCACCTTCCTTTAAGAAAAGACCCTGATAAGGGAAAGAAAGCTGAGCCTAGTAGCAAGTGTCTCCGTAAGAGGCCTCACCACTGGTCTCACTGCCTCTTCGCACTGGGAGAACTTACCTTGGAACAAAAGACCACTCCAAATGGAGAGAGCGCTCCCACCCCAGTCACGGTAAGCAATTTCAGGCAAGCAGAAAAGAAAACAGAAGTGCTAGGGCTCAAAGAAGAGGCATAACCTGAATCAAGACTCTCCAACTATCTTTTTTGGTATAAAAAAAAACCATGAGCTCCTCCTTTACATCTGCTAAGAAAGGATTGACTAAGTGGGATTGGGAAAGAAAGTCTCAGAAGTGCAGTCTCATGGGAAGGTTCACAGATGCAAAATTCCCAGGAAAACTGTCATTGTAGAGGATCAATCACCTGTTTTTTTGTTTGTTTGTTTGTTTTTTTTTTACCAAAGTTGGATATTATCCAACTCTACAGATATTCAGATTTTTCTCAGGTTGCAGCTATGCTGAAAGACGGCCTGCACATACCTACCCCACAGTCACAAATGACTTCTGGATAAACAGTTACCACCAACTTGTCAACTTTGCCTAGATCAAGTTTACATTTGATGTTAAAAGATCTTTATGGTGAAAGATGACTTCTGGCTTTTTTGGAATAAACTTGTTTTCTAAGTTTCTTACTACAAACTCAATACATCAGAAAAACACAGAATCACAGGAAGATTTATGCTGTAAGCGATCCCCCCCCTAAAGTGTCTAAGTTAATCCCTGCCATGTTCAAAGAAGTGCTCCCTGCAACCCCAGACCAAGCTGCCCAGGACCTTACCCAAAACTCAGCAAAATCCCCATCTTTGCAGATGAGCAAAACCCAGCTATCTCTTTGGGCTCTTCTCCAGAGCTGCACTGGTTTTCAGGAAGAGAACTTGGCCTTAAACCAAACGTGCCACAACAACCGTTGTGACATGTGCCCATTGCCTCTCACCCTCATGCTGTGCGCCTCTGAGACCATCCCTGCCCTCTTCGTGGGGCCTTTATAGAATCACAGAACATCCGAGTTGAAAGGGACCCATAGGATCATCAAGTCCAACTCCTAGGTCCCCAAAGGACCACCCAAAAACCAGACCCTATGTCTGAGAGCATTGTCCAAATGCTTCATGAACTCCAGCAGGCTCGGTGCCGGGACCACTTACTTCCCTGGGGAGCCTGTCCCAGTGCCCGACCACCTCTGGGTGAAGAACTTTCTCCTGATATCCATCCTGAACTGCCCACTGTTGCAGCTTCAGGCCATTCCACTTTAAATAGTGGAAAGCTGCTGGTGGGGGCCCTTCAGCTTCTTCTCCAGGTTACAAAAGTCCAGCTCTCTTAACATCCTGGCAGGTATCTGCTGAGCTCCCTCTGATTCACTGTCATCTTTGTCATACGGGTGGTGGAGACAAGAGAGGGGGCAAAGCCAGACAGAGCAGTGCAACTGTGGTTTCCCTGGTGCCAAGCAGAGGAGAAGAATCAAGTCCAATCTCATTGCTCAAACACAGGCTGGTTAAGTGCACTTTCTTTTAAAGAGCCTCTCTCCAGCAAAAACTTAGTCTGTTCACAGTAAGCTACATTCTTTAATACACTCCTTTTAATAACCAAGGAATTGTTACGCAGTTGCTGCTGCTTAACCTCCAAGCAAATAAAGGCTGTGATATTTTCCACTGATCAGTCTCATTGTTATGAATTTCCTGATCTCTATCCACATAAATAAATAAATAAATGATTGCTCGACCTTATTGAAAATTATCATAATTTATTCTCCAACATCCCACGTGATGATGAGTGAAGAGCAGCAAGGTGATGGATATGTCCACAACCCCAAACAATTCTCCTTTAGTATACAATTTCTATGGTGTTATAGTCTTGTAAGTAGAATGTGCAGAGAAGATACTGTGTCACTAATTCTGTACTACCCACAACGCATGAGTAGTGTGGAAGACAAATCTAAGTCGTCACAGGAACGTTCCTAACAGAAATAAACAGAACCCAAGTAGAAAACTTTATCATGTTTCTACTTTGCAGACAAATCACGTTCTTATCTCAGATCTATCATTTATTTATGCATTTGCAGATGGGATATGTGTAGGGAGGTTTAATCAGATACTTGATGCACTTTTTTGGTTGGTAATGTTACATATACATTGGAATATCAACGGTTCACCATTTTATTAAATATTAAATTTGACTTACACTAGAAAATAAGGATGATGTATGTCACAAGCATTTTGCACTTGCACCTGAGAGTGCTGGATTAAGTACCATTTCACCAAAGCAACCCTGCAAGATCTGTCCTATATGAAAGTATACACTGATCCACTTCTTTCATTTCCATGCCCTAGATTAAACAATCACATCTTTCACAGAAATTATCATCCTTCAGAGAATAAAAGCTTTCTCTTTAAACGCTCATAATTACAGGCTTAGTTAAAAGAAAAGATGTGATCTTAATACAGGTAAGAGTAAAAACACAGAGTAATGTTTTCAGAGGTGGTTTAAGCAAAGCTGTTTTGCTTTACACTGAAACAAGGCCAGGCAGATCCACACAGGTCTGAGACAGGTTTAGGACTTCATGAAGATCCGGTGATAACCTACAGACAGCTCTGGAGCTATCACAGGTCATGGTTGGTAAGCATGGTGTTCTTGCAGAGTTGTAGCTACCTAACATAATCAGTGAACTCATTTAATACTGTAGCTTTTGAATACAAAAAATGGAGTATTTTAAAAATATTTAAAATATTTTTGTGCCATTTCTTCTTCCCTGTTCAGAACATTATCAGTAAAGACGTGATGATGGAAGTCTCCTTCCATATCCCTCAGAACACACTATATAGCACTGGGGTGCTCTTACCACACAGAGTACTTTGGTACAGCCTAGCCTTCAAATGCCTGAAAGAAATCAATGTATGAGTTCTGTTCTACAACATTCAATAAGTTCCAAAGTGCATGAAAGGTGCAGAAGTGTCCTGCAGAAAGCTACGTGCCTAGCCTGGCATGCTCCTGGGATCTGAGTAGAATTTATGTGCTCTCTGGCTTGGTGCTCCACCAGGAGAGACCTTTGCGACAGACACCACAATACTGCAGAACAGGATTTCAACATCACACTGAAAGAGCAACTGAACAAGATGCTGTGGTTAAAAAGCTATCCTTCCTCTTTATTTGCTATTTTACTGCTTATATATTTGAGTTCTTTTTACTGTGAATAAACAAACACTTCAGAATGCACATCTCTTTAACCACAGCCTTTGCTGGGGTGGGTGTCATGAAGTGTCTCCAGACTTTCAGTTCTACCTGATCTATGCAGACACACATAGCTCCTGTGCTAGAAATACTGAGTCCGATCCATAACTGGGAGTTAAAACATCTGGTCTTCCAGAGAATTATTGGGCAGCACCAGGCAAACACTTCTTCATCCACTACCTCTCCTATCCCCATCTCAAGATGATAAAACCCACTGATGACTGCACAGGGCTCTGAGAAGTCACACAATGAGGTCCAGCAGTCAGTAACCTTTGCTTTCCAAGCAATGAAACCAAAACAAAGAAAGAAGAAAATCCAAAGCCATCAAGCAGACTAGGATTTCTCACCCAAACCTGACTACTCAGCAGTGTATGGAGACAAGACACTGTCACCTATTTACACATCTGTCATGGGAACACTTAGACAGTAGTGCTAAACATCCAACTCCTTTCAAGTCCTTCAGCCAAGGATGCCACCTTACCCATTCAGACTGATATTCTTCTCAGCACGGCTTTGGGGAACACTGGAAACCAACTGGGCTGTAAATCATCTTAAGGGTATGCTGAGATGAGAAAGCATATGCTTTGCCAAATTTTTGAAACATAAATGACAACATCTCTAAATTGCTAGAATTTTCACGGTGAATAAAAAATTACTATCTAAACACAGCAGGGTTACTTTAAAAGGCAGGTACTTTTCACAGCAGGTTTTTGTTTTGTTGTTGTTTGCTTTTTCCTGCTGCTTAGAAGACATCTGTGTATTGCCAGAAGTAAAAACTGATTCAAGCCTCATGCAACTTAAAAAGGTTAATGAGCAAGAAAAATACAACTTCTTGCTTTTTCTTTCAAAACTATTCATACCCCAATGTGACAATACTTCTGTTACCACTTCGAGCATTAGCCTTTCTTAGGAAGGAACACAAAAATGAGATTCTATGGAAGAAGAGCTCTAACCTACCATGAGGCTCTTCTGTTCCTCTTGGAAGCCCTCCACATTCCCAGGAGCACAACAATCTCCTCCAGCCTTCCTCAGGCCAGACACAAAGCATCAAGATGTGCTCCACTGCCAGGTGCAGCCAAGCAACAGGACATCCCTACTACACAGGTGACAGAAGGCAGCACATATTTCATCTCAGACTCCAGGACAAATATCTGACAAAACCATCACTTTGCAAAGAGACAATCTTTCTTTATCTTAGGTTTATTTTTTCTGATGTTGTATCTGAATCAAATAAGATCAGACAAGGGACTGAAGACTATTCTTCCTCTTGCAGGAACAGCAGTTTGAGTAACATTCCTTCTTCCATCATCCCCACCCTTGCCACCATCTTCAAATCCTTTTTTCACTAACAATGTTGCTGCATGAGATAAATATATGAATATGAGAACATCTTGCCTCAAGTTTTCAAGACTGTCCAGCCGCAATCATTTCAATCTCTCAAATCTTTCAAGAAAAATGTGAAAAAAGCTGATCTCAGTGATGATACTTGTTTTCTTTAACATCTCTCTAGAAATACTTCTTGCTTTAACATTAAAAACAGTAGAAAACAGATCTATATTATTATTGTGCACAACTTCAATTGGCATACAGATCTTAATATATTGCTTCTAGTAACACAAGTACAACGAGCAAATTTATTACCTGCAACACAAGAGACGACTGACTAATTCCCATCTTACACTGTGAATTAAGATGTCATTACCCATGCGAGCATTGTGCAAACATAAAATCAATATCCTGACATGAAAGAGACTCGCTGGAGAATCTAACAATAGAAAATTACCAACCTCTGCTTGTTTGCACCACACGCTGATGTTCTTACGCTGAGCTTTCGTGAAATGGTCCCAAGCCTTTTGTTTGGAGGCAGAATGGTACACGGCCACTATCTGCTCGACTGTAGTATCAAATCAGCAGTCAAATCAGGCCAGAATATCATCCAGAGAGGGCGAACAAAAGAGTAAAGGAGTAAAAGAGTGGAATCAGGCAGGTGGTTTGGCTAACCTTTTGTCATAACACTACTGTGCTGAAGCCATGCTCAGGACTCTGTGCCTGGAAAGGAAAGTATGGCCTTCACCAGGCCACGATCAACTGGGAAAACTTCATCTGCACTCAACTGGAAAAAATGAAGGCATATGTTGCACTGAAAAAAAAAACATTTAAACACACTGAGCAACACTGCTTGTGAGTGCAACAGATACACCTAGGTAGCATTCGCTCTCTAACATTTCCTCTCACAACTGTGAAAGCTAGCACTTTGGATGTTCTTTGGCCCAGTGGGTCCAGTCCTAAAGAACACTGCAACAGCCTGAGCACTGCATCCAATCCATCAGCCATCAACTTTTTTGTTTCCTTAGGTTTATTGCTTCTAAAATATTTTTCTAAAAAATTTGCAGAGGTTTTTTTGAAATATGAAGTGCCTCTCCCAGGATGAGAATTCACCCAACAGCAGAAAGCACACCTAGCTGTTTTTTTCCCCACAAATGTAATCTTGTAGGAGGCATAACTCTTATGAAATAAAATCATATCTCTGCTATTTAGATTAACTATTAAATCTGAAAGTGTCTCAGATACCGCTAGGTGTTTTATAGAGATGAGTTGCATGCTGCTATTACTACTTACTGTGCAGTGCTTACTGTATTGTCTTCTGGACCACGTGCCCATATTTTTTTTACAGAATTAAAAAATAAATAAAAATAAGTGTCAGATAAGTAACAGCCAAAATTACTGAATATAAAACCAAAATTAATATTGTTCATATCCTAGCCAAGGAGCTCAAGGAGACTTAGTACAGTTATGGAAAAAGTACTCTTAAAATAATTAGACTTACTTAAAGAAGGGATGTGTAAGAGGCAATGAGTGGTTTGAGGAACTGTTATAAATCACATTCTGGAACAGACCCAATGACTCTTACTTGATTTCATGATTTAATAAAGTACTGGGACTTGAAAGACCAAAGTTCAAAATTCTACTCTGCAACACGTTTACACTGTAACTTCTTACATTGTGACTGAGAACAGAGTGTTGGGAACACTCTACTGCATCCTACCTTTGGTGAATAAATCCTGTACATTTCGCTGAGGCATCAGATTACCAGGAACTTACCTTGTCTGTACACAGAAGTGCAATGTTGAAAAGATGACAGAATTTCTAATAGACTATAATTAAAAGAGGAAAAAAATTAGGAATTCATGCTCTCCTCCCCCAAGATGCGGACTCTGACGTCAATGAAAAGTTCCACAAGAAAGTTCGGATAAGTTAATGACATAAGCTTATAAATTAACTGTAGCTGAGTAAAAAGGATTGCCATTTCTTTTTCCTGGAACTTTTTCAGTATGACCTCACCAGACTCTAGAAATTAAGTGCCTTCCCTACAACAACAGACAACCAACATTCAGTGCAAAAATACTACTCACACTGAACCAGAATCCCTGAGAGAGCAAGTTTGAATTTCTCTTTAGCTTCTTCCATCTCCTTCTCGTGAGCTGCCTTCTCATTTACCAGTCTGCGAATGTGGCTGTTGGCCGACTGAATCATAGAGTAGAAGTTGTTCGCAGTCCTTCTGTTCACTTCTCCACGCTCTATCCAGGTTAGCAAGGTCTGTACAGCTTCTGAGAACTTTGTGTCATCTGCAGCAAGAAAGGACATCTTTAGACCATGGAAGTACAAGTTTGCCTGTATAGATTTCAGATCCTTTCCCTGACGTCACTGAACTACTCTCTTTCAAAGGTTTCAAAGTTACTTATAGTGGCAAATCTGGATTCTTGAAAGCACAGTATTATCCAAACACAAGACTACACAAAGGAATGCAAGTCTAATATCAAGCTGACAGCAAACTGTCTTTCGAGGCACAAAAAGAAAGAGGAGAAAATCAACTGCTAAAAACCTACTGGAAAACTTCATATGCCTATTTAGACATATTCTTTCATGACAGTGAATATTCTCTGACTGGAAGAATCAGGCTACAGATGGGGTTTAGGCTTCATAAAAGGTCTTGGAACTTAGACCAGTCATTTTAACATAAACAAAAAAAAGTTTGGAAGAAACCGTTGTACTCAAATATACATTCGTTTTTACAAAAAGACAAACAATTCTGAAAAAGAGATGGCTGGGAGAGCAGCTCATGGCATAGAGCTGAGAGCTAGGCACAAGAGATGCACTAGTGCAGTAAGGCTTATGAGAATCTTCTGTTTATACTCAGAAGCCACAGGCAACACTGAGCAGCTTGTGTGCAGCCTGAGGGCTCAGTTTGAATGGACTTTCTTGGGAAAGCAAAAAATTGTATTATCCATCCTGTCTCACTGCCAAAATTCATATTCTAGTAAAGACCAACAATTAAAAACTTCAGCCCATATAGTTAATTAAATTATATTAAACACTGAAAAATCAAGAACATCACAGAGCCAGTAAATTAGATGAGGGTAGATGATAAAGAAATACACAACAAATGTGGCAGCTGTCACAATTGCAGATGGGGAGAAAGAGATGTATTCTTGATATTAAAACAACAACAAAAAAAATCCAGCAGCACACATCCTTGTATTAGCTGTTACAGGGTCACAAAAGGGAAGTCTATGCCACCTCTTCCAGAATACAAGTGATGAGATTTTAAAATCCATCTCTGTAACAGTCCAACAGTATTTTTCCCCCTATATTTTCTGTTTCCTTAATATTATAAGTAATCATCACCAGCTGTTCTTTGTGTAAACTTTAACATACAATGTGAAGCACGAGGGAAGTTACAAAGTTACACCATCACCTCAACTCAGTAAGAACACCACTGGAGAATACAACTCCCTACCTCAGTATCTGTGCAGACAAGTAGCTGCACGCCCGCAGAACCACTTACCTTTTAGTTTCTCAGCAATGATGCTGCACTCGTGGTCAGAGTAGTGGACAACAGGAGGTGGGGAGGGTGGACGGAAGCGTTCCTCTTCCAGCCTCCTACGATGGCGCTCCTCTCTTGCCAGCATCCGCTGCTTACATTCCCACTCATACAGATCATCCCGAGCCTGTGCAAAATCCACATGCAGGCGCCCAGTGTCCTTCTTGTCAGTGCTGGAGCCCAGCCTGATGCGATAGCCTGGTGGTGATGACAACAGTGTTCAGATAAGACAGGTGGCTTGCGCAGGGCAGTATCTCAGTCTCCATAAACCTAGTAGGACCCCCCTGCGACTCCCACAAAGCCAGCAAGTCCCTGAACGGAAGAGTTTATTGAAGAGCTTAGTGCACAGAGTGACTCTGGAAGTGGGACACTCTGGAGGTGGGACTATGCTCAGCTTCTCTCAAGGGGAAGGCAGAACTGCCTTGGATCCTTCCACACTTTGGCAAAAACTGGAAGTTTCGATGGGAAGATGGGAAATGAGAAGTGAAACACAGCGAAGAGGCTAACAAATGGAGATACTAGGATGGAAGTAATCTTTGGAACAAGCATCTGATGAGAGGGAGGAAAAAGGTCAACAACTGTGCATGTCTCCTGTGCGGGAGCAATTCTCACCAGCACTGTTTGCAGGACTCCTTTGCTGGATGCACATCAGACATGATAGAAGGCCCTCATCTGTGGTTAAGAAAGGCATAGGGGGGGATGTGTGGAAGAAAATATTAACTACAGAGAGACTTTGTGCAAAGAACAAACCCAGAAACAAAACAACAATTGTGCATGGAGGGCACTGATGACCGTGCACACAGCTATAACTTTGATCAGGGAGAACTATAGAGAATGCCTGGAGCTAAAGAGGCTGTATTGGGTTTCATGTAGTAGGGGTAACTGCCAAGAGGAAGTTTCCTCAATCTGAAGAACGAGGGGAGAGCAGTGGATATTGTCTTCCTGGACTTCGGTAAGATCTTGGAGAGTGGCCCCCATAAGATTCTCAGAGAGAAGCTGTTAAAATATGGGCTAGATAGACAGCAAGGTGGATCAAAAACCTGCTGAACAGCAAGACCCAAAGGGCAGTGGTCAGTGGCACAAAGTCTAGCTGAAGGCCTGTAACTAGCAGTGTACCCCATGGGTCAGTACTGGGTCCAGTCCAGTTTAACATCTTCATTAATGATCTGGATGATGCAGTGTGCACCCTCAGCAAGTTTGCAGACGACACCAAATTGAGAGGAGTGGCAGATGCACCAGAGGGCCATACGGCCATCCAGAGGGACCTGGACAGGCTGGAGAAACGGGCTGACAAGAACCTCATGACCAGGACATGCTGGGAGATACCCAGCTGGGAAACAGCCCAGAAGAAAAGGACCTGGGGGTACCGGTGGACATCAGCCTGAACATGAGCCAACAATGTGCCCTTGCCACAAAGAAGGCTAATGGTGTCCTGGGGTGCATTAGGCAAAGTATCACCAGCAGGTGGAGGTAGGTGATCCTTCCCCTCTGTTCAGCAGTGGTTAGGCCACACCTGGAGTTTTTTGTTTAGTTCTGAGTTCCTCAGTGCATGAGAGACATGGAGATACTGGAGAGAGTCTGGTGAAGGGCCATGAAAACAAGAAAGAAAATGGATGAAACTCATGAGTTTCAACAAGGCCAAGTGCAAGGTCCTGCATCGGGGCTAGGGCAATCCCAAGCCCAAATACAGGCTGGGCAGAGAATGGATTGAGAGCAGCCCTGATGAGAAGGACCTGGGAGTGTTGGTTGACACGAAGACCAACGTGAGCTGGCAATGTGCACTTGCAGCCCAGAAACCAACTGTATCCTGGGCTGCATCAAAAGCAGAGTTGCCAGCCAGGCAAGGGAGGGGATTGTCCCCCTCAGCTCTGCTCTTGTGAGAACCCACATGAAGCCCTGCATTCAGCTCTGGGGCCACCATCACAAGGAGGACACTGAGGTATTAGAATGAGTCCAGAGGAGGGCCACAAAGATGATGAAGGGGCTGGAGCACCTCTCCTATGAAGACAGGCTGAAAGAGTTGGGGCTGTTCAGCCTGGAGAAGAGAAGGCTCTGGGGAGACCTTACAGCAGCCTTCCAGTACCTAAAGGGGGCCTACAGAAAAACTGGGGAGGGACTCTGTCAGGGAGCGTAGTGATAGGACAAGGGATAATGGCTTTAAACTAGAAGAGGGAAGATATCTAATCTAAAGATATAAGGAGGAAATTCTCCACTATGAGTGTGGTGAGACACTGGAACAGGTTGCCCAGAGAAGCTGTGAATGCCCCATCCCTGGAGGTATTTAAGGACAGGTTGGATGGGGCTTTGAGCAACCTCATTTAGTGGGAGGTGTCCCTGCCCATGGCAGGGGTGTTGGAGCTAGCTGATTGTTAAGGTCCCTTCCAACCTAAGCCAGTCTGCGAGTCTATGAATTCACAGGTAAATGAGAGCTACTGCAAACTTTTAAAGGAACATTCAGCTTCCTCTATAGAATTTACTGGACATTTACCCATGTAAGATGGGGATGGACTCTGATTGTACCTCATCCTAATATTTTGCAGAGCACCCAAGGTAACAAAGCATTGCTATCTTTCCTATCAGGCAGTTTTCAGATATTTAAGCAGAATTGCAGCAATAGCACGAAAAGACATGAACTGACACAACATCAGACTAATCTTCCAATAGCAACAAACAAAGCCTTTCATTGTAATTATAAAGACATCGTTACATCTATATCTCAGAACTTTAAGCTGCCATAACAGACAGAAATACACCTACCAGAAAGATAAAGTGCCTTGTCCACCATGAATTCCTCAGCAAAGCGGATATGACAGAAATTCTTCTTACTCTTCCGAATAGCTATGACTTCTCCACACTGTTCAAACACTTCCATAATGATCTGCTCAGTCCCGTTTTCTGGCAGTCCTCCAACAAACACAGTCTTACAGCCTGGGGGCCTCTCTCTTGTTGCTGGAGGGGGCAGATCTGAAAACAGCAACAGAAAGAAAAGAGGCCAGGTTAGGTTTGTCTGAACACTTTCTATTCATTTGCCCACGTGCACTAACAGGGGTCCTGGATTCCTTCAAATGTATGATTAGCAATATTGTATTTGACTTGATTAACAAAGAGTTGTAGAAGCATTGCTGAGGTGCTCCACAAGAACAAACATTTACCATCCTGTTTCCAAACAAAAGACCTCAGGAGAGTGAAGCTCTCCAAACACTTTGCCTAAGGCTCACTGGTTCCTATCATAAAACTTGAGCAGCAGCTAGGACCTCAAAAAGTTATCACAGGAGGTGTTACACAAGCACAGCTTCAAGGACTGTCCAAACATACAGAATAAGTAGAAAACATATACAGAGGATTCTAAAGCTATACTGCAGTCTGTAAAGTCTGTGCCCTGACAGTATGCTGGCAGGATTTCTGCAGTCAGGGAAAGCCTTGCAAAGTGCTGTGGATTGTTTTGAAACAACCTTCATTTGCCCACATTGTGATCCCCAAATCCAAATATTATTTTTATTTAGGTATCTTGCACTGGATGCAGAGATGCAAGACCAGGACCCTGAACAACATTCAATGATCTGTCGGTTGAATAATGTGTATGGTACTGGACTGTGGCCGGTGTGCTAAGGGACAGGTAAGATAAGTAGTGTTGTGCTTAATTACCCTGGTGTGGTCTCTTACGGACAGGCACTTCCCAGACAGTGATGGAGCTGTCAGCTTTTCATCCTTCCACAGTGGGATGATCCTTGAACATTGCTGCCTTTCTGCATTACTTCCTGAAGAAGCCATTACTTCCTCTTCTTCCCCGTTGCCAATGGTAGGACATGTACAAATGGCACAAAGCTGCTGAACAATCCATGATTCTGTGATTTCAGCCATTGCCCAAGTAAGCACATTATCACCTGGCTGTTCTGATGGCAGGACATCAGGGCCATGAGCTGGGACTTAGAGGGCACAACAGGGAGTGTGAGCGTTACTTGTTTGCCAGCACAAAGAGATGCATTACACTGTTACACATTCAGAGGGTGGGAAGAGACTTGCAGTGCATCTTCATTCTGACATAGCATTGAAAATTTTTGAACTGGCTTGTAAACAGTTAATTAAAAATAAAAAGCTGTTTCCAGGACAGTTGGATGTTATTTTTCTTTTTTTCCTTTTGGTTCTTTGTTTTGGGGGAATGGTATACTAATTGATATATCACGAGACTAGGCATTACCAGAGTTTTACTTAAAATGCTGGGCACGGGAACATCACATACTCACTCCTGGGAGCCCATCAGATTTGGGTGCCATCTGGTGGCACCTTCTTGTGAATTATATAGTGACATGCAGCTGAAAAAAAAATCTCCTGCATCTTCTCCACATAATTAAAGTGTCATATTTCCAGGGAACATCACTGTTTCTGAAAAGATTAGGTAAGTTCCTCTTTTTCCAATTGAGGATTTCAAGGCTCTCCTATCTGAAACAGCCCCACAGACTTCTGCAGGGCCCCAACACTGTGGCTGAGCTACACAGGCTCAGGGGAGAAGTATGCCTGAGATTGCAGTTCATACTTCTATCTTTCCCTGTTCATAACTTTTATTTTTCTACTTGAAAATTTATTGTTGAGGCTTTACTGGGTGTGCTTCTCACTCTCTGCTTGTCTGGCAGTAAGTACACCTCACGGGATCTGGCACCTTCTTCTCTGAAAACAAGGCAAGCAAAGCCCTGCCTACCTAGCACACAGTAATCTCAGGAAGACTGGGGGAGTGCTTGCTGCCAAGTTGCTTGCATTAACATAAGGGCTCGTGCCAGGCTCTGCCATATGTTGGTACCCACTGCAGAAAGCAGACAAAGGGAACATGATTACGTGCAGCTCCTGTCAACCCCAGTAATGTGAACCAAGTGGAGGTGCCCCATTCCAACCACAGGGTGACAAACAGGCCATTAAAAGCTGTTAACTCATTTCACAAGTCTTACAAATAAGTATCTTGTGGTGGGAAATCCAGTCTCATGACAAGCACATCAAAATGGCCACACTACTGAGTGTTCAGTATTTTTCCTATTTTCTTCAAAGAGAAAACTAAGACTTCTAAGACCTGCCCTCTCTCTCTGCAATAGCACCTTCCGCTGTTCAAATCAGAGTCAGTTTAGTGAAGCGATAAATGAAGCAGCACAAGCCCGCATCCCGCTGATAATGCTGTGGTAGATCTGCAACCTCTGTTCCTGCTAAGCTGGCTAAAGGTAAGGAGGATTCAAAAGCAATTTCTACATCTTGACGTGAGCTTTGCTGACAGCATGTACAGGCTCCTGCAAATGTGAGATGCATTACTAAATCTTGGTTTGGCCAAGAACTATGTCCTTGCTCAACTGCCAACAGCCTCCCACTGCTACTGGTCTGCTCAGAGCAATAATACAGCACTGCAGTGCCACAGCTCAACACTGCTCTGTGGATGACGTTAATCACATTAGGTCACATATTTCTGATTTTCCAAGTCAAACACTTACTGTATCGCAGACAGGCATGTAACAAGGAGTGACCAAGGCCCCAGCACCAGTCAAAAAGATCAGAGGAGAATAAAACAGCCCCATGGAGTTCATGTTCTTTCCGGTGGGGAGGCAGAGCTGATCACAGGTTTAACTGATACAGTTAAGGTGTTGAGGAACATTTGTCCAATGTGCCCTTTGTAAGTACAGCCTTGTCCTCCCAGTCTCCTAGGTATACAAGTGTGCTGTGCACTTCCGTGGAACCTACCAAACTTTGCTCCATGTATAACAGAAGTATTCAGTATTGAGAAGCTCCCTCCTAAATCTGTAACGGCCTTGACAGCGTTGCTTAGATGTGATGTAGACCCAATACAAAACTTACGGCAAGATGTACATCATGCACTCTGAGAGCAGCTTGCACAGTTCATGTTTTTCATTATATATGCAACAAAAGAAAGCATTATAAAGCCTACAAGTAGGAATGCAAGCCAAACACAAGAAACGTTAATTACAGAAGCTTGAAGAAAGTGGTCTGCTCCCTTATGATATCCTCCCTCATGTGATAACTAGCTTTAGCAGAGGAAAAACGTCTGAACATATAAAGATTGCAATCTAGACCCCAGAAAGAGACCACCAAAACACTCAAAAAGATACAGACCTGCATTTTATTTTTACATAAAGACATGGTCTGAGGTTGCTTTCTGACAAAGAATGTAAGCCCACTGTCCCCAGAGCAGCAACAGGTCTCACAGTGATATTTGGCAAAATACTGACAAGCTCCAGGTTACCACCTAGCTGGCTGCTGGACTTAGCAGTCTTAAAAGGCCTAACAGACTCTCATGGCCACAACACTTTATTACTAATTACCAGACCAGGAACTAGCTTCACACCATCATTTGGCAAAACTAAACTAAACTCTGTACTGCAGCTGCACACGCTTCACACTTACCTCTCGAGCTACACCAGCACACACAGATCCATAGTACTACCTATAAAAGTGATGTTTATGTAATTATCTATGTAATTTAGGTTGTAACTCAGAAAACAAGAATGACATGTTCCCAGCAGGAACATTCTTTGATTCCCACTACAGAATAAGGACCACAGAAAGAAGTCAGGTAGGAAAGCTCCTTCCTCAGGAGCAACACTAATAGGAAGAGGAATCTAATATACCCATTATACTACATGCCAACACGGTAGCCTCCATTAAGAAGTGTTGAAAGCTGTCATTAGATGTTCAGTGAGGTTCAAGAACAATTTCAGGTTATCCAGGTGGAATCCACAATGGTGATGGCCCTGTAATAAACCTCAGGGGAAAAAAGGGAAGTCTGCTCATTTTTTCTGATGAGGAAGATAGCCAGTGGAGCCCAGATGGTAAGCATTATGGGGATTTAAGAAGGTCTACCAGGCATTAGAAGGCAGATTCCTGCAGAACACCAGCTACAGCTCACTATCCCAGGCTCCCACCACGCTCATGTGGAACACAGCTGGGAAACTGCAGTTTTTGATAAGGCTGCTCTTGAGTTTCTGCTGCAGCATACAGTCCACACTGAACATTATTTGTCAAACACGCTTTGTTTTCTGAATCAGCCACTACATAGCAAAAACAAAACAACCACAGCATTAGCATTTATGACTTTTTTTCTGAATCCTAAAAAATGCCCTAAAAAATGAGGAAACATTCCTTTAATTCCCTGAGACAAAAATCACCTGTTACTTAGATTTTTCAGGATTGGGAGACAGAGGTCACGAGCATGTCTTCACACTACTGCACAGGCACCAGCATGTGGCAGAAAAAAACGATGCAACAGCAATGCACCCCCAGAGGCATATGGGGCTGCAATCATGGGATAAGGCCAAGCAACACTTTCCCCAGAATACAAGAGGTATTAACATTGCAGCTGGCACTTATGTCCCACCACTATTCATCTGTATAGTTTCCAGTTCCAGGGACTGAAATATTTTCTTTCCCAATCCTTATTAATCTAACTGAACTGAAAACACTATTTATTGAAATTACAAACACTCAATGACAAAAGCAGATTTTTCCTACAGCTCTGTCACCTGTTTTTCAGCATCGTGCTTTTGAGCATGGTGACTCACCCCACAGCAGCTATGTCCAGGCAGTGCAATGGCTCTTCTCTCATATACACGTTTTTATATACATATTTTTATACACATACACACACATTCATATACAGACAGAAAGAAGATGAAACATAAATAGACACTTACGTGGGTTAGGTGGGAAGAGAGTGCAGCTTTTGCAGTGAATGATCTCCTTCACAGCAGGCATATCTGGAGGAATGGGAGGAGGGACTATCCCCAAGCCTGGCATCATGGGGTTGATTGGAGGGATTCCAGTCATCATCCCAAGAGCAGGATCAAAATCTAAACAGGTGAGAGAATAAGGGAGTCAGCTTTGGACTTATACAGTAGTTGTTCATTCAGACAGCAAATTAAGTACTCCACCCACATGCATCAGTGAAAATTAGCTGAATAAACAACAACACCGAGGGATTTAATTCACCAGAAAACTTTACATTTATAACCTTAGAAAAACTTCTAAAAACTATGTCAATTGCCTCAGCCAAATAAACTTCCTCAGTTCAAATAAACTACTTCCCTTTCTACGCTGTAGATACCATCTCTTATCTAGTATCAAAACCTTTCCCAGTAAGTATTATATTGTCCATATAAAAAAAAAAATCCACGATGTATGGCAACAGTGTAAAAGCAAACCCAGCTCAATTTTATTAAGTAGCTAAGCAGTGCAGACAGCTTGTGACATGGTGTTAAGGGCACCACCTTGCACACTAGACAAGTGTAGGAATTTCAGCAGCTAAGAATATGCCAGAAGAAATCTGGATAAAATGCACAGGAGCATTTAAGGAAATACTTTACCATTAAGTGTAACCTGCAACGGCAACACACATCTTACCCTGCTTAACTTGTTTCTAGGCTTTATTTAGTGTTCTGACTATATTCTGACTATATGACTATATTCTGAAGAAGTAGCATTTTTTTCTGACTTTGCTCTTGCATTTAACCTCCAATGCTAACTAAAGCTAAAGAGAATTATCAAATGAGAGGTATTTTATCTGTTCTGAAGCTGTGAACCCTGGGGAAGCAATACTTGCATACAACCAAAATAGAAACCATATACATAAATTCCTTAGAAAGAAAGCTCACGAGTTTGAGAATGTCAGCAGCTAAACTGTATGGACAACCGACACCACCAGGGCCAGCTGGTACTATCAGGTTGAGATCTCAAGAATAATTTCCTCTTGCAGGTGCACATCATCTTCTCTACTGTCTACCACCATTCCTCTCTCTGTAGCAGAAGAAACTCCGAGGATCTAGGCAATCCCCAAAATACCACAAAACACTACCACTGAGTATGTTACCCTGAGCACTATGGAACCTCTGAATCTGGCTGCTTTTTTCAGATGTAGGCAGAGAAGATTTATTTTGTAAGGCACAGATGAAAATTACAAATAGGCAGAACTGAGTGGTGCACGGCAGCACTTTCCTTTGATCCTAAGATGGCATCATTTCAGATTCTATTCATATCCCTTACGCAGGCAAGCAGTTTTGTACTCTTCTCTTCAACTTAGAAAAAGCTCCTACTTTGGATGAACAATAATCTGGATGCAAGACAGCTTTTAGCGTACAAATTGGACGTCTGAGTTTGGTAGCTGAATTTTGTTTTCCTTTGTATTTTAAAATATTTTATCTGGGGCTACATTTCTGCACAGTTTTATGTATATTGTTTTGTTCGCTATTTCACACCACACATGAACAGTGTCATAGTACAAACACAAATCCTCTGCCATGAAGCAAATCCTCTGCCATGAAGCAGACTTTTCAGAGAAGGGAAAATAAACTTCCCTGAAGCCAGTTGTGGAAAAAATCGATTTAAAGATACATGTGAATTTTATCCTTTTGAGATATACTAGTTTATTCACAATCACTTAACGCTGAGATATCTAGTCTGTGATAACTGGCTTGCAATGTGTGACATTAAAGTTACAGAACTTTAATACTTAAACTTCCATGTAGATTTCATAAATTATGCTGCTGAAAAGACCAAGCAGACAGCACTGTTTTCAGCTATTCTAAACAGTACTTTCACTTGTCTAAAAAAAGGATCAGCACATATGCTGGTGCCACACAACTCCCCTGAAACATACACTGGTTATTAGTTTACAGAGAAAATAGATTGCAAGGTATGACTGTCAGACCTAGGGTTAGGCTGGGGCTGAATGATCAATGATATACATGTATGTCTGCTATCGTGGGGTAGGATTTGCTTCTTCTACTGCAATCCTCCATGCAAGTGTTCTTTGAGCTGGGGTTTGGCTCACTGGCTTGGAGCAGCAAAGAGAAAATGCAAAGAGGCTGCCCCACCCCAGATCCCTGGGGTTTAAATTCATGTACTGGTAAACTGAAGTTCAAGATGAAGGTCACCTTGTGAATGGCTGTGACCTTCACTGGTAACACTCACTTGAAGATGTGAGATAGCAGGAGAAAAACTAAAGGGCTTAGTCCTGAGCAAGTAGCATCCTGATGCAACCTGAAACAATGACATCACCACTGAAAGCAAACTGAAATACAACAAGCGCAGTTACAGTCCCTTTCCCAAAGGGCTGAAAGAACACTTGCCAAAACCAACGTCCTAACCTTCAGCTTACCAATACTTCTTTCAGACTTCAAAGGTTTACAATGGGATGCTTGTTGCCAAAAAGGAGGGAAGGACATGTGTGCCAGTAAACTCAATCCCAGCTGTGAAGTTTTGAACCATTCTCACAAATACTGCCTGCCTATCCCAACCACACCCTGCCCATGCTGCAGGTAATGGAGCAGGCCCTGAGGTACCCCTCTAAGAAGTTCAGATGAAGCCATGCCACTTTGGCGCACACCCACAACTCATCGTTTCTCCACAGCTTGTGCTATGATAAACACAGCCTTGGTATCATCCTACAGAAATTGTTGTTGAAATGGCAAAGAAACTCATTATTTTCTCAGAGCTGTACTCCGAAACATCAGCAGGGAGAATCTGGCCCTTGCCCACTGCTGCCCATGAAAAGCATCTGGAAGGAGGAGGAATGGCCAAAGCTCACACTGCTGAGACAGTAGGGAGGATGGGGGATAGGGAGCAACAGTGATCTACTGGAAAATGCAGACTGCTGAAATGCCCATGTGTTAGAATCTAAAGGTCCTGCTTGTCATCTCTGCACAGTTTGGCATAGGTACACCTATGAGATCAGGAGTATTTCACTTCTGGCCAGCAGAAAATGGACACAGCAGGGGAAAAAAAAAAAAAAAAAAAACAGGAATAGAGCATAAGTATTGTTAAACATCAGAACTGATGACAGCCAAGTCTTCCGTCTTTGGGAAGCAAGGTTCACAATGCTATTGCAGGGAAATCACACTAGCTGGCAGCAAAAGGTGCAAAATATGGTGTGTTTCAGCCACCTGCTCACTATCCTTGGCAAGGATGGTGGCTCTTCCTCCCAGCCCTACTCTGGGCTGTCTGCCACATGCCCAGAACAGACAAGTAAATTCACTGCTACCGCTTTTGTAAGCCTCTAAATTAATTTTCTTCATATTCTGTAAATCTTCATACCAATGAGAGCATGCGGTCTCCTATTGTCCTGGTAATTTGTTATTCCTTCAAGGTCAGTTGACAGTAATGGACATAGATGCCAATCAGAGCAAATCCTTAATGGAGGAACACAGTAGCGGAGGAGCTTGAGGAATCGGAAGGAGAAGAAATCTAGGATGGGTTTTTCTCTGATTACGCTAGACTTCCAGCTTCCTAAAAAGCGTGAATTGATACAATTATCAGAAGCAAAAGAACTGGCAGGGTAGTGAACAACCACATTGTAAAGAAAGGTAGAAAGTGTATATACAGAGGGAAACGGAACCTGTGGTCTTTGGATTTGTGGTGACCCCCACTGTTTATTGCTCAACCAGCAATATTCAAATGCTGGACAACTTGCCGTCTTGCCTAGAGGTCTGCTTTTCCTGTTAAGAAGCTCAGCCTGTGGCTACAGACCAGCACCTGAGAGGCTTAAGAAGCAAAATCAGAAGAGTCAGGCTCCATTTGTACGGAAAATAAAAAAAAAAAAAAGGAGGAAAAAAGTCTTCAAGGACTCTAACAAGTTCAGAAACAGGCCTGGCAGGTGCTGTTTTGTTTGGTGAAAACTGATAACCTTTTAATACAAAACTGGCTTTACCTGGATGGCATGAAAGATGCTGTGTATTCATTTTAGATACTGCAATCCTGTCAAAGCATCTCACAACTACATGCTTTACTTCATCTGTAGAAACAGTATTAAGCTAGTAAGTTCTTAAGCATTTTTAGCCATTTTTTTTACTGTGACCTGAAACTTTAATCTCACCTGGCTTTAAGCAAAGATGGTCCACAGCATTTCAAGCTTCCACTGTCTCTCTTTTTTTATTTGTATGTAGATACTACAGATATGACTGGTCTAAACCTCAAACTATCATCGGGCGTGAGAACTAATCCACATTCACCAGAGCATTCTGCTCTTGCAATCAGATCAGAAAAAACATCGTGCTCCTTCTAAAACATTCTCAGTCATTTGTGTTGGCTGCAGAACTCCTGATCCCAAAGTCTACTCTCAAAAGGATCAGGATGAACACTACTCAGAAGACCGAAAAGCCTTCCCCATTCTTACATCAGGGAATGGGAAACTGGCCTCAAACTTGTATACGCTCCCAGTACAGACTTCTACTGATTTTCACTTGGCACATGTACGTGAGCAGGAGAAAAAGACATGAAAGCATCTCTTACAGCAAAGACAAATGTGAAACTATGCCCAGGGGACAGAAAAGTCTACCCTACGCTGAGTCCGTTTTGCCTATCATGATAATTGTTGAGCGATCTCCCCGTCCTTATCTCAACACTTCAGCCCTTTTCATCATATTTTCTCTCACTTACTCTTTGAGGAGGGGGAGCAAGAGAGCAGCTGAGGTGGAGCTTGGCTGCCTACCTGAGTAAAAACACCACAGGTACAGCGCAGGTCTGTTATGACAGAAGCTCTTTAACAAACTGAGTAGGTTGACTCATCCATGAACAAAGTGGCCATTTCTTGAGCAGAATCCTCCATTAATTTCTACCATATCCATTTTAATGCTTTGTTGTTCTCTTCTTCATTCTCCTCCCCCCTTCAGTCTAAGCACAGTTTCAGTTCATCTTAGAATGTGTTACTTGACATCAGTGGTTTCCTGAGCTCTGTAGACGTGTCTCAGTGGAAGATGCTCCTCTTGCTAGTCCACTGCAGAGTTAGAGGTAACCAACCCCCAGCAGCCACTGTCTGCATCAATAAATATGTATTCTCATTTCTTGTGAAATCAGTTTTAAAACACTGACCTTTAAATAAATCACTTGTAGACATTATGCGCTGTGTTTGAAATGCATTAAATGCCTACTGCATATAAAACACATTAATCCAACTGAAGTGAAATAGGTTCTTCCCAAAGACTTGTGTGAAAGAAAAGGTGGACGCAGTCTGGATAACTCACGTACCAGGCAGGAGGGGCTGTCCTGTCATTCCCATGGGAGCCATCCCTAGATTGTTCATCGCAGTGGCCCAGGCAGTTGGGTCTGACATTGGCAAACCCATTGGAATGGAGTCTAGGCTTAGATTTCTGCCACTATCTGCTGAGAGAAAAAAGGTAATGAAGAGCTCAGTGCATATCTTAAGTTTTCTGCTGGACATATGTTACTCAAGAAGGCTCTGAGGTATCAGCATACAAAAACAGATTTGACCCTAACATATAGAAAAGGGCCAACTGAAAAAAATATCAAGTAGATGACATTTCAGGGAAGCAAGTCTATGGAAGAACTGACTTCCAAAAGCACGTAAATTATGTTTTGTATGTTACAATACACAGCTCTAAGAGACCTTGAAGAAACACTGATTAAAGATAAGAATTTATGAAGAAGGGACAAATGTTCAGCAGGCATAAACTGCCATAATTACACTGAAATTGGAGATTGCCAGTCTGCTCAAGCAGAGAATATTTCCACTCCCATTTGAAGACATTTCTTCCCTTCTAAAAGGAGAAATGAAGCAGAGAACAGTGTTTCTGGCCGCAGCAGTTCCATTGTTATTTACTCAACATCTAGCAGAGTTATCTGGGGAGCCATGTGGAACCATTACCATTATACAAATATCTGGCTTCATGTTAAGTACAAATGTTCAGTGATTTAGTTGGGTGAACCATGCCTTTAGCTGATTACTTCCATGCACCACTACCAAGACAAAATGCTTTTCTTTCTGTTTGCACAGAAAAGTTTATTGTAGTAGTTCACTAACCATTTCCTCGTGGATTATGAGGACTTTATTCTGCTCCCCGTCCCTATCTACCAGCTCAGGGGGCTGAGTACCCAGAGAACAACTGGTCTTGCTGCTACAGACTGAGGCAAAGAAGGCAATAAGTACCTCAGCCTTTGCCTCGTATCTTGTCACTATGTTTCCCCCCACATCCAATAAAGTGACTCCACCACCTCCCTGGGCAACCCGTTCCAATGCCTGACTGCTCTTTCTGAGAAGAAATGTCTCCTCATTTCCAACCTAAACCTCCCCCAGTGCACCTTGAGGCCATTCCCTCTAGTCCTGTCACTAGTTATCTGCAAGAAGAAAGGCCTCTGCCAACCAGTCTCCTAAAGAGGCCAAAGTCTGCCCCCTGGAAGTCCAAGTTGGCAGCTCTGCTAAGCCTCCTCCTTACTTTTCCAAGGATGAAAAACTCTATTAATTCATGATCGCTATGTCCAAGAGGGCCTCCAATCTTCACATCACCCAGAAGTCCTTCTTTAATTACAGGCAAAAGGTCCACAGAAATAACTAAAAGAACAAAAATTCCTGACGCTACCCTCTTGAACCAGTCCTTTAGGACTGCTTTCAGACAGGGGACAGTCCTACTGGCTACATCCACATTACCTGTACTTGCAAATTGACTGAAGTCTCACTTCACCTGAGATATATTTGATAGCACAGAAGTGGAAGCCACCACCTCCTTTCCAGAGGGAAAAAGCAAATTCCCTCCAGTTCTCTTTCTGTCACGCTAGAGAGGTCTCACACTTGCTGCACATAACACATCTGGGAGAGGTGTGCAACTGCAAGGTACGTTTGGAGTGAGAGACACTCACATGCCATGAATATGTTAACTGAACTCCCAAGCGAAACACTCAGGCTTTCACAACTCCAAAGAACTCCTGATGTTCGTAGCTTCTTGGTAGTAGAGGCAGGTAATGATTTTATAACACATCACACTATGCACTGCAAAACTGAAATTAACGCTATGTCTTGTTCTACAATTGGAGAAAATGTCCCCAAGAAGATGAGAAAGCTATCTTCTTTAATAACTCAGAAGAGGAAAAGGAGCCCTGCTTCGGCTGAAAAGAGATATCTTAGGGCAAAACAGACAAGGGAAAGTGTTAAATAGACAATAATAGCTTCAACAAGTTTGGTTTTATTACGTTATCTTAACCATGAATGTCTCCATTCATTCAGACTGTTCTACCTTCTAAGTTACTACTTTTCATTATAGTCATGATTTTAATACTGAGATATTGTTGAATTACTGAGATATTGTTGAATTAGAAAAAAACATCTATTGGGACAGGTATAGTGATTCCACAATGGTTTTAAAAAATACAAAACTGCTTTCATTTTTACACAGAAATACTAAAGATGATTGATTCAAAGCCATGTAAGAATGGAAACACAAACGCTGGTCTGACTGCAAACAGTACCAGACCACAACTTGATTTCCATCTATCCAGTGCAGAGCAATTTCTGCACTGACATCTTAGCACAGCAGCTGGTTTTGGTCTGCACTTAAGCAGATGTCTTGTCCATTGTCATACTGAGCTGCTACATAGCTCACCTGGAGGAACGTTTGTTCTCTTCCTCTTCTTGCCCGGATCATTTCCATTCTCAGTTGGGCTTTCCAACACCCGTGCACCACTTGTGCTGCTGAACTGCAGAGATTTGCTGTTGCTGGCAGGATCAAAGGACATATGGTTTAAGCCTGAAAGACAAAAATGCACTCAGATACAGTTATAATGGTTTGTGATGCTTCAGGATCACAGTAATAAAAGAAATGCCCAGTCCCAGGTACAGCTGGTACCCTTCAGGCCCCTTGAGGAATTGTGCCTGCTGTTTATCCTCACAAGTATGCCTGATCTTAATGTTACACTGATATCACTTTGAATTATTACTCATAAACATTAATCCCAACACTCCTCTCTAGACTCACAAAAATCAAGCGTGTTATGCTATAAACCAGAGGTGCGTCTCCCTGGCATTGTCTAGCGTTTCCCAGTTCAGAAACTCAGAAGCCATCACTGGCCTGCCTGTGTGCTGGGCACACACAGACACATGCTGCAAGAGGTGCTGGCAGAGCCACGGCTCTCGGAATACCAGAGTGCCTTTAGTCATATTGCTCAGAGTTTGTTATGATAGAGAAGATCTACTGATGATTTTGGTTTACTCAAGAATAAGTGTAGATAGGCTTATTTAATTTAATATGGGTCAAAGATATAAAAAGATTTAAAAGATATAAAACCAGAACAGTTAAGATGGTATGAACAACTGAGACCTCCTCGCCTGCTTCTGTGCCACAGGAAGCTCCCATCTCTTTCCCTTGCTCTAACCTCCACTCCACCCTAAAAGCTCCATCAGGAGAACTTATGCCTCCTCTTCTACTTTGCAGTGAGACGGTACTGAGCAAAAGCTGTATAGCTCTTTTAAGATGTGGTTGACACAGCACAATAGTACGGAACTGTGGCAGGCTTAGATCCACACACAAAATTTCCTGTAAACACAACCTCTGATAGCACACAATGTCAGCTTTAGACTGAGCTGCCCATCATCCACCTTACAAGCTGAGTTACGTCATGATCTTTGGAGGACACTACCCATGCTTCCCAGGATGGTTCCCGATTGAAGGAGATGTCAAGGCCCGTACAGACCCATAAAGACCAGAATAAGGTGTTAAAAATTGGGTAACTTCTTAAATATTCTCTAGCCATAAAGTACATTCTGAAATACCAAGAAACAAATAGTCTGAATACTACTTAAAAATTACTTCGCTGATCACTCAACATCATGTTTGTTGTGCTTCCTGAAAGTTTTGAGTTTTTCCTCACTCACAAATATCCCCGTTTCCATGCAGGACAAGTTATTTCAGTGCCGAGTCTGGGTCTCACAAGAAATACCCAATGCTATGTTTACCATGTTACACGTGAAGAAGGAGCAACAGTTAAGGAAGAGTAATACGATCGAGCAGAACAAAAGCTGCCAGAAAGAAAGCAAACGCCCACTGGCAGGACAGCCTGTGCATTTACCCCCAGCCTCCACCACAGGTGTCCAAGCGCTTCGCAGCTGAAGTCCGCCACCTGTGCTCACACAGCCCGAAGAGGCAACCAGCTACTTCAGATCAGGCTGCACATACAGAGGGCTCTCTGCAACAGGTAGAAAACTGATAAAGTAGCAATGGAAGGACATTCAATAGCAATGCCGACAGCATAAGGTCCTGGCAGACTCCTACAACCTGATGACTGTAGTCCTCAGACTGCTTCTTCTTCAGAGTTTAACTCCCAACATCCCTCTACCTTTCTGACCAAAGTTGTAACTACCTTTTCTGAAGCTGCTCCAAGGAGAAGGTGGGGGGTTTGGTTGGTTGGTTTGGTTTCGGGGGTGGTTTTGGTGTCTCAGAAATTGCCCTGGAGTTACTCAAGTAAAGATCTCAAAGGCTACTCAGAGGCCTGAAAAAGAGTCAAGTCTCAACAGAAGTGACTTTAAAAAAATAATAAAAAAAAAAATACTCCTTCCCCTTCCACCCCACAGAAGCAACCCTTAAACTCATTCCATCACTAGGCTTTAGTTTCTCTGCCCACTCAAACTTCCACCTGCACACCCTGAGCATGCAAACACCCGATCCAGAGGATAGCACAGCCGCTGGGACAGCATCCAATTCAAGACAGGACACCAACATTCATGCAGTTATTTGTGTACTTCTAAGATGTCTACCCTCCCAGTATGGACGGATACCTAGTCAACTCAGCAACGTCTACAGCCCTTTAGGGGATATCAGGAAACAGAACAAAAAGACAAACCACATCCAGCCACCATATACATGAAGAAAAGCTAATTACGCATATTTGAACCAAAGGTGATTGGAAGCTGCAAAGCAAGATTTCTTCAGTGTGTTTCCTAGTTCAAGGCATTACAACCATTCCAGAGTAATTTTGAGCTTCAATAATCACTCTCCACAGATCTGTTATGGACAAATTGAGGTGATGGCCAACTATGTGCCCTTTATGTGCCTAAAGAATGTGTCCCTAACCATTCCTGCCTCTTTACCATGGCCTTTTTCTCAAAAAAAAAAAAAAAAAAAAAGTAATAAGAAAAAAGTACTTTGTAAACAATCACAGCAAGTTTTAGAGAGGTATACTGCCCTTAACTGAGCTCTGAGTTCACTGTTCCACCTTCTGTTGTACCTAGCACTTGCAGGGATGCAAGACTGAACGGACACTAAAATATTCAGTTTTATTTATCTTTATCTCAGCAAACTCACTGTGAACACAAAGCCAATGCGAAAAAAAATCTGGACTAACACGAAGTGATAAAAATAGCTGCATTTCTGCTAAGCCATATGTTCCTGGGAGAAACCAGCAAAACTACAGGAGTATCAAAGATGCCGATTATGCTGCCTCAATGCACTGATAGGCTGAAACATGGCAACAGCTTCATTTATACCGAACCTTTCCCTAGACACACTGCAAGCTGGGGGCAGCGCCGTGATTTCTATTCTAGAGGATTCCACTTCCAAGAACTTGCTAATAAATACAGTTGCTGTGTATGCCTGTAAATAGACAAGAGAGTGGATACAGAGAGTCTAAGGGGGCTCTTCTCTTATCTACTGAAAGGTGAGAATGCAAGAAGCAGCCAAGAAAACAAGCACTGTTCAGCTGGCAACAACCAACAATAGTCACGCACAACTATGCAAGATGCCTACAATGCTGTT
This sequence comes from Cygnus olor, assembly GCF_009769625.2. Lineage (NCBI taxonomy): Eukaryota > Metazoa > Chordata > Aves > Anseriformes > Anatidae > Cygnus > Cygnus olor. The sequence continues at coordinate 14,908,200 of NC_049181.1, read as the reverse complement.
TCTTAAATACTCCGAAGTCAAAATATCACGGAGGTCATAAGGCTTCAGGAAAACAAATCACGAATGCAGCAGGTTAAAAATAGAGAGGCCGTGCACAGTAAAGAAGTAGTCAGAAAATAAAAAGAGCGACTGTAAAATTTACCTCTCTTATCAAGAGATAAGAGATATAAGAGAGATTACCTTTTTATCAAGAGATAAGAGATCTTCCCCACCCCAAGCCTACTCTTCTCCAGGTTAAACAATCCCAGTTCTCTCATAGATGGGATCGTAGAAGATGTTAGTGAGCTAACGGCCCTTCACCGGGCTCACTCTAGTACATCCATGACTGCCTCGCAGTGGGGAGCGCAGAGCCGGACACGACACCCCAGGGACGCCGGTGCTGAACGGAAGGATCAGCAGTGGCGATCTCCCACCCTGCTGTCCATGCTCAACCTAAGGCAGCCCAGGAGGCTGCCGACCTCGTTTGCTGGGAGGGCACATTGTTGTGTATGCACAGCTCCCTTAAGCACAGGCTATTCCAGAAGCACGTGGATAGGCCCATTCATTTCAACACACACCAACCATAGGCATTCCATCAGTCTTTTCCATAATGCTACAGACTGGGGTTTCCCTCCCCCCAAGAGGAAGCCTCCTGTGGCAGCATTAGGTTCCCAGCATCACCTCCCAAACACGCCAGGATTCTCAGCTTTGTTTATGTTCAGCCACCAGCTCAGCCACCTTTGCTCCTGACACCTCTTTTAGGGACAGATTCCTGTCAGCTCCCTAGAGCAGAGTAATCCTGAGCTGTCCTCCCTACAGGACATCAAACTCCTCACAGGCTCTACAATCATGCAGAGCACAAAGAGCCAGGTAATCAACAATACTTTCATCACCAACCTGTTTTCTAAAATCCACAGAGTTAGGCTGTTGTACATCGAAACAACTGTAAGGCACCAACAAGGTATCCCGTTCAGTCCTGAACACTAGACTTTAATTAGATCGAGTGCAGAACTGCCAGATGTTTGAAAAGATCACAGCAAACGAGGCTATTGCTTAACCATAGCCAGAGAGCACCACATAAATGCTCAGGAAGACACGGATGATGGCTGAACTTTTCAGTTTTCCCAATGTGAGAACAAAAGGATTCACAATTTGGGAATTCACTTGAAACTGGAACATGGAGTAAGACATCGATATGAAGCTAAACTGCTCTGCTCGTTCACAGCACCGGGCAGGAAGCAGCTTCCAACAGCTGTGGTCAGCGAAGCAGGGACTGCTCAGAGCTCCTTAGCAGCCCATGCCAAAGCAGAGAGGGTCTGAACCAGGGAACGAGAGGTAGTGCGGGAACTGACAGAATGAAAACCCCTCTCTCCTGGTGAAGGGCAAACCTCCAGCAGCTAGCACCAGGCACCACAGCACTGTGGTCTCTGTAACTGGAGCAAGGGCAGAGGCAGTGCCTGCAGCAACAAGTAGAAGCTTGGCTAGTCTGACAGCTTGGGCAGGGCTAAGACACACACGACACAAAACAAGCAAGCCAACAAACATCCCATGCCACTGGAAGATATTAGGAACAAGGTCACTCATCCCTGGCTATCACAGGCTACTTCGTGCTCACAAAATGATCTAAACCCACCTTCACAAGCAGGCTACCCCTGTACCAAGGGTAGGTGGGAGACTAAAGGCAACAGTAACGTGAATTAAAGTTCAATGGAGGTGGGGTTTTTTTGTTTATTTGTTTGTTTTGTTTTGGGGGGTGACAGGGGGGAAGCAAATGAAGTTCAGTTTGAACTCAATGGCTGTCTAAAGGATGAGGACACACTCAGCTCAGCATCACCTAACCAAACGCATTTCTAATTATCGAGGTCCAGGCACTGGCTGTGAGCGATGTGGGCACAACACAATCAAAGCATTATAAAGACAACCAGAGACACCATAGTCCCTGGAGAACGGACCATGGACTTGCTCCAGACATCTCATGAATAGCCCACTCCCAAAAAAATGATTATTTATGGGCTGTCCATTAAATATAATCTGATATGATCTGTAACAGATGCAACACATGATCCCCAGACGTGAATGCAGCAGCATTTTTTGCACTAGCACAAATACACGGTGTCAGATTAATGCTCAACGATAACCCCACAGGGCATGATTAAGGGGGCACTAGTACCGGGAATTCAGCTCCAGATTCACCGTCTCATCAAGCCATGGCTGAGCTCACGCCACTGCAATATTTGAGAGACCACATCAGGAGTAAATCAGTGAAGAGGTCAGACTTAAAATCCTCATTTTCTCCCCACTGGAGGGTTTTGGTTTGTTTTTAACCTCAAGCCACATAACAACTGACACGTCTTACAGAGCAATCGTAAAACAGCGATACCAGTACAATGAGGGGACAAGAGGAGGAATAAAACCAAAAACTATTACATTGCTCAGAGGTTTTCAGCACAAGAGACTGACTTTTCTATAACCTTTTTTTCAACTGGTATTTCACAGGCATAGGATGCACTTTGAGACAGTGCTGAGGCAGCAAAGATTCCTTACTGTGAATTAGGAGGTAAGATTTAAAGAGTTAAAACATTATTGCTTCAAATCAAGTTTTGCGTCTGAAAATACTACTGTAAGTTTGCACTCCTGTTGTAAAACTCACCCCAATTAATTGCTTTATGCCAAACAAATTATTTCTCAATGTAGAAACAGTTTCAGAGCTACCCTTCTCATTGTATGTGCTCTTCCATACAGTTGAAACCTCTTCAAAAGATGAAAATAGGAAGAACGAACTTCCTTGGTTATAAAGCTAACCCTTTGCACTTACAACTTACCACATGCAGAGCATGTGGTCCAAGTGCTGTGGAAGAGAAGCCCACTGTCCTCCTTCAATAGACTCCGGCAAGAATTCCACAAGTCAGAAATCTTCAGAAGCTGAAGAAACCGGGAGCTGACGAATCATAGCATCACTGAGGTTGGAAAAGGCCTCTAAGATCATCACATCCAGCCTTTATCCTAGCACTGTCAGGTCTACCACTGAATCACGTCCCTGTATCCATATCTACAGGGCTTTTGAATACCTCCAGGGGTGGTGGGTGACTCAGCTACTTCCCTGGGCAGCCTGTCCCAATGCCTCACAACCCTTTCAGAGAATTTTTTTTTTTCCTAGTATCCAACCCAAACCTCCCCTGGCACACTTTTTTCCTCTTGTCCTATCGCTTGTTGCTTTGGAGCAAAGACTGACCCCCGCACCCCGCTACAGCCTCCTCTGAGGTAGTTGTAGAGAGCAATAAGGGCTCCCCTGAGACTCCTCTTCTCCAGACTGAACAACCCCAGTTCCCTCAACCATTCCTCACACGACTTGTTCTCTAGACCCTTCACCAGCTTCGTAGCCCTTCTCTGGACACGCTCCAGGGCCTGAATGTCCTTCTTGTAGTGAGGGCCCAAAGCTGAACACAGCACTCGAGGTGCGGCCTCACCAGAGCTGAGTGCAGGGGGACGATCACCTCCCTCGTCCTTCTGGGGCCTCCCTGGCCCCAGTATTTCTGGTACAGTATTTCTGTTACAACACACTAACTACTGAGAAGTACCCCACCTTGGGAAAGCTTTCACTTGCTTCCCCAAGACGAAGAAAGGCAGAGGCCAAGAGGCAACTGAAGCATTACCAAGAACAGAAGCAGCACAGACAGTGAGCACACTGCCACTGCTCTCCTGCAGCATGGGTTCTGTTCCCAGAACAAACCAAGCCAGAGAGAAGATTTTCAACGTGCTTCAGAGCACATTTCTCTGTTGCTCACATAATGAAATCACACATTATGGAAAATCCTCGTTATATCAAAATTTTCACCCTACAACTGGTCAATGCCATGCCCAGCAGCCACTTTCAGAAACAACTGCCTGTTGTATTGTGTCTGTGAACTAACATTCAGCTTTAGCCCCGATCCATATCCCATCGCACACAAAAACATGCACAGATGGAAGCTGCAGCTCTCACAGCACACGTTCAGAAAGAGTCTGAATAGAGATAGGGAAGATCACAATGTTCCAGGCATAAATCAAGGGAAGGATCTATCCTCACTGGGTCTCATGCCAGCCCCTTGACAAGACTTCATTTTCCAACCACTCGTTCCCGCTAACAGAACTTGGCCGTTGGTCTTAATGACCAGCAAAAAAAAAAAAAAAAAAAAAAAGAGGGAGTCAACTTCTTTTGAACTGAAAAGCATTGTTTTACAGATCATTTTTACTACCGACAGCTGAAAATGCCAGCAACAATTCTACCCAAAATGCGACTTTGCACAGCTTGGTGTGCTTTAAAATTGTATTCCTTAAAACAGTACCCTATCGGGGCTTCCACTTCAACATTTTTGCAAAAATCTTACCTGCTAGATTCACTCACGTTCAATTAAATGACAGCACAAGCTCTGTGCACAAGCCTAGCACTGCTTTAGAGGCAGAGCGGTTCACCCAGGGTGCACACCCTAACAGCAATCTCGTGCTACTGCCGTTTAGGCGCTCCAACATCTTGCCATCCAACTAGTTAACAAAAAGCAGGTGCACAAATCAATCCCCTGTACCTTAAAAAAAATAGTAGTAACAAGTACCCTGACACCTTCACATACCTGTAAGTATTTTAATCGCACACTTAGAAAGTCCACATGGTTTATACCATTCACCAAGCTTCTCACTTGCCTCAGCATAAAGAAGGAAGAACTTCAGAAATGGGCTGACGCAGGCTTTGCTATAAATATTGGTCTACCATTTGCCAACATTGGCAAATGTTGGAAGTACGTATTTCCCAACCTGAGCAGTGGTCCCTTTTCTTACCCAGGAACAAACAGAATTGCAGAATACAAACTCCCATCCGATTACAAACTACTTGTTTTTATGTCTAAAGAAATAAATTTTGGAAGAAAAAGTACATAACACTGACAGTAATCAATTAGAAAACGCAGAGAAAAGAAAACAAGGGAAAGGAGAGAATAAAGATACTGAGGCTTTGAAGTCACATTTCAACACCAAACATTTGCTTTCTGAAACTAGTTCCCAGGTTTAAAACCTACTGTTGGGCTTGTGCACTCTTTTCTACTGTCCTCCTGTCTAAACCGTCATGGTTAGAGCTTTATAACAATTAGTTTAACAGACGCACATTTGATAGAGAAGCTGCCTAAGCAGACTGAAGAGATCAACATACTTTTGATAGTTACTTCCGTCAATTCCATATAATCCTTTATTCTAACAACACTCATCCAGACAGCCTCAGAGAAACATACATTCAAGAGAATTACACGAAACGCACACGGTACCTGCATACTGCACGAGAAACATGGCAAGATACTGATAATACTTCAATATTTCAGCCAGTTCTCCTGCCCCTTCCAGTTTGCTTATCTGTCTGTTTGAAAGGTGGATGGTTCGGTTCCCACACAAGGCTTCTGGCTTAGTGCAGCTCCACAAAAGCCACTGAGCACGAAAGGAAGGTGGGTCAGTAAAACTACCACTGCACTTCCCCACCAGCAGGCAGTGACAGCCCAGGCATCAAGAGCACAGGTTAGGACGACAGTTTACAAACTGCAACCGCATGTGTCACCATCAGTCTCCAGTGACTGACACCAATGGGCTGATTCTTGGGTGGGGGGGGAAGGAGGTGAAAGAGCAGCTGCAAAACTGATTAGCAGTAATAAATCTGAATCCGCGAGGGATTTCATACATCAATGCTCTAAGCGCTGGCATGCAGTTAAACAAACCCCGTTTGCATGCCTGAAATTAGTTGCCTCTGCACAAAAGATTAAGTCCTGGTAATCCTTGAAGATAAAAGGCACACAACCCACTTCTTGATTCTGGGAGCTTGTAGTGAAAAAGAAATATTAACTTCAGGCAAGCTTATTCTAGCAGGGCGCTGTAAGAAAAGAGCTGTGAAGACTTACTCTCTTCTTTGCCTCCAGAGACACAACATTCATAACACTGAAGGTCTATCTGTAGCGTTTTCAAGTAAATGGCATGTATTCACAAACCGCTGTCAACACAGCAGCAAAAACATGGAGACTTGATCAAGTTGTGTATGAGACGTGTTTTCTGTTTCCTGTTATAAACAGAGAAGACACAAAGGAAAACACGATGTACTGGTGTGCCTGCGCACCTACACGTGTATATCCACAAACGCCTGGTCTTTGCTTCCCTGTGGCAAGTCCTCAACAGCCCTAACAAAGCCTCCGTGGCCTAACCACCGTGACAAACTTCCAAATATTTCACAGCACAGAGTATTTTTAGGACACTCACATCGCTCTGTCAAACCACCTTTCCCCATGACACAACATCTAGAACTTGTTTCACACCAACACCTCCACTTACAGGCGGTGCGCAGACTCACTCTGGAAGCGGAGGTGCACTGCACGTAGCTGCAGTCCACGGAGAGGAACACGCCTAATCCCGGACAGCTCATCATCTAGCTGGGGTACAAAGCACTCTCCAGAAGCCACCCTGCCAACCTCACTCTCGGTATTTCCGGAAAGTAACACATGCACCTTTGCACAAACGCACAATCTAAAATACCACTGTGAAAGGCTCAGAGACTCATCCCTGTCAAGACCAGTTTTCCATTTCTATCACCTCTGCAGAACCATACACACAAGCAGATCAGATGTGTTTCTACAAACGAAGGGATGCAGGAATAACCGAACCTCGGACATAGACCTACTGGGGTGGAGCAGGAGAGTGAATTCCCATGGAAAATTCACACTCACAGAATAGTTTGGGTTGGAAGGGACCTTACACACCAGCCAGTTCCAACCCCCTGCAGGGGGTGCAGGGACACCTCCCACCAACCCAGGCTGCCCAAGGCCCCATCCAGCCTGCCCCTGAGCACCTCCAGGGATGGGGCATCCACAGCTTCTCTGAGCAACCTGTTCCAGTGCCTCACCACACCCATAGTATAGAACGTCTTCCTTATATCTAACCTAAACCTGCCCTCTTTTAGTTTAAAGCCGTAACCTCTTGTCCTACTGCTACAGTCCTTGATAGAGTGCCTCTCCAGCTTTCTTATAGCCCCCCATTAGGTACTGGAAGGCTGCTGTAAAGCCTCCCCAGAGATTTCTCTTCTGCAGAAGAACAGCCACTCAGCTTCCAGCAGAGCCAGCAGCCAGAATCATCACAAAATCCTGCTCAAACCTGGTCTATAAGGATGGCTGCTGCTCCCCAAAGAAGGCATTTGCAGAGAGATAGAAGCAGACCAGAGGCCAGCGGACAGCTACAGCACCAGCACAAGGACTGGAATTGCAAAGTCTCAGCCGAGAGCAGAGCAGCTGGGTGTTGTAGGAAAACACTGCTTTGGGATGAACACGTTGGCACTGGAAGAATGTCAGCAGAAAAGTTGGGGATTAGGTGAGAAATCTCACACCATCTTTGGAAGGTATTCAGAATGCCTCTCTAGCAACACCTTATCTTTGAAATTACTTGGGGTGAAGTTCAATCTCCTTCCACAAGCTGAAGTCACTGATACCAAAAACATGACCTTAAGCTAAGAAACCTGACCTTACAGTGGCTCAGACGGAGCTTTCAACAACTTAACACAGAGAGCTTTACAGTTAGATGTTACTGAGTGCCCCAAATGTAATAACAAGAAACAGAGAAAACAACTACTCAGCTTCCAGAGAGGGAAGGAGATAGAATCATTGAACGGCTTGGGTTGGAAGGGACCTTAAAGATCACCTAGTTCCAATCCCCTTCCACCAGCCCAGGTTGCTCCAGTCCCCATCCAGCCTGGCCTTGGACACTGCCAGGGATGGGGCACCCACAGCTCCTCTGGACAACCTGTGCCAGGGCTTCATCACCATCACAGTCAAATTTTTTTTCCTCATACCTAATCTAAAGCTATCCACTTTTAGTTTAAAGTCATTATGCTTGTCCTATCGCTACACTCCCTGATAAGTGATGAAAAGCTAGAGTAGCAGGGAAGGAATTCAAGTTTGCTGGACAAGTGGCTACCCCAGGTCGCCTTAGCATTTTACCTGTCGTTGCACTGCTGTGCAGCAACGTTCTGCAGGTCAGGAAAACGTGGTGCTCAGCTACTGCAGCTGCGCAAGCGAAGTACAGGGGAGATAAACAATGACTGAAGTATGTGGAGTAACGAGCGATCTATCCAAGGACTAATGTGTTTGTGTAAGAAACACGGCATTAAAGAACGAAAGCATTTACATGCAGCATGATCAAAACATATGTTGCTGTTAGTAGATGGACCCTGAGGCATGTACCAAAACATGAGTAAAATAATTAAGACAGTAAGAAGCACATGAGTATAAAGTTCGAGTATAACGCTTAAAGAACCAAATAAACGTGTGCAGACGTCTGTGTACATGTACAAGTGTGCTGCAGAGCACCTCTATGGTAGCTACAGAGTTTAATACCACCGCTAGCTGTGGTTACTGCCGGGAGCATGCCCAAAACCCAGGATCGCTTCCTGCAGACGGTTGTACCAGAACAGGACAGATGTGAGTTACTCAGCTGGGCACGGCCGAGGCTGCCCGGTGCTCAGGAGAGATGGGAGCACCGCCACTTACACCCAGCGGCTGAGACGCTGCTGCCACTCCTACCCCTCCCCAAACCAGCCGTTCTCGGAGCACCAGAAGCGGCCTGTGAAGGAGGCACTCTGTTAATGTCAGCAAACTCGCCCCATCTCACCCTCCATCTTGTACCACCTTGGGGCATTTCGATGACCACCGAAGGAGAGAGGCAGCCCGGAGGTTTCACGCACGAAAGAAGCCTTCCCGAGCAGCCCCCCCGCCGCCCCACCAGACACCACCGGCGGCCTCCTGGCACCCCGCGAGGTGAGGTGCCCTGCGCAGAGGCAGCCTGCCGCTGGGGACGTGTGCGCGCCGTGCAGCAGGGACTGAACCGACCGGGACCGACCGCCCGGCGGCCCCTTCCGGACTAAAGCTCCCCGCAGCCCCTCCCGGCTGCCTCCGGGACTCTCCCGGGGCCCTCCCGAGGCCCGACTCGGGCCCGCACGCAGCGCAGGCCGCCCGCCCGCTCACCCACGGCGAGGGACTCGCCCCCACCCCCGGCCCGGCCGCCCCGCCCCGCATTTACTCACCGCCCGGCCCCGGCCCCGGCCCCGGCCCCGGCCCCTGCCCGCGCCCGGCCCCGCCGCGGCCGCCCTCGGCGAACATCCGCGCCGCGGCCCCTCCGCGCGGCTCGCCCAGGCCTCCCATTGGCTGCCGCGTCGCTAGGGGGCGGGGGGCCGAGCGCGCACGGCACGCCGGGACAGCGGCCGCGGCACCCGCGGGCGGCTCTGAGGGGCCCGGACCGGCCACGCCCCGTGGCGGCTGCGCCCCGGGACGGGCGGGACCGGAGGCACCTCCCCCCTTCCTCCTCCTCCCCGGCATCAATTAATAAACTTATTTATTTGTTTGTTTGTTTGTTTGCTCGTTTATTTATATCGCAGACACGGGCTTTATTCAGCCGGTGGGGCAGCAAGCAGGGGAGCCGCTCCTCGCCCCCTTCCCGTGGCGCTGGGGCCGAACGGCCGGGCCCTCCTCACCCCGCGGCCTCCCAGCGCACCCAGTGCTCGGTTCCCAGTGCTCGGTTCCCAGTCACCGCGAGGCAGAGCTGGGGACGGGCGCTCTCTGGAACACGGGATAGTGATGTGGTTTAGTGGAGGGCTTGGTAGTGTTAGGTCAGAGGTTGGACTCGATGATCTCAGAGGTCTCTCCCAACCTGGATGATGCTGTGGTTCTGTGGAGGCAGGCACGGTCTCACACCGGGAACGGCCCCGTCAGGTCCAGAGGTGTCTCCTGAAAGCGGCGCCCCAGCTGCCCCAGCTGCGAGCACCACCTCCACCCAAGGCACGAAGAGAGGGAGGACAAGCAGGTCAGTGCCAGGGCGCAGATGCTCAGCAAGGGATCCTCTGCTAGATGCTCTGTTTCCACCTAGACTACGTTCTCCAGCCACACAATCGGCAGAAGGGCATTATCTCCACGACCCTGGGTCTCTGTAGCATTTCTGGCACTGAGGAGGTGGTCGGAGCTTGTAATCCCGGCAGCAGACAGGGGGTCCGTGGTGGCTGCAGGCCTACACATCCAGGGGTACTGCTGCTGGGCACCCAGCGTGATAGCCGCCTGTTCCAGATCTGCTGTCCCTTGTGGTTCTGTGCCAGGCACAAACACTGTCCATGGCTGGGCCCGCTGTGGGCAGCAGAACAGCAGTGGATGCAGCAGTCAGCAAGCTCGGGAAGCAGCAAGAGGCCCACTTGCAAAGCATCTCCGTTCACAGTGGGTATTCGCACGTGATGCGCTGCAGGAAGCACACGTGAGGGAGGCAGAGGATGGCTTCAGCATCGTCAGATGCTCAGCAAGGACAGGTCAGCTTTGCAAAGCAACAGCTGTTGGAGCTCACGCAGCAAACATATCATACAGACAGATGATGCACTGATCCCCAGAACTGAATCAGACTGGATCCACCCACTAGATCCACCTGCAAGGCACCAGTTCACACACACAGAGCCAGGTCTATTCTATACGAGCCTTATCTCAGGCTCCCTAACATACAGCCAGGAACAGGATCTGATGAGTGGTGTTTGGTCTCAGGCCCTTCCCAGGCAGAGAGATGAGTGCCACAGAGTGCCCACTGGTTTTTGTTTGTTTTTAATAGAGCACTTTTTTTTTTTTTTCTCTTCCTCTGGTATGGGGATGGCCTCAGAACCAAGGCAGGTTCTGCACGCATATAGGATATGGCCTTGAGCCTTCATATCTACTAGCAGGGCAAGTGACAGCGGTAGAAGCAACTGCTATTTTATGCATTGCATCCTCATTTTCAGATTAGAGTGAGTTCTTAGCTAAGAAACCTGTTTTAAGGGAAAATTTATTACTATGTGGATTAAATGGATGTGATTTAACAAAAAGCAATTAAATGTTATCATAGCCTCTGGCAGGGTCAGCAGTCTGGCCATCACCACGGTGTGAGACGACATGCACAAGTGCTGTGTGCACCCACCTTGTGAGTCAGTGTAGAGGGACCTTTGCAGTCCCATGACCAATCCTACAGCCTTGGTGGGACAAAGCAGCCCTTCTGCACAGGGTTTTCCCTGTCTCCAAGGTCTTCCTCCTTGTTAAAGCTCAGCATTCAGTCAGTTACTCATTAACTTGCTTTACAGCTCAAGCCAAACAGCGACGGCACAACCTGTGCTGCCCTGCAGTTCTCCCAGGCATGCAGTGCCTGGGGCTGTTCAGCACTTGCTCTGGTGCAGGTACAGCTGCTGCTGAAGAACAGCAGACCCCTGACTGCATCCCCTGCACCACAGCAGGGACCCCAGGCCCATACCCCTCACCTCTGCCTGGGGCGGGTGCAGCCTGGGGGAGGGATGAGCCTGCCACCTCTCCAGATGCAGGACTGATCGCAGTCAGGGGACAGGTTTGGGGGACAACCCAGACTGCATCTGTAGGATTTTGAGTTTGATTTAAGTAGGGCAGTGATTGGGAGCACACGTGGTCCTGGACAGATTTAGGATGTGCACACATCTCCCAGTCTCTACTGCATCTGGCCAAGGGGCCAAGGGCAACAAAGCCAACATAGTGAGAGCAGCCCTGCCCCAGGTGCCAGGGGACCTGACCCAGACAGCTGAGTCTGCAGGCAGAGGGGAGTGCAGACGGACCCCCAGGTATGGACGGGGGAATCCAGGCAGCAAAAGGTGAAGGATCTTAGCCTGTGGATTGGGTGCCAAGGGCTTGGTCCCAGCAGACACAAGGCTGTTCTTGCTGAGGCTCTCCAAGCAAAATTTAACATGCGCTATGCACCTGCAATTTGGGCTGCCCTGGAGCTGGTGCAAAACCAGCTGTGCTGGCCATGCTGTCGTCTGGGAATTAGCATCCAGACCTGTCCCACCCTGTCCGTGATCTCCTCCACAGCCGGCAGGCCCTGAGTTCATGGTTGTGGTGAAGGAGATAACCCAGAAAGCCAGTGATTGCTACTCCTTACCACGTCAGTCCTGGAGCCGCAAGCAGGACACAGTAGGAAGGGATTTGGTGCCTCTGCCGGGGAAACGGTGGCGATTGCCCAAGTGAAGGAGGACTCTCCTCTTTAAACTGGCAGCTAGCTGGGAGAACTGCAGCCGCACATCCTTCTGCCAGCAGGAGTAGAGCAGGGGGTTCAGGAGGGAGTTGCACAGTCCCAGAAGCCAGAGGTAGCTCTCAATGACTTTGTAGGGGAAGCACTCGGTACACACAGTTTGCACGATGCTGGCGATGAAGAACGGCAACCAGGACAGTGCGAAGCACCCGATGAGGATAGCCACGGTGCGCAAGGCCTTCATGTCACTAGTGGTGTGGGGTGGGGGGCAGCTCCCAGCCAGCCCTGCGTGTTCTACTTCACGGATATGCTGCACATGCACAGAGGCAATTTTCAACATGTCACAGTAGAGGTAAATGAAGAGAAACAGTGCTGGAAAGAAGCCGATGCAGGAGACAGTGAGCATGTAGGTGGGGTGAAAGACTCCAAAGAAGGAACACTTTTCCTGAGCAGAGATCTTCTGAAAGACTGGGGCAAACACTGGGAGAAAGCCAATGATAGCGGCAAGCAGCCAGAGCCCCACCAGCTGCACCCCAACCCGCAAGCCCGTGACCAACTGGAAATAGTGGAAAGGCTTTCTGATTGCCAAGTGCCTGTCACACGCAACCAGAGTCAAGGATAGGATAGAAGCAGCAGAAGAGGAAGTCACAAAAGCCATTCGCAGGACACAGAAGATGTGGGGTGGATAAAAGAGCTTGGAAAACTCATCCATGACCAGACCCATGACCGTGAAGCCAACCATGGCATCTGCGACAGCGAGATTAAGGACAAAATAGTGTCCCTTGTAGCCACTCTTCTGGATAAGGCAAAGAAGGACGATGGCCACCAGTACATTGGCAGTGATGATGAGCGAGGCCAGAACAGCAAGGATGGTTCCCAGTGCCAAGCTAGCCATGTCTGGCCACTGTGGGGCACAGCCTGAAGGTTGTGCGTCTCCAACACGATTCTAGAGCATCCCTCACCTGGTACTTCTTGGTACATACAGCTCAGCAACCAGGCAGCAGGCAGCAGCGGGCGCAGCCCCTCACTCTCCAGGTAGTGCAGTGAGAGCACTGGGTGCAGTGGTGTCTCGGGCTGAGGAGCAGAGCTCTGCTGTGCAGCTGCCTGCTGGAAGGGACTGGCGCACTCACGGCACCCGCTGTGCCCACACAGGTCCCTCCCCTTAAGCCACGTTTCCAGACAACCCTGGAGCAGGAGGGTGAGCAGAGAGCACCTGGGCAGGAAGCCCGTGCAAGGCCAGGCTGACGCTGCTCTCCTCACAAACAGCCCACTCATACTCCCCTGGCTCCCTGCCCCACCGGCAGCACAGCAGCCCCTGCACAGGTTTCTTCAGCATCTCCTGCCCCAGGGCTGCCCACACTGTTGTTGGCCTTTCTAACATCTCCTGCAGCATGACTGTGAGACCTGCTTGGAGGCCACAGTCCACTCTGGCACTAGGATCGTACCCCAGCCACTCCTCCCTGTCCAGCAGTGCTGCTGAGATGGCACATCGGGAGGTGGGCACTCCCAGCCAAGCACCAAAGATCTGAGCAGAGACAATGCCCTGCTTTGACCCAAGCGCTAACGAAGGAGAACAAGCAGTAACAACTGCACAACCCTCACGGGATGCAGAGGTGGCACAGCTCATGGGCCTTCCTTTCTGCAGGGTCACTGCCAGACCTAGGGCAGCCTCTTCCCCTGAGACCAAGGAAACAATACTGATCCCTTTACACAAAGTGTCACGAGCCACCTCTCCTGCCATGTGAGCTGGAAAAATTAAAACTGCGAGGAAACAGGGAAGGGTTAAGACTTCCTCTGTCAAATAGCAATCTTAGGAGAGCAGGCTGCTGGGGAGAGGCTGAGAGTAGAACCAAGGGCAGTACATGGCCAAGGACACACCTTTGACACCGGCCAAGGGTAGAGCATGGTACAGGGCAGGTTGTGGATACTGCAGCAGGGAGGAAGGGTGCAGCAAACATATAAATTGAGGCCACTGCGAACAGAATCATGGGCCTGTGATGACCCTGGGTCTGCACTGCACAAAAAGCCATGGGGAAGAACTCTGGTGTCCTTACAACCTCCTCTTTTTTCCTGTCCAGGTGAATTGATTCTCCCCAGCCTCTCCCCCACCACGCTGCAGGACCCCTCCTGACACCTTATTGTATAGATGATGGTTACTTCTTTCCTTGATCACCTTCCCCAGAGCCCTTGGGGTCACCCCAGAGAGGGAGGGCTAGACACTTGGAAAGAGGTAACAGCAGGTCTGGGCTCAGAGGTGCAGCCAGTCCCCAGCACGGTGCTGTAATTCCATGGAGAATAGGGCGGCAGTAATACTCCAGAGCCACCTTGTTACCCCTGCCCAGCCTTTGTGGCCCTGGACCACGGGGAGTCTCATATAAAGAAACATTTGGGGTGCCTTAGGCCTGATGGGGGGGAAGGTCCAAATTCCACAGCATGGGATCAAGGGGGACAGGAAGTTAGAGAAATGGCAGGACAGCTTAGAGAGAAAGCACAAACAGAAACTGGAGCTGCTCCCTCCCTGTGGATGCATCCTTGCTCTGTCCCATGTGTAACTCCCGGTGATAGTGCAGGCCTGCTCTGCAGGGGCTCCTCCACCCCACTTCAGAAGGATTCAAAAGGCGTTTTCACAAGACCATCGCTTAGCAGCACAGACCTCAAGTTGTGAGATCACAGCTGGCTCAGCAGGTATCACGGGCAGCAATTCCTCCTTCCCATAGTGCCAGTTCGTATTTCTGCTTCACGATAGCCCCCGCAGCCCACCACCACCCACTTTCCCTGTTATGACCTTGAATACTCTAGAAAGATGCCTCGGCACACAAGCACGCTGCAAAATGGCACAGCCACTGAAGGCAGAGCTGGTAATGCCTTCAGGGCATGAACATGGCCAACATAGAGTGGGGCAGCTGTGGCCCCGGTAGCTCAGGTACCCCTGCTTCCTGAGGCAATTACAGGATCCACATCAACACGTTTGACTAACTAGGTACACAGACCACTCAGCCACACTCTCACATACTACTTGGTGTGGCTAAGAAACGTGAAAAAACACCACCACATACGCTTGAGCGAATAAGACCCGTTTAGGGAGTTCTTCCAGGAAGAACAACCTGAGGCAATGAACCTCCTTAGAAAATGCCAAATTTCTAACAGTACTAGCCACTTGCACAAGCAGTTACCACTGAGGTTTAAGGGTTGGGATTCTTGGTTTCTTTTTTGTTTTTGAAACACCTGGCCAAATACTTGTCTTTCACTAACTGAGAAACCCAAAGGGACTCAGCTTTTCTTCCCTGTTGGCTGCAGAGGTAAGACGCTTTGGGGATGAAGGGCTTTATGAGCACCTTCAGAAAACAGCTAGCACTGTGGTAAGGCACATAATGTGAGGCAGTGCTCACAACCAGCCTTCACCTCAGTGCCACATCCGCAGAGATCACCACTGCCACACAGTTACTTGCAGTTACTATTGACAAAGTGAGGCAGAGTGACGTGTGGCAACATTTTTGACAGACAGTGCAGTGGAATATAGGAGGTTCCACTTAAATACGAGACAAAACTTTTTCACGGTGAGGGTGCCAGAGCACTGGAACAGGCTGCCCACGGGGGTTGTGGAGTCTCCTTCTCTGGAGACATTCAAAACCCACCTGGACACGTTTCTGTGTGACCTGATCTAGGCGTTCCTACTCCAGCAGGGGGACTGGACTAGATGATCTTTCAAGGTCCCTTCCAATCCCTAACATTCTGTGAAAGCTCAGGAAAGGGACATCTCAAGGGGCTGAGGACCACTCAAGCAAGTGGAAGGAGTATCTCCAAAGCCATGTGGGGAAGCTGATCCAATGGAAAGATGGGGGAAAGAAGAGCCTCTCGCAATGAAAAATACAAACAACAAAGTGGCCATGGATACATTCTTTATGCATTTCTGAAGAGCTCCTTGTGGCAGCCTGAAGAACAAAGACAGGTTAGCAACAGCCGATAGCAAAGAACTGTCACATGACCAGTCCAAAAATTAACAATAGCAATATAGCATGGAGTTGCACAGAAGAAACTGCTCCAGAACTGAAGTTACAGGAACACCAAAGAAAAACAAAAGAATTTACGGAACTGAAGTTAAATTACATCTCTCAAATGGACTCATATTCATCCATCACGTAACTATTTATTTACTTGTAATGTTTAGAAATTTTCTTGAAGAGTAAAGCAAGGTGAAGCATATGCATGTTGTCCATTTCTTTCAATCCACTGTTCCCAGTCTCTGGTATCTTGTGGTTTAATTCTGAAACCAATCCTCCCAGCCCTACGAGAAGGAGCTGTGGCCCTGTAGGAATACCTACAGGCTACTACTCTGTTCATGGCATGATTTAAGTTCAGGTGTTTACTGGAGTCAAATTCCTTATGCATTCAGTTAGTACAGTACACCTAGTTCTTTGCAAAACCACAGCAAACAATTCCCTCAGTTCGGCTGAACATCCCTTGTGCAATTTGCACAGTGGGTCTCAGTTTACAGCACTCATGAACAGGAAGCACTGCTGTATGTAACAAGAGACCTTCATCCAAACTAAAGCTGCCCCATAAAGAAGGAAGGAAATAGGAAAACCTAAGCTGTTTGCTTTCATAGACATATATGTTAAAAAAAAAAAGAGAATGATGAAAATAACCTGATGTGCTGCTTCACACTGGAAATGTTAGACCACCATTTTAAAGAAGTGGGGCATCTGAGTTCATTTTTAAATCAATTTACTTTGCTTTAAAAATAATATAAGCAATAAGGTTATGAGAGACTGAGGTTTTGCAAAACTAAGGTAACAATTTCCTGACAGTAACAAAACGTGTTTTAGAAACTTTTATATTACAACAAAAGGTAAAAATTGATAAGGAAAAAAAATGTATTTGGGAAAAAAAAAGGATACATAGTGTGCAGAAAAAATACTTTATGTTCTCCCCAAGGGCAGACACACCATCTGCTCTGGAAAATATACCTACTGTAAGTCTGCACAAACACAAACTCATACCATCCAGTCAATAAATAATTTAATGAGGTTACAGTTCTGCAAGAAAACATGACAGCACCCCTTTTCCAGCCTCCAGCCTCACCCCACAGGCACGGCAGAACAATGCACATGAGCCAAACAACAAACCACAGCTGCATCAAAAGGCCACTGGAATGCACAGATCTTCACAGAAGATATTGCTTCAGGCCCAGACACTTGTACACAGTTAATACTTGCTTCTGTGTGAAAAAAAACACATGCAGTACCTGCAATCAGCCTCTCAGTTATACTTCAGCCAGAACATGCTCCAGGGACCATGCATTTGGGGGAGGGGGAGAGTCCAGACCCACATGTACCAAAACATCAAAAGACGGGGATGGTGAAATGAAGAGGAAGGCTGCAGCAAAACAGTGCTGCAAGTCTTGAAGATGACACCCATGGAATGAAGCCAGCTCTCAGAACGGGAGTCGCTTCAACTGCTCATACGTGATAAAAAACTGAAGAGAAAGTTAAGGAATTGGGACAGACAAATATATATAGCAGCTGCACTGGACCTCCCTCACAACAAGGCAAGGCAGGTAGATCAGTACAGAAAGCCCATGGGAAAGTCCCTCTTCCAGGCAGCATAAAGTGATCTGTAGAGGTGGAAGAGAGCTGTAGGAGAGCTACCAAGACAGGGAAGAAACTGACCCAGAAGCAAGCTGGGCCAGGCTTGCCAAGACCACTGAGAATGGGAGGTGACTCTAACCCCAGACTGGGACTTTCTAAATTCTGAATTCTTTAAAATAAGCTGTATACACGATTTCAGAGGGCCAGAAGGACCATTATAGCAATCCAGAAGTGCTGATTCTGCAGAGCAGAATTTCCCTAAGGGCAGAAATTCTCCAGGCTTCCCCCCAAAAACAGGAGCCGATCCAGAAACTGCTGCACCTCTAGCAGCTCAAGCCAAATGGAAAGTTTAAAGCCAAACACTTGAGAGCACTTACTTTACAGGAAAGTACCCATGCTGCTGCACTGGAAGTCCCTGCACTAGCCACTTACAGAGCTTTTAGAAGTAGCAGTCGCCACCAGTGGCATTTTTTGGCACTTGAACCATCTGCAGCCCATCAGTTTACATCTGTCCAAGCAGAACAGGGAGTTCACTTTGGGCTACTGCGAGGAAGACAAAGAGGTACACCGTCAGCGTGTCTGCTCTGAAATTCTACTTACAGCTTGTCTTCCCCTGCCTGTCCATGTTCACGGCCTCCCAGCAGCACACTGAAGGATACAATGATGTTCCAGGGACCGAGCCGAAGCCAGTTTGGCCAGAAACCTTTATAGAGTGCAAAGAATCCCTCGCTTTTCCATGTCTGGGAAGAGAGAAGAGATACCAGTTATGAGACACAGCTCGGGCCCAGTCACAGATGCTGCAGAGAGCCGAAGGCCCAGGGAGGACCTCTGCTGTGGGAACACCTGCAGCATGCTTTCAGCAAGCCCATGCGTTGCGGATGAATTCACTGTGGCAGGCATGGTAAACATCCTTCACGGAGTGCAATATCCTTAACACAGAACAGCTCCAAGCTTCCTGGCACACTACGCAGTACGGTCCTATCAGGCCCATGCTCTGCCCCTCTCCCTAATGCCGTGTGTGACACAACAGACCTCCAAAACTGTGCACTAAGCAGACAGGCCAGTGGAGGTACTGCCCTGCCAGTGAGGAAGCTGGGGGTACAGAAGAAGCTGTGAGGGGACAGAACCAGGACAGCTGACCCAAACCGGCCAAAGGGATATCTATCCCATACCATATGGCATCATGCTGAACAGCTGAACAATAAAACTAGGGGGAGTTTGCTGGGACTGGGGGTAGCACTGCTCAGGGCTGGGCTGGGCATCAGTCAGCAGGTGGTGGGCAACTGTGTTGTGCATCACTTGCTTTGTATTTTCTTTTATCATCATCATCATCATTATTACTACTTTCCCTTCCTTTTATCTTCTATTAAACTGCCTTTATCTCAACCCACAAGTTTTTACTTTTTTCCCCCTCTCTATTCTCTCCCCCATCCCACTGTGGTGGAGGGGTGTGAGCAAATGGCTGCATGGTGCTTAGCTGCCTGCCGGGTTAAACCACAACATTCCCTAACAAAGCTTTCTCCCATAAGGTTGGAAGAATGCTCAAGCTGCCAAAGGAGATCACAGGAAAGTGACTCTAGACCCTTTTCTGGTTTGGAACACTGACAAGTGTGTTCCTTCACTGTGCAATCTAACTGCTCAGAACAGTGGTGTCTGTTGTAGGAAATCGCAGAATGGCTGAGGTTGATATGGATGTCTGGAGGCCATCTGGTCCAATCCCCCTGCTCAAGCAAGACCACCCAGAGCAGGTTGCTCATGACCATGTTCAGACGGCTGCTCAAGACCTCCAAGGAGGGAGACTCCAAAACCTCTGGAAAACATATGCCAGTGCTTCATCACCCACACAGTATGGAATTCCTTCCTGATGTTTAGAAGGAACCTCTTTTGTTCCAGTTTGTGCCCATTGCCTCTCATGCTGTCACTGAGCACATGTTCAAGCTTGTGTCCACGAGTACCCCCAGGTCCTTTTCTTCAAGGCTGCTTCCCAGCTGGACAGCCCCCAGCATGTCCTGGGGTTGTTCCTCCCCACGAGCAGGACTTTGCACCTCTCCTTGCTGAACTTCAGAGGGCTCCTGTCAGCCCGTTTCTCCAGCCTGTCCAGATCCCTCTGGATGGCAGCACGGCCCTCTGGTGAATCAGCCACACACCCCACTTCCGTCTTGTTTGCAAATTTACCGAGGGTGCAGTCTGCCTCCTCATCCAGACCATTAACAAAAATGTTGAACGGGAACGGACACAGTTTTGACTGCTGGGGTACTACGCTCGTTACTGGCCTCCACCTAGACTTTGTACCACTGACGACTACCCTCCGGGCCTGGATGATCAGCCAGTGTTTGATCCACCTCACTGTCTGCTCATCCAGCCCATATTTCAACAGCTTGAATTTGGCAAGTCTCTAAAAAAAAGGGATTTGCCCACCCGTTACCTCCTTACCTTCACGAGACCATCCAGAGTGCCCTTATAGAGCTCCACACTGCCCACTATTGCTCGCTGGTTCATCATCCGTGTCCGCACCACGTCCACAGGGTTGGAAGCAATGGCCCCAGCCAGCCCACATGTAAAACTGGAACTATATTTACACGAAAACATCAGAGAGGAATAGCTGAGTATGGCCAATCTGGCTCAGAAAGGCCGTGACATAAGCACAAGAGTATCTTTCACTGAATGTTATGAATAGTGTTTAGCAATAAACATTAGCTATACTCTGTTCCCACCCAGAAAAAGGAATCATACCACTCTGAGACCCCACAGAGCTAAGGAAGGTAAAAACTCAGTTTCGTCTGATTAAGTCCCTGTCAGAGCCCACTGCCAGGTCTCCGCAGGGGCATTCTGCAGTCCAGCAAGGGTTTCTTCGTGCTGACAAGGTGACACAGACCTGAAGGCAGCCTCTTGGAAGTGCACATCCTTCTCCCCAGAGCAAACATTTCTTCATGGCAGGGAAGGAGGGAGGAAGACCAAAGACAGCAAGAGGAAGCATGCAGCTGCTAGTCTCCTCCCTGCACATATGGTCTAGTGCTTGTCACCTTCAGCCCACAGCAGGCAAACCCAACAGAAGCACTGCAGCACCTCCAGCTAAAGTGTCCACTAGAAGAATAATAGGAAAATGTAGGTGAAGAAAGATTTTGGGAGGTCTCTAATCCACCCCTTGTTTAGAGCAGGGCTGACTTCAAAACGAGGTCAGGTTGCTCAGGGTCTTCTCTTGGTCAGTTTTGCAAATCTCTGTTTCACAAAACTCTTACAGCAATGGCTGCAAGCTGACACTGTCTGCAGAGATGAGCACCTAGGACTGGAGCAGCTCTTTTAACTGATTGCTACACAACCAAAACTCCTGCCCTGTTTGCACCAGGGCAGAGACATGGAGCAACAGCATTTCTGGTCATCAGTGAGCTAAATTCAAGCTGTAATTTCACTTCACCAAAAGGATTTGTTAGGTTCCTTTCTTCGGGGAGGTCTCTCTAGGGACACTTGCTGGGCACCCTGAGCTGCTCCAATCACCACACCAGATCCCTCAGAAGTATTGAGCTTGTTCTTGGCAGCTCCAGAGCACTTGGCTCTATAAACAGATCTCACTCCAAATCCCAGCTTGCTCCTCTGCTCCACATACCCTGCCAAGCCTGGAGAGTCCAGCAGCTGCAGCAAATACTCACATGAAGTGGGCAAAGATTGTATCGCCCATCAGGCCTGATAGAATTAAGTGCTTCTTGGTGATGTCATAGACTGGCAGTTCCACCCCAACCACGATGGCAGCTCTCTGGGCTGTTGGGACAACACCCTGCAGAGCACAAACATCAGTCACAAGCACAGTTTGCTGCCTGGAGGCCTGCAGCTAGTATAACATCTCTCCCCACCCCCCTGCCAAGAGCCTTTCTCTGACTATCTACCTGGTATCCTCCTTACCCTGTCTCACAGCTGCAGCTTTTGAGGTGGACCAGCTCACTGTCTCCCAGCATTAACTCCAAAGCTAAGAAGGATTCTTCCATCCTGCACTGCGACAGTTTTACCCCAACTAGATTAACCAGATGTTGCTTCTCTCCTCTCAGTCACTAACACACAGGAATTAGGCTACAATTTGCTCATCTTCCCTCACTGAACAGTACCCAGGGATTTCAACACCAAAAGAGATCCTGCACCACAAAACCAGCAGCTGTTTAGAGAACCAGATGGGGTCCTCCCAGGACCAGGACCTCCTTGCTACACAACAGCAACTAGATTTTGCTTTGTTAGGATTGTTGATTTAGGAGATGACCGTGTATTACAAAAGTTGCCAGTGGCAGGACATTGATCTGGGAGCTGACAAAACAATTACTGGAAAGAACAAGCACGAGCTTAGGTAAGCGCTATGTTCCATCTGGGAAATAACCTAGCAACCACCACCCTCAGGAAACAGGTAAAAGCACCTACAATTCCACTGAGTACCAGATCACAGAGAACACAGCAGCAATGCAGAGCTTGGCCATTTCACAGGAACTCTAATATCACCTGAGTAATTCAGGGAAACCCATGTTACCATGACAAAGCTTCCCAGTCACTGGAACCGGGAACAACTCTTCAGTGTGCCAAATTATGAGCCAGCCCACCAGGACAGCCAACTTTCTCAGCACACAAAACCAAAATACTAAGAAGTACTTTACAAATTTATGGCTCCCATTCCGCCCAGCCAGCTGAGCTAATGCAGCATCTGACAGCCTCCCTTTCGGGAGACTGTTGCCTACAAAAAAGCACTGTGATTATGGAGTTCCCATACTTGACATCGCAACTAGGCAGGCTGATGGATAACAGCATATGTAAAACTTGTAATGGAAGGATAGAGTGAGAATCTTTTACAAAAATCTGAAGAACTACTGCCAAAATCCAAACAGTACAGCCTGAGTACTGGTAAGTTTCATCAATCTTCATCTTTATGCACACTAGCTTTAATCCTGGGAACCAGGTCTGCCTGGCCCAGTGCTGATGCTGCCTAGCACAGACCCAGTCTCCACCACGGACATGTTTCTGTTTGTCTGGCAACCAGAAGCAGGACTTCAGTACCATCCTTGGCTCACAGTTCTCCTCAAGAGCTACACCTGAACCCAGAGCAGGAGTAGCAAACAAGTTGATGAAGTTAATTCTGCCACTGGTGGGGGTGGGGGGTTTCCATCAGGTGGTGCTCACCCTCCAGAGGCCTCGGGTACCCTCCTGCTGGTAGATATCGATGAAGCTGCCAATCATGCCACCCTGGAATAAACTGCCTTGAGCCTGCATTCGAATCTGAAAGAAATGCGCAAGTCAGTGGGATAGCATCGATGTCTGCCCAGGGGGACGAGGACAGCAGCTCAATGGACTTCCTGGTGGAAAGGAGTAATGGGGAAACTTACAGCAGACACTGCTATCCCACTACCCACACGATCTCTCCCTGCAAACCATGCAGCAGATGAGGGCAGGCAAGCAGCAGGGACAGCAACAGGGTGGAAGGGCAGTGAAAAATTCAAGCAACAGAGCGTGACAGGCATGGTCTTTCCCTTCCGAAGGCAGCCCGAGAAGGTTGAACTACAGAAGAGGGAAGTATGGGAAAGTTCTCCAGACTCTCTTCACAACAGGTAAGGCTGAACAGTATCAACAAAGCTAAGCACAGTCATAAAAGGGAATGGAGCTGAGAAGGTCTGATGGCTGGCTGCCACCCCACTCACCTTTCCCAGTTAAGGTAACACAGCCTGGACCCCCTACAGATTTCTTGATTTTTAGGAGCTGCTTTTTTTTTTAAAAAAAAAAAAAACTCTTTTTTATTGGCTCTGGGCTTCTATTCCCATTCTTAACAAGCCCAAATTAGCGAAAATGCCAGTAGTGGCTTAGAGAACACGTCACCGCAGCTGGGAAAGATGCATCTTCATTGGAAAGCAGGAGCACACAGCAAACCATGGGAAGCTGTCTCTGGCCACATATACTTCTTACCTTTAGCACATCTGTTGGATTGGCAAGCGCAGAGGAGATCACCCCTGAAACCACTCCACAGATTACATTGATTAACAACGTTTCATCTGCGACCAAGAAAAGAAAGTCAGATTCTGAAGATCTAGAGAGAAGGTGTACAGATTGTACTGAACAAGCAAGAAGCTCTAGAAAGAACAGAAAAGGTAAGTTCTCAAATCACATGGTAAAGCTGCACAAGCAGAAACTGGCAATTTATAATCAGCTCAAGGCAGACCTATCCCCACAACTGCCTCAGCTGCCAGAGATAGAAAGTAGAAGCTGAAACAGCAACACGCTGTCAGAGAGAAGCGGGTCTGACTGATGATTCTAGCTGATCAGACCAGGAAGACCTCTACACATGAAAATTCTAAACAATTATCTGAGATTTCAGTGCCCAGTGACACATTTCTCACAGTAGAGAGCAGCAAGACAGAGGTAGACAAAGTGGGGCAACTAAACATTTCTGAAGGCAACCTGATACAAATTAGTTTTAACCTGGAGCACCAGCTGGCCACACTCTGAATATGCGGCCACCTTGAGAAAACAGAGAGTAGGTGACCCAGGCAGAGAAAGTTAGATGCAATTAGTCCCAGAGGAGAAAAAATCTAAGGCTGCCAGGCCCAGTATTAGAGTAATAGTTATGTTGGAAAAAGGTACGGCCCTTTGCTGGTACTGACCACCGCACTTTCCAGAGGAGACCAGGCCACTGGCTGCCCCAGGCCTGTAGGAAGACAAATATTCAAACAACAGTACTCACAACTGGAAATGCTGCAGCAGCAAGTGAGGAGAGGTGTGCAGCCCAGTGTATGTGTGTAGAGCCATACACAGGAAGAGGCTGGGTTGTTTTGTTGTGTTTTTGTTTTTTTTTTTTTTTTTTTTTTGGGGGGGGGGAGGCTCTGAAACCCAAAACAGATAAAGGCTAGGGAAAGTAAAGATCTGTCCGGAAGGGCAGGTGTTTGGCTAAGGGATCATTTCTGTGACTGTGGGCAGTGCCAAGCACAGTGAGACTCAAATCTATATTGAAACCTGTGCTTGCTGTTATTATACAAACAAAACACACAGCAGAAAATGAAAACAACTCCATTTCTTTGTCAATTTGTAGCTGGGAAAGGCAGAGAAAGGAACGAGCAAGACCACACGGAACAGAAAGCACAAGGCTTCGTGCTGCACCTCCTGCGAGAAGAGACGTGCCTGCACCGACACCGACACGCTCCCCGACACCGACCTTCCAAGCGATCCACGAACAGCCGCTTCAGGCTCTGGTAAATGCCGATCTTGATGGTGCCGTAGGACGCCTGCCTCAGCAGCGCAGGGGCGATCCTGAGCGGGGGAACAAACGAGACCCGGCTGAACCCTGCCCTCGCAGGCCCCACACGCAGGTAACCCCCCGCGGCCCCAGCCCGGCAGAGGCAGGGCTCGTGCCCCTGGCGCCCCAGAGCAGCTCCGACGCCCCGAGGAGCGCGGCTCCGGCTCCGAGGCAGCGCCTCCAGGCCCCCTGAGGCGCCCAGCGGCAGCCGCCGCCCCGGTCCCCCCGCTGCTCCCCCGCGGAGCCCCCCGCGAGCAGGGCAGGCCCGGGCCGGCCGGGGCCCCGCCGCTTACCCCGAATAGAGGGCGCGGCCGCCTTCCTCGCGGCAGATGCGGAACAGGGCGTGGAACATGCCCCGGTACCGCACCTCGCGGAACCGCGCGTCGGCGCTCTGCCCCTGCACCTGCAGCCGCGTCTTGGTCAGGTCCACGGGGAACGTGCCTGCGGGGACAGCGCCCGTCAGCGAGCCGGCACCGCGCCGCCCGCCCGCCCGCCCCGCCTCGCCTCGCCTCGCCTCGCCTCGCCTCGCCTCACCGAACTCGGCCACGATGGAGGCGAGCCCGCCGTACACGAAGGGTTTCCAGCTCAGCGCGGACATGGCATGGCGGGCCGCGGGCCGCCCCGCCGCCGGAACCGGACCGAGAGCGGAACGGGAACAGGAACGGGAACGGAACGGGAACCGCCCCGACACGGGCGGCGCGCGCAGCCGGCGGCCGGCGCCCCCTGCCGGTGCACCGGGGCCGGCACCGAGCTGAGGCCGCGGCTCCGTCCACCCCCCGCCATCTCCCCCGTCAGGGGGGCCCGGCCCCTACCGCGCACCCCCCCGGAGCCGTCCCCGCTTCCCTGCACGCCGCCGTTCGCCTCAGGGGCCTCGGGCCGGTGTCTTCACCTTTCAGGCCCCCAGACCGTCGGCTGTGGAGAGCCCGGTGTCAAAAGGCCTGTGAGCACCTCTGACCTGCTGCTCTGGAGGCGCTGCACCTAGGTGACTACTTGGAACCATTACAGGTCTTACCATCCTGTATAATTTCACGTGGCAAGCACTCTTGTAGCAACCAGATACAGCTACAAGATGTCCCTTCCTACACTCTCCCCCTTTCCATGCCAATTGCCTTTGGTGTTCAGGTCAAGTCAGCCTGAACACAGTATGACAAAAAAAAGCACACCTTGTCCACCAGGAAATGACAGTGCTGCTTCAGTTCTCTCTTCTGGTTAACAGAGTAGTTTTATTAAGAAGAGTTTAAAAAAACAAAAGAAAGCACCCTTACTCAACAGCACATCTCTTGGGATTCATCACATAAGGACGACACGCTGGATGCACCCGGGACACACAGGCATCGTGTCAGGCCTGCAGGCACCCACCAGCCTCTCACTGCAGAGATGGGGGATGCTCCCACCGGGATGGCACTGGGCAGTTTGGAGAACAGCACCCTGCCACCTCAGCAACCACCTTCACTCTGCAGGGTACAGCCTGCTACACCTGTGTGCCTGCCAGTACAGACAGCAAGGAGACCCGTCCAAAAAGTAAAATGAGAGACAAAGTCGAAGCTGTGGGAGGTGAATGGACCAGCTGTGGTACCCTCACAGAGGTGTCAGGAAACCCTGTGCAGGTTTTTGTCTAGGCTCAAAGAGCACAGCTGTCTCTCAGTGGGAGCAGCCATGGCCCTAGGCAGTGCTCACATGACAGCTCAGTAGTGGCTGGAATCTCTAGTGGAACCCCGCTCCCTGTGCCTGGGATGGGGCTCTCTGGTGCTACTCTCCCGCTGATCCCTGGATCTGGTCCCCTCAGGATACTCTTCTCGCCTGCTGCTGTGCCTTTCACTCTTCCTGCCAGTCTCTTCTCTCTCTTCCCGCGAACTGTATTGTCCCCTGTGTTCCTGGGAGCTCTTTTCCCCTCTTCTCTCTGACTGCCTCTGATGCCTCTGCTCTTCCTCGTCTCGTTGCATCCTGCTCGCATGTTTCCTCTCAGACCCGTTCCAGGACTGATGACTCCCACTGGCGTATCGGTCATAGGCAGGATCCTCCTTCTCCTTTTTAATCTTGATTCTAGGATGTGCCTCCTCAGCAGACACTGCCCTCTTCACAGACTGCGAGCTCTGCTTTTGCCCTTCTTGTCTACTCTTCTCTTTATCTGAAACAAAAGGTTCATCTTTAGGGGTGGACAGTCCTGCAAGCACCATCTCAGCTCCTCAAGCTCTGCTACCTAGCACCAGAACATCTTTCCAACTCCACTCCCATTTTGAGTTCCTCCCACCCTTGGCCCAAGCTTCATATTTCACAGCCTCCTTACCCCCCAGAGATCCTATTCTATTGCCAAACCTGACACTTTTCTTCTCCAGTGTGAGTCACCCTAAGTCCTTCTTTAACATTTGTCACCTTGTCTTATCCCCAGCTAGGCTGTTCTCATGAATTTGAGCACTTTTTGCAACGCTGAGCACCTGCCGTAAATTCTGTTTTCTAAGCAAGGCAAACACAACAAGAATGTCACTGGATCTGGAGTATTTCCAGAGTTGACAATGATTCTCTTCCCTCTTCACTCCCCTTTGCCTCTCTCGTTTTCGTGCATCTCTTCAGCTCTGTGCAGCGACATCTTGTCTCCAGCCTTGGTTTCATGCTTATTTTCTTTCCTCCAACCCACTTTTCTCAAACTAGGACTCTACCTGGCTTATACCATCCTCTCCCCCATGCTAAGGCCCCATCCCACGTCCTCAATCTGCGCAACACAGTACTGAACTACTGTGTTGATAGGGGAATAGGAATAAAGACAGGTCTCAAACCCAGACGACATAACTGCCTGTCACAGACAGCCCAGGTGTGTGACAGAAGCTTCCTCTGCATGCTGCAAGCACCAGGCTGATTTCAGAATAACTGATACCCCCACCTCACACCAACGTCACCATGCCAAATCAGCTCATCCTGGAAGCTAGAAGCCACTTCAGGCCAGAAGCTATTTCAGACACCTATCCCTGCTGTTCCCACTGACACTGCTTCCATGAGCTAAGGGCCCTTGACACCCATGCAGTCCCACCCATCCACAGTAAAGACTGGCAGGAACAGGTTTCACCTTTTTGCTTTTTTGCTGGCACATCATCATCTTCTGACAAAGAATCAGACGACGTATGAGGTGGCGTTTTCACTCCACAGCCCTTTGCGTGGAGAGTTTTTGTGACCTCATCTAAATCATCAGAGTCTTTGGGAGGCCGATAGTTGGCCACGTGGTCCACTCGGATTGTCCTTCCTTTGATCTGCAACAGGAGTCACGTCGTTAGCAAAGCTGCGGACCCACTCCCTGCGCTCGGTGGGACACCAGAGAACCGCACGGCCAGCTCGAAGCCACGCGTCAGGAGTAACCGCAGCTGCGTCACAGGCAGCTTCACTCACCTTGATTCCATTGAAGTTGTCGACAGCGAGAATGGTGCTCCTCTGGTCTTCATAGCACAGGAAGCAAAAGCCTTTGGACTTCCCGGTCTTCTTGTCCCGCACCAGATTGATGTTCACCACCTCCCCATACCTGAAACACACCGTGAGCGCCCCGAGCAGCCCGCACAGGCAGGCCCCATCGTTGTGGGGCCACGACACTTACTGTGAGAACACGCAGATCACGTCGCCCTCTGTCAGCTCGTAGGGCAGCCCACCTGCGGGGAGAGCGGCGGCGCTGCGGCACCGGGACGGGGACAGGGACCGGGACCGGGACCGGCCACAGCGGGCGCGCAGCCGCGACAGCCCCTCACGGGATGGAGGGAGCGCGGCCGCCGCCCGTACCGACAAAGACCCAGGCGCTGTCCTTGTACTCGGCGTGCCACGACACCGCCTCCTGCACGCCCAGCTCCGCCTCCCGCGCGTTCAGCTCGTTGATCAGCTTCACCTTCGTCAGCGGGCTGGGGGCGAGGGCACCGTTAGCGCCAGAGGCACCGTGAGCACCCGGCCTTCCCCCCTTCCCCCCCCCCCCATCCCCGGTCCCCACAACCTACTTCATGGCGGCAGCGGGGCGCTTGAGCCCGCCCACCCCCGCGCATGCGCGCTCCCGCGGGCCGTGCCGAGCCGAGCCGTGCCGAGCCGTGCCGGGCCGCGCAAAGCAAGAGGCGGGGCGCAGAGCTGCCTCACAGACTTTATTGGTAACAGCGGCGGGGCCGCCCGGAGCCGCCCGGCTCAGCACGGGCAGGCGCTTTTACCGTTGGCGTCGCGCGTCAGCTCCAGGCGGTGCGCCCGGCCCGGCCGCCTCTCCACATCGCGGTAGAGCAGCGACTTCTGCGCCTTGAGCCGGCAGGCCAGGCACATGAAGATGGACTCCACGTTCTGGCTCTCCTTAGGGTCCTTGGCTGAGGTCTCGAACAAAAGCATGTTGTGAGCGTCAGCGAACTTCAGGGCCATGCTAGACGGCACCTGGATCAGGTCCTTCAAGTCACACTTGTTCCCAACGAGCACCTTGGGGACAAGGGGGGGCACCGCGTGCCCGTTGCACTCCTCGATCCACATCTTGAGGTTGGTGAAGGAAGTCATCTTCGTGACGTCGTAAACGAAGACGACAGCATGCACGTTGCGATAGTAGTGCTCTACCATGCTCTTCCGAAACCTCTCCTGGCCAGCTGTGTCCCACACTTGCACCTAGGAAGCAAAGCACAGTGTTCTTGAGGCGCACAAAGACAGAAGGCTACCAGAGCACCGAGTGCCCACCCTGAGGCAGGGCTTGCTGCTTCAGGAGTACGTTCGTGTGTTTAACTTGCTGCAGAAAGATGGCAGGAGGGCTTCCTGCTGTTCCATCTTTGACAGTGCAGCACGGAGCAACAGCACTGAGCCAGCCCCAGGACACAGGCAAGGCCAGCAACACTGGGAGGGGCAAGTTCTTAACTAGATGAGGCGGGATTGTTGGATGAGTTACAGAAGTTTTGGGGCATATGCTGACAGTGTCCAAGGCTGTATATGACAGTGCATATGCCTGTGTAATTCAAACAGTAAGCCTAGCTCATCTAGTAAGAGAGATCACATCAGCACTTTCCTTCACTCTCAGACAAGTGCTAGGCTCTACACATCATATCCCATTTCTCAGTCATTGCAAATGGTCCATTATATTCAAAAGAATTGACAGCACCCTTTCATTGTTTGTGCTCTGAGTGAGAAAAGTCCCTGCCTGATGACTTACCTGACTGAAACGCCTTGCCAGACAGCCCTGCTCTTCCTAATGCACTTCACCATCAGCCCTACCACCAAAACAAATGCCACAAAATGCTTCTCATTTCAGAAACATTCTTGCACCAGATCAGGACGTTGGCCCACCTAACCCTATGCCATAAAAAAGAACCTGACAGAATTGCAACAGTACAGAAGAGGCAGGGCAAAGAGAAGAGCAACATTTCCACATGGTCCTCTGCCTGGGGATGGATAAAGAGCCAAATGAGAACTCAAGGGTTAGGATTAAAGAGCTGTTGAGTTTCCTGGAGGGCGTTGGTGGCAACTTCCTGACCCAAGTGGCAGAGGAGACGAGGAGGTGCTCTGCTGGGCCTCATACCAACAAGGAAGGGCTGTCAAGGTCGAAGCCATCTCATTGACCATGAGATGGTGGAGCTCAGGATCCCAAGAGGAAGGAGTAGGGCAAAATTTGAGACCACAGTGACGAACTTTGAAAAAGAAAGACAAAAGATGGGCCCAAGAAAACTGGTTAATATTCAAGTATCTCCACCTCCAAGCTCAAGAGCAGTCCATCCCAGTGAACAGGTAGTCAGGCAAACAGGCCTAGAGGCATTGCTAGATGAGGTAAGAGCAGTGGATATTGTCTACATGCACTTTCTTTCAACAAAGACTTTTAACACTTGTCTGCCATAAGATACTCACAGAGACGCTGATGAAGTCTGGCTGGATGAGCAGTGAAGTGGATCAAACACTGGCTGATCATCCAGGCCTGGAGGGTAGTTGTCAGTGGTACAAAGTCTAGGTGGAGGCCAGTAACGAGCGTAGTACCCCAGCAGTCAAAACTGTGTCCATTCCCGTTCAACATTTTTGTTAATGGTCTGGATGAGGAGGCAGACTGCACCCTCGGTAAATTTGCAAACAAGACGGAAGTGGGGTGTGTGGCTGATTCACCAGAGGGCCGTGCTGCCATCCAGAGGGATCTGGACAGGCTGGAGAAACGGGCTGACAGGAGCCCTCTGAAGTTCAGCAAGGAGAGGTGCAAAGTCCTGCTCGTGGGGAGGAACAACCCCAGGACATGCTGGGGGCTGTCCAGCTGGGAAGCAGCCTTGAAGAAAAGGACCTGGGGGTACTCGTGGACACCAGCTTGAATATGAGCCAACAGTGTACCCTTGCCACAAAGGATAATGGTGTCCTGGGCTGTGCTAGGCAAAGTATCGCCATCAGGTTGAAGAAAGTGATCCTTCCCCTCTATTCAGCATTGTTGAGGTGGCATCTGGAGTACTGTGTCCAGTTCTGAGTTCCCCAGTGCAAGAGAGACATGGAGATGAAAAGGGCCTTCAAAATGATAAAGAGATTGGAACAGCTCTTGTATCAGAAACTAAGAGAGCTGGGGCTGTTCAGCATGGAGAAGAGAAGGCCGAGGGCATATCTCATCAGTGTTATAAATATGTATATATATAAATGTTATAAATGAATGTTATAAATATGTATAAATACCTGGACAGAGGGTGCAAAGAAGCAGCCTGGCTCTTTCAGCATTGCCCAGCAACAGCAGAAGTTCCTTCTAAACCTTAGGAAGCATTTCTTTACTGTGTGGGTGACAGAGCACTGGAGCAGGTTGCTCAGAGAGGTTATGGAGTCTCTCTCCTTGGAGGTCTTAAACAGCCATCTGGACATGGTGCTGGGCAACCCGCTCTGGGTGGTCTTCCTTGAGCAGGGGGATTGGACCAGATGGCTTCCAGAGGTCCCTTCCAACCTGCACCTTGCTCTGAGTCTGCTTCTGTAAGAACTTCTGTAAGTTGCAAGCTGGCAATTTCTAAATTAGTGTGATTTATCTGAACAACCCTGAATTGTGACAGTGCCTGCCCCACAATCTTTCAGAGAGTAAAAATGTTGGCAACAAAGAGGTACCTCTCATTCATCTCCATACCACTTTATCCCAGGCTGTTTAGTTCTGGGCAGAGCAGGAGCAAGAGCCCCAGGCCTCTTGTCCCCAGGGTGTTTGCTGGGAACAAGTGCGACTTAAAGGAACTGATCCCACCTTCCCATTTGGATGCATGGTCCTAGGAGAAGGGCAATTTGCTGCCCTGCCTCCCAGTCCTGCTTGCTGGAGCAGAGGTAATATCCAAAGGTAGAAAGCATGGCAACATTTTCAAGCTAGTGGGCATAGGACAGCTTCATGCCAGGCTGCACTATAGCTTATAACACAGGCAGGGGGCACTGGATGGAGCTGGGCAAGGCATGGGGCAGGGGGGGGAATGAACACCTTTCATCTTAAAGAGAGGAAAAAAATCATGGTCAGTTTAAAAGCACAACTAAAGTTCTTATCAGCCAACATTAGCCCTACATTCATTGTGATCAGTCCCTCAACTTTTGATTCTCCATCTGTTTGCAAAATAGCAGTATGGGCTTCTTCCAGAAGTCAGTCTTTCACACAGACTGCTGCTTGTGCTGATCCACATAACCAGGCAGGCCAAGATCTGCTGCAAACTGTGCTTCCCAAGCTGTTTTCTACCCACTGCTCGTTGATCTGCAGATCTCCTCAGGTCTGAGCTAATGCATTTCTTTACAGTTGTGACGCTAGTCTACATAGAGCAAATTAGTCCTATTTTAGTTCCCTTGAGATTGCATCCTCTGATTGCCTGCTAACATTCCTGTGCATTAACATCAGAGCTGTCAGGCCCACTGCAACCAGCCAGTGTAAGCTCCTGGCCTTCCAGCAAGCCTCTAGCCAGCCTACAACCATATGCTCTCATGGTTTCTGTGCGAGCTGTGCTCTGGTTTCTGCACACAGCTCCTTCCTCCAGCTCCCTACAGCTTCACCCCTTTGCTGCTGTGGTCGAGCCTCTGAAGCCGGGGGCCGGCCTGATGCTTTGAGGACCCCGTTACGCCGGATGCTTGCAGTGTTTCACTCTGAGCTATTGTTTCAGCCCCCCTGCAGACTCAAGCAAACAGCATATAAATAGCAAAAAGCAATGTAGCTATTTATTAATAGCAGCGGCATGTTCAGAGGACGTCTGCACAACGCGAGGAGGAAAAACCTTCCCGTTCCCCTCCCTCGGGATGGAACGAGAACGGGAGAGCCCCGAGAGGTGTTCGGTGGGCACAGATTCGGCCCCGTGGCAAGGAGCGGGGTCGCCGCCAGCCCCTGCCGGGCAGCTGCGGGTGCGGGTGCGGGTGAGGTGCGGGTGAGGTGTGGGTGCGGGTGCCGCCGCGGCCCACCTTGATGCGCTCGCCCTCGATCTCCACCGTCTTCTCGCGGAAGTCCACGCCGATGGTGGCCTCGGTCTTGTCGGGGAAGGTGCCCCCGCAGAAGCGGAAGGTCAGGCACGTCTTGCCCACGTTGGAGTCCCCGATCACGATGATCTTGAAGATGCGGGTCTGCACGTACGGCTCCAGCGACGAGTCGGGGCCCGGCGGCCGCCCGCCGCCCGCCGCCGCCATCCCGCGCCGCCTCACCGCCTCATGGGGCCGCCCCGCGCCTCACACAAAGGCTGCGGCTGCGGCGGGCGGAGCGGGATCAGGTGGTCGGTGCGGGCGGAGGGCGGCGGGCGGCGGCAACCGGCACCGGCGCCGAGGCGGCCCCGCCCCGCGCACGGGCGCCGCGGGGCGTGAGGCGGGCCCGTGAGGCGAGCCCGGCCCCGCACCGCGCCGGCAGGGGACGGGGACCGGGTCTCGCTTTTCCCTGTCCTCCACGGTTTCTCTGCCTGTGCCGGGATGCTCTGTGCGGAGAACCACAAGAGCAACGCAAGGTGGAAGCAGCCTGCCCTGCCCTGCCCTCATCTGCATGCAGAGACCCACGGTGCTCTGAGGGGAGAGGGAGGGTACTCCTGCTGCCTCCGGTACTGCAGCCCAGACACCTCCAAAAGAGGTCGTAGCCTGCTAAAATTGACCCAGGACGCAAGTCTGCTGCAGTGAAGGTACTTGGTGAGAAGTGAAGGAGCCAAAAGCTGGGACAGATTTCTCGCAGACATCAGCTGATGTAAGGTTTTGGCCCATAAAGGAAATTCAGCTGATGGACTCAACAGATCCAGTTGGAGTACATCCCAGAGGTGTTGTCAGGAAACCATTTCTGACTACCCCCAGACACTTCGGTCCTGGCCTAGCCAAAAACCTCCAGGGCAAAGTCAAGGGGACACAAGGACATCAGCTGTGGAGCTGCTGCTCAGCTCCCTCCCTGGGCAAGCAGAGAGACAGTCATTGCTGAGAGGGCCCACGGAAAGAGCCCTTTCTCAGGGACAGCTTAATCCTCCTAGAGATTCAGTCTGAACCCTAGCCTGGTCTCAGCAACACGGGGCTACTGGAAATGCTCATCACTGCTCTGTAACAGCATCAGTCTCTGAATGGGAGATCACCAGATAATCCCTTTCTGGACTAGATGATCATATCTGCCAATAGCCTTAGGGTCTTAAGTTAAAGGGTTGTTTCTAGCCGTCATCTGCAATCTCTACTCCTGCAGGAGGTCTGGCATTCCTGCCATCTGCGTCCCAGGTTATTTGCCTTGTAAAGATACATGTAGGGAAGAGGGCTCTCTAATGGAGAGGCAGTACACAGAGAGTGCCCTGTTTTAAGGGGTAAGTATTTTGCCTCAACCCGTTTTTATGTCCCTTAAAGTACACCAGGAAACAAAGCAGCAATATTCAAACCCTAGGCAGTGCCTTCAGTTCATTCTCCGCTACCAACTGCACTGCTTAGGTGTCCCCCCAGGGTGTTACCCCAGAAGCCTTCCTAGCTGTCAGCCCAGCTGATACAACTACTTTGAGCATGTCTGCTTCCCAGTTGTATTAGATTTATGTGGCAAGGCTTTGGTAGCTGGGGGGCTGCAGGAGTAGCCTTTGTGAGAAGACTCCAGAAGCTGCCCCATGTCAGGTAAGAGCCAGCTCCAGTCATCTCCAAATGGACCCACCGCTGCCCAGAGCCAAGCCAATAAGCAACATCGTTTGCGCCTCTGTGACAGCAGTTTAAGAAAGGGGAAAAAAAACTGCTGCACCACAACAGCTGGAAGAGAGAGGAGTGAGAAACAGCCCTGCAGATACCAAGGTGAGTGCAAAAGGAGGGCAGAAGGTGCTCCAGGCGCTGGAGCAGAAGTTCCCCTCTGCAGCTGGTGGAGAGGCCCCCTGGTGGAGCAGGCTGTCCCCTGCAGTCCATGGGTCCCACATGGAGCAGATCTCCACGTTGCAGCCTGTGGAGGAGCCCCCGGTGGAGCAGGTGGATGTGGCCTGGAGGAGGCCCTTGTGAGACCCCACATGGAGTACTGCATCCAGGTTTGGGGTCCCTAGCAAAAGAAAGACGTGGACCTGTTAGAGCGAGTCCAGAGGGCTACAA
Source organism: Cygnus olor (assembly GCF_009769625.2). Taxonomy (NCBI): domain Eukaryota; kingdom Metazoa; phylum Chordata; class Aves; order Anseriformes; family Anatidae; genus Cygnus; species Cygnus olor. The sequence goes on along the minus strand of NC_049181.1, from coordinate 14,872,890 downwards.
AGATAATCAGAGGGTTGGAGCACCTCTTCCATGAAGAAAGGCTGAAAGCTGGGGACGTTCAGCCTGGAGAAGGGCCCAGCGAGACCTCATTGCAGCCTTTCAATACCCAACAGGGTCCTATAAAAGGGATGGATAAGGACTCCTTACTCAGGTAGGTAATTACAGGACAAGGGGAAATGGTCTTAAACTAAAAGAGGATAGATTTAGATCAGACATTAAGAGGAAATTCTTCACTGTAAGGTTAGTGAGACACTGGAACAAGCTGCCAAGAGAAGTTGCAAATGCCCCATCCCTGGAAGTGTTCAAGGTCAGGCTGGATGGGGCCTTGGCCTACTTGATGTAGCGAGTGGCATCCCTGCCCGTGGCAGGGAGGTTGGAACTAGATGATCTTTCAAGTCCCTTCCAACTCGAGCCGTTCTGTGATTCTACAAAGTGAGTGACTGAAAGAGTGGTAGACAAAGTGTTAAGGACTGACCACAGCTCCCATTCCCCCGTGCCGCTTGGGGGGAGGTAGAAGAGGGTGGATGGGAGGAAGGAGTTTTTAGTTTCTCCCTAGGCTAAGTCTGTTTTGCCTGTGACAATAATTGTTGAGTCATCTCCTTATCTCAGCCCTTGAGCCCTTTTCATCATCTTTTCTCCCCCTTTCCCTTTGAGGAGGGGGAGTGAGAGCACGGTTGTTGTGGAGCTCAGCTGCCCAGCTGAGTAAAACCACCGCACCAGTTCAGGCAGCCACCTACGGCAATCACCTACACAGGACCAGAGGGGACAGCACAGCCCTGCTCAGTTTTTGTTTTATCTAATTTGTGTCATCACCAAGACATGGGAGGGACATGCTCCAATAAAGATGACATTTTCTGGACATTCCTGGAGGCTTTTATTTACAAAAGCTATTTGTAAGAGACTATAGCCTCTTGTTCTCTATCTGATGCTGACTTGACTTCTCGAGTCTGTGAAATAAGACGCCGGTGTCAGGTCCAAGCTGTCTCCCCTCAAAGGGACATGGCTTCCCATTGTAACGTGGAAGAAAAGTCAAATTTGAGAGACCTCTCTCTTCTGGCTCAACAGCCAGCCTGGAAAGCAATTTGTCTGCAGTGCATGGGATCACTGGCTGCAGGAGAGTCCCAAAGACCCGCAGGCATTCCAGCGTAACGTGGATAATGGTGTCAAGCCAGAGCTTCTCTGCAGGGTGATTTCTGTTGAGTTTCCAAGGCTTGTGTCTCTGGAAGAAACCATTGGTCTGCCTTACGCACAGGGCAATACATTCTAGAGCCTTGTAGATCTGGAAATCTTCAAAATAACTAGCCACCTGCAGCGGCAGAGAAGCCACAGACACCACAAACTCATAGTCTTCAGCAGAAGCCCTACCCAAGGCTTTTGTCTCCCTGTAATCCAAGATCTTTGGAAAACAAGACTCTGAGAAATAAGGGTAAGTGTTGCTGGGGTTAATGCTAAGGGCTGTTGACCGATTCAGAAGTCCCCCAAGCGCATCTGCCAGTTCTGAATTCAGTACCTTAACAACCTTGTCATCATAATAGTCACAATCCCGCTCAGGTACACCCTGCCTTAGCAGGAAGTACCGAAATCCATCTACCGTGTACTGTCCAATACAAGCAAAAGGGTCGATCACATTGCCCAGGCTTTTGGACATCTTCTGCCCACGGACAGTCCAGTGGGAGTGCACAAGTATTTGTTCGGGGGGTGGCAGCCCTGCTGCCATCAGCAGTGCTGGCCAGTAGACAGCATGGAACTTGAGGATGTCCTTGCCCACGATGTGGTGCGCAGCAGGCCACCACTCTCCATGTGTCTCAGGGTAGCCCACGACACTCAGATAGTTCACTAAGGCATCTACCCACACATAAATAGTTTGCGTTGAGTCACCGGGGACAGGGATGCCCCACTGCAACCGGCTTCTCTCACGGGAGACAGACAAGTCTGGCAAGTCGTCTCCCAGCCAGTGAAGCACACGCTGGTAGAAAGGGTCAGGAGAGACGGCACGGGGGTTGTCACGGAGCCACTTCTGCAGTGGGTCCCGGAATGCAGACAGCCTGAACATGTAATTCTCCTCTTTGGTCCAGTGCACCTGAGAAGACAGGAGAGAAAAGAATTACAGTCCAAATACTCTGCAAATGGTTTTACAATTTGCACACAGCACTCTCAGCATGGATTTTGTCACGTGCTCCCTTTGTATTTGGGTGTAAAGCCCTGGTATACTTCTATGCCTAGAGGGACCTCCTCTCCAAAGACACCACCTCCCTAGGTTCCCCAGAGCAACTACCTAAGAACCAAGGCACCTGGGATGGCTCAGCACTCAGCTTTGAAGGATCCTCATGCCCCCAGGGAAGGAATACCTTTCTACAAGCCGGGTTTGTGTGTCATCGGGCATGAATAATGAAGACAAGAACACACTTTCTTAGAAATGTAGTTTTGCAATTACAGTAGAAAATTATAAGATGACAAAATAACATTGCTAATTACTGCCTTATTAACAATCCTGGTAGGTGCCCTTGCTTTTCTCCTAGGTGCTTCTACTCTTTTTCCTCCATTTAAGATTTAATGCATTTTAGTCGCCAACTTTAGCCTATAATTATGTTTAAGTACTGACAGCTCTTCTCTCACACATTTAAAATCATAATGTGACACAGCTGAAACAACGAAAACTCTGTGGGTACATAAGATTCAAGTGAATTGTGTAAAGATACTCAAGAGATCTGTGGGAAGGTCAAGAATTCTTACTTTTTAAAGCTGACTAAGGCTCTAAAATAAGACAGCATCACGCAGGAAAGTTTAATTTTCTAGCACTGAATCCAAGGATTTCTGGCTGAGCCAGAAAGTGCCTCACTCTCGATACAACCAGTAAAGAACATACCACATCTCAAGTTGAGAGACTAAAGAATAATTTGTTTTAGTGGTATGTTGCACTTCAGTTTATCTAACCTCAGTCTGTAGCTGCTACTGCCTTTGCTTACTTGATTAAAAGGTTACCCCAAAAGACATTATTCCCTGCATAAATCATAAACAAGTTATACAAACTTTTTTTTTTTTAAATTCTGAATTCCTTATGATTTTCCATAAGATTCTTCAATTCTGGGGTATCAGCTCTCAGCACTGTCCAGGAGTAGCACTGTACACAGAGCTGATATACCATGTCATCTTCCATCCAGCCCTGGCCTTGGGAACACGGGGTAGTTCAGCCTCCTGCTTACAGCAGTCACCTACGCATCCTGAAAACCTCCACGGATGGAGGTCACAGAACCTTCCTGGGCAGCCTGTTCTACTGTCCTCATGGGGAAAAAGCTTCTCCTTAAATCCAGTCTGAACCTCTTGTTTCAGCCTATGACCGTTCTCTCCCACCCTCCTGTCATGTACCACCGGAAAAACCTGGCTCCATCTTCTTGATGATCTCTTTATAGGTACAGGGAGCTTCAGGGAGCTTGTTCTCAGGGTACGGAAGCCTGCTGCCTGTATTTTAGATCTAAGGAATGATTTATTTGCCTGAAAACTCATTCTCCCTGGCCTGAACTACATTAGGTGCTTTAACAAGAGATTATTTCATAACATACTCCTTTCTGTGTGAACCAATGCTCACATGCCCCAATCTAGCACAAATATTAAAGGAGCATAACCTCTGCTTAGCTCTGAAGCATGATTATCTGCCACAATTGTATTAAATCACGTAACTCCTGATACCTTATGGAAATTGCAGTGGCAGAGACACTCTGGGTCAGGTCCCATACTCCTGGTTGCACCATTCAATTGTGAGACGAGACCACAGGCAGGTAATGTTATTGTGTTTTATGTAGATCCAAAACCCGTGTATTGACACATGACTGATGAAGAACATCTAGAGGCCAAATGAAACTGCCTCACCAACTAGGTCAACTGAAATTCTGGGCACCCAACAAACAGCTCAGTTATAAACAGCTTTATCCTTCCTTACATCTAAGGTCTTTCATCACCGCTTTAAAACACTGTTTCCAAGCCAATGGCCTGTGAAACTCAGCAACGGGTGAATCCTTTCCCTGCCACATGGCTGAAATTTAAAATTCACTTGGGGTTTGGGATCCCATTGCCATCTCTCCCTTATACAGCCATACACAGCAAAAAGACATTCTTTGAAGTATAGGCAAATCTCAACTGACACGAATTACAAAGCCTACAAGAAGCACTAAACGTCCCCAGATTTTCCTAGAACAAAGCACCAGACAGTTATGCAGTGTTTATGCAGATATGCTACAGTTACCTCATGGCCAGTCTCCAAAGACACCTTGTATGTGCGCCCCTCGGTGTCCGTACGCTCAGTGAGCTGGCTCTCGGGCAGGAAGCACTCATCTGGAGTGCAGTACCAGCCCTCATACGACCCTTTGTAGAGCGCCCCGTGCTCCTGCAGGGCACCCCAAAAATGACACACAGCTCGCTGGTGGTGGGGCTCGCTGGTGCGGATGAAGTCCGTGAAGGAGACGGCTGCCTGGGTCAAGGCCTGGCGGAACAGAGCCGAAACGCGGGTGCAGAGCTCTGGGGGCGACGTTCCTGCCGCAGCCGCGGCCTGTTGGATCTTCAGCCCGTGCTCGTCGGTACCTGAAACGCCAAAGGGGCATGAGCGGGGAGCAGACGCGGGGGGGCTGGCCTGCCCCTGAGGGGACACGGGGGGGAAGCCACGGTTACCGGGCACCTCCGCGGAGCACCGTGAGAAGCGCCGGGGGAGCCGGCAGCGCCGGGACCGAGCCCGGGACGAGCCCAGGAGCGGGAGGGAAGGGCCGGGGCTCACCTGTGGAGAGGCGGCCGGGCCCGGCGCCGCGAAGCCCTCGGTGGCGGTGCAGCGCGTCGGCCAGCAGCGCGGAGTAGAGGTGCCCGAGGTGCGGAGGCCCGTTGGCGTAGAAGATGGGCGTCGAGAGCAGCAGGCGGCGGCGGCGGCCGGGCCCGGAGGCGGAGGAGCGGCTGCCCGGCGGCGGGTGCGTGACGGTGAGGCGGCGGCGGAGCGGCCGCAACATGGCGGCGGCGGCGGCGCCACCACGGCAGCGGCGCAGAGCGGGCGCGCGGGTGGGGGTCGGCAGCCGCGGCCAATGGGGAGCCGGGCGGCCGCGCGTGCGCCGTGGGGGCGGCGGGGGTCGGAGCGGGTCGGAGCGGGTCGGGTCGCGGCGAGGCGGGCGGCGCCATGTTGTGCTGCCGCCTGGCCGCCCTCGGGGCGCGGCGGCACCTGCGGCCCCTCGGCCCCGCCGCAGGTGAGTGGGGGCTGAGCCGCGGGGGGGCTGCTGCGGGAGCGGGGGGAGGGCGGTGCGGGCATTAAGAAGAAAAGGTTTGCGGCAGGAAAAGCGGGGCGAGTTGTGCGTCTTCCCGGCGCGGCAGCCGAACTGGCTGCTCGGTTCTGCTGCGAACCTTGTCAGAGAAGGGCTGTGGGTGAAACACGGCACGGTGCTGGAGCTGTGAGCTGTGCCTGTGGTGATGGCATGTACCAAGAGAGCTGCTGAGGTGTATTAGCTTCCAAAGGCTTTTTCAGGAAACCATAGCTTAGATGGGGTTAGTTTGTGCTTGTATCCGTTTGGATTCTTGTAACTTCGTTGTGGCTCTGTCTCGCTAATATATGCGAAGAAATCAAGTGGGTATAGCAATTTGTGTGTTACAAGTATTAAAGCAGGCAGAAGTCGCTTTCTGTGTCGGGGGGAACGTGTTCTGCAGAGAAGCCCGGCCACAGTTGGCCTGCGGTGTTATAAGCACTGCTCAGAGCTGTCACTGTGATGCTGGTAGAGATCTAATGGAGATACTGGAGTTTAATCTCATACTTCAGCCTAATGTTACGTAGCTGTTCAAGTAGATGTGCTCTTAGTCTTGCTTGCGAAGTTTACTGGTCTTCCTTTGAATTGGCAACCCTTGCTGCTGCCTTTCATTTGGGATGCCTTTGCTGTCAGCAAGAGCCTCTTTCTGGTGGTACTGTTCCTCGGTGGAATAAAAAACTCTCGTGGCAAATGGACTTTCTGTTGGTATAACCATACCTAGTGATTGTCCTAACGTGGTTATATTAGCTTCTACTTGCACGTGTTGGAGAACTGGCTGGAGGGCAGAGCTCAGAGGGCTGTGATCGGCAGCGCTGAGTCTGGTTGGAGGCCTGTAGCTAGTGGTGGCCCCCAGCGGGCCGTACTGGGCCCAGTCCTGTTCAACTTATCCATCAATGACCTGGACGATGGAACAGAGCACGCCCTGAGCAGGTTTGCAGATGACACAAAATTGGGAGGAGTGTCCGATACACTGTGGGCTGTGCTGCCAACCAGAGGGACCTGGGCAGGCTGAGGCACTGGGCAGTGAGGAACCTCATGAAGTTCAGCAAAGGCAAGTGCTGAGTCCTGCACCTGCAGCAGAATGACCCCTTGCACCAGTACAGGTTGGGAGCTGACCTGCTGGAAAGCAGCCCTGCGGGGAAGGACCTGGGAGTCCTGGTGGACAGCACGTTAACCACGAGCCAGCAACGTGCCCTCGTGGCCAAGAAGGCCAATGGTCTCCTGGGGTGCATTCAGAAGAGTGCTGCGAGCGGGCCGAGGGAGGGGATCCTGCCCATCCATCCAGCCCTGGTGAGGCCTTACCTGGAGTCCTGTGTCCAGTTCTGGGCTCCCCAGTACAAGAGGGACATGGAGTGCCTGGAGCGAGTCCAGCGGAGGGCTACGAAGATGATGAGGGGACTGGAGCGTCTCTCATACGAGGAGAGGCTGGGAGAGCTGTGCCTGTTTAGCTTGGAGAAGAGAAGACTGAGAGGGGATCTTATAAGCATGTGCAAATACCTGCAGGGAGGGTGTCAAGAGGATGGGCCAGACTCTTTTCAGTGGAGCCCAGCAAGAGGACAAGAGGCAATGGGTACAAACTGAAGCGCAGCAAGTTCTGGCTGAATACGAGAAAATGATGCTTTAGACCAGCATCTGCCTCTGACAGAAGAGGCCTAGAGCAGGGAGTAAGAACAGCAAATGCACAGTACGCACATATCTCTGATGTACTCTCCCAGTGATATGTGGCTGGAACGCTCCTTCAGCAGGAGGTAGTTCATGGATCTTCACTGCAGATGGTCTTGCTATTGATTTGTTTGTAGTAGTTTTTGATCTTGCTTGTATTTTTGGTGTCCACAGGTGCCTGGAGCAGTCCTGTAGCCGTTAGTTCTGGCATAGAATAATTCACTGCAGTGATGTGATACTGTGCTTTTCAAACAAATAGCTTGTTTACTTGTTTTCAGAAATGACTTGGTCTCTCATTTTAAAACATAACTTTGTATTGACAATCTTTTTGTGTTTTTGTCTAATAAATTGTATTCCTTAGGCAACTTGTTGCAGCGCTGGAATGTTCCCATAGGACTACAGATGAGCAGACAAGTGGCTAGCTCTGATGTGCCTGGGGGCAAAGGCAGTAGTTCTGTTTTTGCCCTTATTATGGGCTTGTCAACGTTAGGAGCGGGTGTATATGTAAGTAGAAAGGTAGTTCTTAGAAAAAAGCTATGCTCTCCTATCAAGTGCTTGTATTTCAGCTAACTTTCCTTAGCTTTTTATCTTTCTAGCTATTTCTTCCTTTGGTCAACTTGATAGAGGGGAGCTAACTGAACTATCTGGAAATTAACTCATGTTTTTTTTTGGTGGTGGTGGTGTTTATTTTTGTTGTTTTTTTTTTTTAAGCTATGAAGGCACACGTTTTTACTAACCACAGCTCTATCTGTTGTCTTGTATGTGACAGTAGCATATGGTTCAGTGAGAATTTGATGGTATATGCTGCTAATACCAAAACAAACCTTTATTTGACAGATTTCAATTCAGAACATCAGTGTTTAGCTTGTGTAAGTATACCAAATCAACCCAATGTTGAGAAGCACATGTTTATGTCTGACTCAAAGATTCAAAAGAGTAAACCTTTTCAGTCTAACCTAGAGAGTAAAACACATTCCCAGACAGCTGAAGAGTAAAAGCATTACCTAGAAGGGGACAGGTCCTAAGATTACATTATACAAATCTTTAAGATTTTTTTGTCTTTGAAGATCATATTTATTTAAAAGTTATGAGTTGTGATTTTTCTCCTGATGAAACTTTACCCCATGCAGAAGATTTCTGAGAAATAAATGAAATTTCAAAACAGTGCATGGCAGAAAAGTATGTTTTCCCATTAAATATTCTTTCATGTGCCTTTATTGTCCTTTTGTACTTCTTCCATCTGCCAACTCTTACTGAGTAGCAGCAGCAGTCTTGCCTGAGCTGAAGACAGCAGCTATAGGAAAAACTAATTAAGAAGCCATTTAAATTTGTTTGTGGACGTGAAAGGAGAAGCAGCTTTGCTCTGTCATTCAGGAGGAGATTCAACTCTGAGTGTGAAAAGCTTCTGTAGTTATTATCTAGCTGGAAAGAAGGTTGTGGTAAAAATTCTGGAGAAGGAACAGAAACCATGGGAAGCTGTGATCTGTCACTATGTGTGTATATATATATATATATATATACACATTTAATTTAAACTTCACTCATTGTCTGCTAAAAGCTAAAAAAGCAAAATCTTTGTTACTAGTAATAAGGAAAACATTATTAGATAGTCTTGAGAGACATGTGTGTTCCCAGCTCCCTTCCCTAGTCCACACTGGAAAATCAGTCCTTCATCTGAGCCAGACCTTTTGTTTTGAACATGAAAGATGACTTAAATAAGAGGTCTTTATCTTCTGAGTCCGAAATTGTAAGTATACGTACTTCTACCTGTAGCACCAATGTTTCTTTTTTTTGCTTTTTTGTTTCATTTTTGACAAACGAGGTAACTGAAAACATACTCTCTTTCTCCCAAGATCTGTTTAATCAAGAGTTCTTAATACTCAGCACTTTCCCTCTCTTTTCTCTCATTGCCTGTCTTCACCTACAGTTTTGCAGTGTCATCATCTAAGATATCCTTCTAGATCACTAATGTCTTCAGGTGTTCCTGGCAAAGCTGGCAGCAACCTACTGTTCTACTTAATTGTAGGAGGAACAGTCACAGGGGCAGGAGCTTATGTAAGATGCTTAAATAAATGTGTTTTTATTGGGTGAGCGGGTGGAGGGAGGGTACCTTAATGCCATACCAAGTTAGTTATTTACTTCAGTTAAGCCATCCTTGTGCTCCCTGGCCTCGAATAATTTCAGGGGACGTTGACAAATAATTTTACAGATTTAATATTCTCAAATAATGTAGTTCTTAGGGGAAAAGTTGCCTTACAATAAACTTTTCTACATTTAATAATCCAAAACAGAAGTTTACAGGTGCGGGAAGCAGAATGATGCCTTGATGCTGTTAACATGTACAAGGTATTTTCTTGCCTGTCTCTAGGTGTACAAAACATTGAGAGAAAACAAAGAGCGATTCACCAGCCGTGTCACAACAATAACAGCACGATCCCAAGAAAATGCATCGTCTCCTTCTGGTGGGTACTAGCTTGTTATTTCTACGTTTAGATTTATTTTTCATAATCTCTTAACTTGAGACTCCTAAAACAAATAGAACAGAACCCTTCTCAAAACACAGATTAGTGTAAGTTGTACCTTCACAGCATCGATGCTTCTTAGTGCATTCTGTTCTTTTTGTGAATTCACTTGTCTTCCCAGCATGGAATGTGGTGCTAGCCTTCCCTGATGCAGAACAAGCTTGTATTTTACAGATGAAGTATCCTTACACACATCCTTACAGATAAAAGTAGCGTGTCTCTTGGGGTTTCTTTCTGCAGTTTACGCCTTCCGTGATAAAAAGAGAAAAGGTCCTGCTTTGGGCTTTCACCCTTACCTGGTTGGGCTAAGACATTCCAAGGGAACAGTATGGTCTGCCAACACTAAATCCTCAGTGCTGTGCCATGTCCCTGTTCCATGCATAACAGGCTGGGGATGCAAGGAGTACCATGCTTGGGCCATGTGTAAATGGAAGAATCTTGACAATTAGCGAAGCTCTTGATGCCTTGCAGTCTGTGTGGCCCACAGGTTACTTCTTGAAGGTCTTTTGTAGTGTAAGATCTCAAGCTGCGCTGTCTAAGCTGTTGGGCCAAAGAATGGTGTATTTCATAGTAAGAGTGGCTTTAGGTCGTAGAAAATGGGATGTTCTATGTCACTTGATTATGAAACCAACAGATTATCCTGGAAACAGGACAGCAAAGTAATTTCTTTGGTCTGAAGAAGAGGATAAAACATGTTTATCAGGGTTGAGGCCGGAAAAGAGAGCGAGAGGTTAGATGTTGAAACAGACACAGACACAGATTTCTAGGTTGGAAGAGACCTCAAGATCATCGAGTCCAACCTCCGACCTAACACTAAGCACTCCACTAAACCATATCGCTAAGCTCTACATCTAAACGTCTTTTAAAGACCTCCAGGGATGGTGACTCCACCACCTCCCTGGGCAGCCCGTTCCAATGCTTAATAACCCTTTCGGTAAAGAAGTACTTCCTAACATCCAACCTAAAACTCCCCTGTCGCAACTTTCGCCCATTCCCCCTCGTCCTGTCACCAGGCACGTGGGAGAACAGACCAATCCCCACCTCACTACGGCCTCCTTTAAGGTAACTGTAGAGAGCGATAAGGTCGCCCCTGAGCCTCCTCTTCTCCAGGCTGAACAAGCCCAGCTCCCTCAGCCGCTCCTCGTAAGACTTGTTCTCCAGACCCCTCACCAGCTTGGTCGCCCTTCTCTGGACTCGCTCGAGCACGTCCATGTCCTTCCTGTAGCGAGGGGCCCAAAACTGAACACAGTACTCGAGGTGCGGCCTCACCAGAGCCGAGTACAGGGGGACAATCACTTCCCTAGACCTGCTGGCCACACTGCTTCTTATGCAGGCCAGGATGCTGTTGGCCTTCTTGGCCACCTGAGCACACTGCTGGCTCATATTCAGCCGACTATCAACCAATACTCCCAGGTCCTTCTCGGCCAGGCAGCTTTCCAACCACTCATCTCCCAGCCTGTAACTCTGCTTGGGGTTGTTGCGCCCCAGGTGCAGGACCCGGCACTTGGCCTTGTTGAACTTCATACAGTTGACCTCAGCCCATCGCTCCAGCCTATCCAGATCCTCCTGCAGAGCCTTCCTGCCCTCGAGCAGATCGACACACGCACTTAGCTTGGTGTCATCTGCAATCTTGGTGTCATCTGCAAAAAAAAAAAAAGCAGAGATCTGGTAAGTCAATGTTTCTGGAGACTCTGCCCCTTTATGATGAAGAGCCTGTTAATAACCTGGTCTCCTTGAATCAGCTCTGAACTGCAGCTTCCTAAAGTTATCCTTGTTAGATTGTGTTTTGCTGCATTAAGTCAGTGTTGTCTTTTTTTCACATACAGGTGCTGCTTCTCGGGACTCAGCAGGTGAGGTCTTAATGGTAATATTTGACTTACTCCTCCATACAATCTAACCGCATGTTATTTAGAAACAGTACCTGCGTGTGAGAGGAAATGTAATCTGGTACGAACTCAAAAGCTGGTCTCTTTTTGGAATGCAGTTAAAGGAGAATATACCTTAGGATTTCTGGTATGGTTTTGAGAATTTTGTTTTCTTATAAACTGTCCACTGATTGGCCAGTGCAGAGTTTTGGTCTTGATTTATGTCCGTAAAGGTAATGAGGAAATAGAGCTAGATCAAACACTCAGCAGATTGTATTTCCCAAATAATTTTGACATTGGTTGCTGATTTGAATGGCAACCCTGTCATGTAGAACTCTGAGGTCTTTTCGCCTGGTGTTTTGAATGCTTTTTTTTGGCTCTCTTGCTAACTCAGCAGATTTACTATAAAACCTGACTGTTGGATTTCCAATACAATATTTGGCCAAAGTAGAGGCTGAGCATGTTTTTGCTATCCTGAATATACTGTACAGAGAATGTCCTGATGAGATCTGAAGCTTCTGAAATTGCATGTTCAATGCCAGAAACAAACTTCGTGGGTCTTGACTTTGCAGCCTCTTCACTGAGCTGTGCAAATGTAAGCAGCGTTCTTAAATAGAGCAGTTAGTAAAAGAAGCTCTTTGAGAGTCTGTTGGACAAGCATTTAACAGGCTGTCCAAATGTTAGTATTTCAAACTTGTTATGTAGATCATTCTTACTCCTCCCAAACTCTTAAACCAGAGAAAAGTAGATCTATAATAGAAGAGCTAAATGATGTAAGCTGTGCTGCTGGCCTGTTCTGAAACTCTGCAGTAGTCATTGAGCTCAGCTGTGCAGATCTAGCTTAGAAAAACCATTTGATAAAATATACCAGTTTGAGTTATGCGGGGAGCCCGCTTTTAGTGAAGCAGCAGCGTGGTTCGTGGGAAATATATTGGGATGGAAGGGAAGGGAGGAGGAAGTATTTGAAGGGCAGTCTGATGAAGGAAGTCTGTATGTGAAAGACGTCTGGCGGTGTACTCTGCTCTTTGCTTCTGGGCAGTTTTCCATGCTGTATTTGTAGTAAACTGTCTAATATGTTACCTGCAGCTCCAGAAGCTCACCCTGAGGTCCCATCTCATGTTCCTTTCCTGCTAATTGGTGGAGGAACTGCTGCTTTTGCTGCTGCCCGGTCCATTCGGGCTCGTGACCCTGGTGCCCGGGTAAGAGATGCCCTATTCTAGAGCAGAGTTGTGTGGATGGCTGAATACCATGCTTGCTTCAGAGCCATTGTAGCGTGTTGGCATTGCCTGCATCACTACAACTGATAAGTTTAATGACTAATTAAAGGTGCTGATTGTGTCTGAAGATCCTGCATTGCCCTACATGCGTCCACCCCTTTCCAAAGAGCTGTGGTTTTCAGATGATCCAAATGTGACGGAGACTCTGCGATTCAAACAGTGGAATGGCAAGGAGAGGAGGTATGTCACTTAGGTAGCAAAGACGAAGAAGAGTGTTTATGAAAGTGTTTATGATGATAAAAATGTTCTTGTGAGAGAGCTACTGGAGAGCTCTGAAGAACAGCAGCAATGCTTTTTAAACAGATCACTGAGTAGATTTTATGTTTGTCTGTGATGAAGAGAGCCCTGGGTTGTGCATGGATCTGTTCGTTGTCACTAGACTGATTGAAGAAGGACCAGAGCGTGGCACGTTGTGGGCAGAACCTGTGTGATATTTTGCACTGAACCATCTGAGTTGTGGAGTCCAAGAGACTCCGCAATAAAAGGCTGTAGGCATGTGCAGAGTGGCTTCTCGGAGATGTTGAGATGTTCCAGAGATGCCAGCTGAGCAGCAAGGATTGGACTGAAAGGCGTGGCAATGCTGGCAGTTGTCAAGATGTGTGCTGCTTAGTACGTTGTGTTAGCTTAGTACTAAACATAACTTGAATCTTGCTGTGATTCCCTTAATCATACGCCGCTGGGAGAAATCCTGTGAAATAAGTTAATAGTAAAGGTGAGGGTATAGCTTCACAGTTCAGAGCCGAGCTCTAGGAACCTAGGATCCCACTGGATCCTTGTGACATTTATGATCTAAACCCTTAGTGAAGTAAATACATGAACTTAACAGTGTGAAGCTGGTAGTTTTTAAAAATAAATAAATTCTGGAGCTTGTTATGGTTGCACAGAGTTGTCTTCATATCATTGGTAATTTCCAGATAGCTGGTGTCAGAGAGAAACTGGAACTCATTTGATAATTGAGCTTTTTTCAGCATATATTTCCAGCCGCCGTCATTCTATGTGCCTGCTCGCGATCTGCCTTTTGTAGAAAATGGTGGAGTAGCAGTTCTCTGTGGCAAGAAGGTGAGTACATCACTAGCAGTTGTTCTGTCATCATACAGTTCTTCCCAAACAGAACCCATGGTCTAAGCTGGAAAATTAACAGCTGTAAACCGTTGTGGGGGGTTGGCTGAGGAGGAGAATATGAAAAATTTTGTGAAAAATTTATACAGTGAATATGGGACTATCCTAATCTTAAGGACAGCATGCGTGAAGCTCGAAAGCAGGAAAAGCTATGAGAAATAGTAGTGATCTGAGGGAAGTTGAAGCGGGAAGGATGAGACTGGAGTATGTGCATGGGACGAGAATATATGCAGCTTACAAACAAGGTGTGGCAAAATTGGAACTAGGCTATGTATCAACTAGAAGGAGAGGTAAAGAGAGTAGAGTGTCATCTGAGTTGCGGATCATAACATGAGCAAGAGCATTGTACAGAGGCAGCAGAAGGGTGAAAAAGAATTCATGGTGAGGCTTCTAATATATTTGTTTCCTCAATTTTCTGTATATTGCTAAAATGAGACTTCAGTGATTTCAGTCTTCTTACTGCTGAATCACTTCTAGAGTCAGATCCTGGGAAGATCAGCCTGATCTGTTATTGCTGCCAAAAGAAGCTCTTTGAATTTCTCCTTCCAGTCTTCTCCCTTCCCTGCCTGCCCCGCCCTCCCCCTTCTGCCTCCCAGTAGAAAAATAGCAGCAACTTAAAGGTGGGAAAATGTTACAAGTTTTCTAATCAGTAGTCTGTGCAATTTTAACTCAAATGGATGGAATTACGGTGGGTGGAAGCCTGAGGTCTCCTGCTTGTTTAATTTTGCAGGTTGTTCATATGGATGTTAGAGGCAACATGGTGAAACTCAGTGATGGTACCCAGATATCCTATGACAAATGTCTGATTGCCACTGGTAAGGCTTTTTTGTGTGTGTGTTTTGTTCTCATCTCCTTATTCTGTGTGTTGTGTCAGGCTTTTTATTTCAGTGACGTTTACCTGGCAAGGAAATTCGTGCCATGCGTATCAAACTCTTGGCAGAACAGTCACATGAAGGGCAGTCAGACCGACAAACGTGCCATTGGCTTTTCCACTTGCCTTGCATGAGCCAGCTTCTCTGGGATGTTCAAAGTTTTACTCTGAAAATCAGTAGGAAAGGAGGAAGAGGTGACTTCCCCAGCAGCTGGGTAAAGGAACTCCTGTACAACTCAACATTTTCAAATCCTGCCTGTAGCAGTAGCAAGGAGAACCAACTGCCTTGGCAGAACACTGCTCTAGCATCTACCCCTAGCAGTTCCACAGCCCTATGTAGTTAAAGTGGAACTGACTGTCTCCAGTTAGTGGAACGAAGTGTATAGAATTGGATTTTTATTTATTTTTCCACTGTGTTACTTGGGTCACCTGCTGCTTGCACAGGAAATCTTTCATGGTAAAAACCCAGAGCACAACAGTGAATAGAACTTACTGTAACAGCTTGAAAAGCACAGTCCAGATTGAAGTTAGCTCTGCACTGTATAGATAAACAGTGACAGGGCCAGCAGTCACTAGTCTCTCTTTCTCTTTATGCCCTCCCCTTCAGGTGGTTCCCCGAGGAATCTGCCCGCCATTGAAAGAGCAGGAAAAGATGTCCAGCAAAGGCTGACACTGTTCCGAAAGGTAAGCTCCAGTCTCCGATAGTCCTGGGGTGAAGTTGAAGAAATCAAAACCATTACCATGATTTTCAGCTTGTTCACTCTTCTGCTTTGGGTCTAGGACAGCCTTCCCATGGCAGCAGCTTCCCTCAGCTGATAAAACAGGAGTCCGTTTGCTATGTATTCCTTTCTCTGGGCAGGTGAACAAGTTAAGAGTCTCTGACACCACTCTTGCCCTTACCTCAGGCCTGAGAGCTGTGTTATTGTGTTGGTTTTAGTCTTTCCTGTATGGCTTTGTTGTACCTTCCAAGCATTTTTAAATGCTTGAGCAGCATAAGCTCTATGATTTGCATCCAAGACTGCAAGTCAGTTTGGACTGTAAGCATTGTGTGCCTTCAGGACAACGATCAGATGGTGTTAAGTTAGGTTACTACTCCAGCCTGACACCCCTCCTGAATAAGTGTATGCCATATTTCTGCATCACTTGGGTAAGAGAGACTTTAGTCTGAAACAGGACAGAGATTGTTCTCATACATTGAATTTTTAGTGGAGTATGAAGTTGAGTGTTCGTGTTAGTTCTGGGATTGGCTTGGATAGTTTTCTGATGAGCTTATAAACTAACGCACGTGTCTTCTTCATGGCATTTCTTCACCTTCATCCTGTGCCTTGGGAGAAAGTGAATAAAAGACACAGAAGTTGGTCGGTGGACTTTTGTTTTCACAGTAGAGATTCTTTTTGTTGACAAGCTCCACGTTTCTTGAAAATGTGGGGTTTAGGACAGACATACAGTTTTCTCCTTGGTCTAGTTCAGGGAATGAATCAAGAATAAGAATCACAGAATCGTCTAGGTTGGAAGAGACCTCCAAGATCACCTGGTCCAACCTCTGACCTAACACTAACAAGTCCTCCACTAAACCATATCACTAAGCTCTACATCTAAACGTCTTTTAAAGACCTCCAGGGATGGCGACTCAACCACTTCCCTGGGCAGCCCATTCCAATGCCTAACAACCCTTCCTGTAAAGAAGTTCTTCCTAATATCCAACCTAAACCTCCCCTGGCGCAACTTTAGCTCATTCCCCCTCGTCCTGTCACCAGGCACGTGGGAGAATAGACCAACCCCCACCTCGCTACAGCCTCCTTTAAGGTACCTTTAAGCCACATGGAATCTTTCTGCTCTGTGCTGGACTTGCACTGTGGTCTGGTCATGGTCAGGTTTGGTCTGATCAACTGTGGCAAGGGAAAGTTGTGTGTTGTGATCTGTGGTGTGCTTACAGTACTGTGTGTACTTTAGATCAGTTGTGTCTGGAAATTTCATTCTAATTTTCTCTTGACAGCTGGGGGGAAAACTCAGGAATCAGAGGCTGTTTGGACAGGGAAAAGTTTGCACAAAGACTGGGAAGCCAGAGGTTGTTTTTCTTTGTGTGATAGGGGAACAAGGGAAATGTGCTTCTCCTTCCCTTTTCTAAGTTGAGGAGAGAGTTACTCTTATTTCAAAGGGAGAAACTGAAGAATTTACCCTGCTGCCTTTCCTGTTTGAGGATGTTTGAAATGGGAATACATCTTTCAGGTCGAGGACTTCAAAAGTCTGGAGAAGATTTCAAGACAAGTCAAATCCATCACAGTTATTGGTGGTGGCTTTCTTGGCAGTGAGCTGGCCTGTGCTCTGGGAAGAAGAGGTAAGTGTACTTCTGCAGGCAGCTTGCTTTATCTGGCACCTCTACAGAAGTGACAGACATTGAGTGCAAGCAGCCTGACATTATAAGCTTCCTTTTCATTCCACAACTGCTGAACTTTCACACGAATTTGTGATTTGTCTGAAATAACCTTAATGCACGTGCCTTTTGTTGGCTGCATGGACTGGCCTGGTTTTCAATTCTCTCATTAGCTGTCAAGCAGACCCTGACTACAAATGTTTTTATAAGTTGGGCTTTCTGAAAGCTTTGCAGACCAGTTGCAAAGTCATTCCACCCTGTAAAAAGTAATATATTTGTGCTCTCATACTAAAAGCCATCATAAAATTACTTCGAACTGTGAACTTTTTTTTTTTTAAATTGTCAGATGCCTACAGCTTTCTGAATAGACTATTACTGTTAATTTCTGCAGGTTTCCAATAAGAAACCGAGATGTTAAGCATTTTA
The DNA here is from genome assembly GCF_009769625.2 of Cygnus olor. Taxonomy (NCBI): domain Eukaryota; kingdom Metazoa; phylum Chordata; class Aves; order Anseriformes; family Anatidae; genus Cygnus; species Cygnus olor. The sequence continues at coordinate 14,855,504 of NC_049181.1, read as the reverse complement.
CTTTGAAGTTCGCTGTCTGTTACCCTAGAGTTTTCAGGTGTATGTGACAAAGTGGATGGTCACTTTTTGATTCCTGTGGAAAATCTGGGAGCCAGAACTCCCAGTTTTGGAGACCTCTGCCAAGCTCCTTGTGTAAAGCAAAGTGAAGCTTGTGTCCTGAAATCTGTGCTACTGCTCTTTATTGATGAGATGTAAGAAGTCTGTTCTTTGCTTTCCTCTCAGCACGAACCAGAGGCCTGGAGGTGATTCAGCTGTTTCCAGAAAATGGCAATATGGGCAAAGTCTTGCCTGAATATCTGAGCAACTGGACCACAGAGAAAGTCAGAAGAGGTGAAGCCTTGCTTCAGTGCTCCTTCTCTGCAAGTGGCTGAGCTGTGATGTTTAGATCAGTGGCTGTTGTTTAACTCTTCTTTGTACAACACAGATCTCTGCTTGTTTAGCCTGTGGAGGCTTGGGAAAACTGGGTCCCTTGCGAGGCGGCCCAAGTGCAGAACAAAACAAGTTGCGGTTCAGGCTTGCCCTTGAGCAGTTTGGGTAGCACAGGCCTGCCAGGGCTCTTGCTTCTTAGTCGTTCCTCTGGCAAGGCCAAACAAATATGCGTGGTGATGCCAGTGATACACCTGGAATATCATGACACAGAGTGATCCCTGCTGCCATACAGCTTGCAAGTTCTGAGTTGCTTTAAGCCTCATGTAATTTTCCTTCTTACAGCCTAATCCAGGTGGCCTAGAATTAGTTCGAGAGAAGGATTGTGTAGCCCCATGCCTCATACATACACCTTTAGTGTAGTGTTAAATTGATCTGTAAGATCTGAGACACCTTTTTTCTGTTTCCTATATGTAGTGCAGAATCTATTCCTGTGGATTGATAGGTAGAGTGGGGATAGAGGAAGGAGGGAAGCGGGCTGCAGACTGCAGGGCCCAGTAACTGATGGGTCTGATTTACTTTCTTTTGTTTGTGGGAGCTTTCCTTGTAGAACCTCTGGGTCTGGCTGTAACAGAACAGTAGGTAATTAAATATCCTTATTGCCTGAGAACCTGTCTTAGGGAGTTCTTCTGGATGTGACTTTGTCATCATATGAGATGTACTTTTAATTGTCAGTTAAGTAGCACTTTCTGACTTGTTGGCCAGATTTCTTTCTCCTTGTGTCCTTGCACTGCCTCCATCTTAGTTTGCACTAAGGACACCTGCTTCACCTGAAGACTATTGCTGAGCAAGTAATTACATTTATTACATTTGTTTCCAGAGGGTGTTAATGTTATGCCTAATGCCGTGGTCAAGTCTGTCTCTGTCTCTGGAAATCGACTGATGATTAAACTAAAAGATGGCCGAAAGGTAAATTTAAATGCAAAGAGTGGGTAAGTTTGTAGAGAGGCCACTGAGAGAATTAGAATAATAATTATAAATTCTCAAACAGGTGGAGACCGATCATATCGTGGCTGCAGTAGGGTTGGAGCCTAATGTGGAATTAGCGAAGTCTGCTGGTCTGGAGGTGGATTCTGACTTTGGAGGATTCCGGGTCAATGCAGAGCTGCAGGCACGCTCCAATATCTGGGTGGTGAGTATGTGGAGGAGTTTTCTGTCTGCTGGTTAAGCTGATGCAGTCAGAATACACAGAATTGTGGGGTATGACGTACCTCAATTAAGTGAATAAGGCCAAAAATAGCAATTTAATGAGTCCGCTAGTAGCGCATACCCTGCCAGGAGCCTTGGAGCCTGTTCATGCACCACAGCACATTTTGTTACTATGGTAATGAATGCATATTTTTGAATATTTCTTCTGTGTAAGAGGAGTTGGGGTAGCACAAATTACTCTGTTGCATAAGAATATCTCTTTGGTGGGAGTCAGGAGTTTGGCTCCTCTGAAAAACGTGTACCTGATACTGTCTTAATTTTCTGAAGATCAGTGAAAAATGTTGAGAAGGTGGAACTTGTGTGGCCTGGGGAGTGGGAGCAGGTCTGAGTCGGGGGTTGTCAGGAAGACTCAGTTCATTATTGGAGTTGGTTCTCCTCCCAATGCCTTTTTTCTTTTGTTCATTAATTTGAGCTTTTGATGTCTGTGTTCAGTCCTCACTGAATGAATCTCTCTTTAAGGCTGGGGATGCTGCCTGCTTCTATGATATTAAACTAGGTAGGAGACGTGTAGAGCACCACGATCATGCCGTTGTGAGTGGAAGGCTAGCTGGAGAAAATATGACAGGAGCTGCAAAGCCCTACTGGCATCAGTCCATGTTCTGGTAATGTTGAGTGCTTCTTTTGGTATTTCTTATTTGACCACGTTGTAGGAGCTATGACAAGATACACCTTGTAAACTTTCTGTTTTCTGATTGCACTTTCGCTGTATCTCTTCTAAATTATTTAAAAATAATAAGAAAAAAAAAGTCTGCTAGCTCAAAATATATCAGAAATATAGCGCTAGCATTAATTTAAATATGGGGAAAGGGCTTTTACTCTTCTGGGAAAAAATCGCTCAAAAATAACTATGATGTGCCATCATTTATCTGGACGTTTGGTCTCTACTGTATAGACTCTGGACACAGAAGAGTTTATTAACTGTTAAACAAGGATACAGAAGTATCTGTTTCAGTTACGTGTTTTCCTTCAAGACACTCTGACCATGACAGTGGGGGACTCTGAGCTGCAGTCTTGTCTTGTTGACAGGTGTTAATGCTGGAGGTGTGCCAGCCCTTCCTGAGTTAGACTTCCTGTGCTAAAAAGCTGCCATATAGCAGGAAATCCTTTTACATTTTTTTCAAACATGTTCAAGATCCCTGCTGAGCTGGGTTCCTTGCATGGTTGGCTGACATATTATTGGTATTCCTTTCATTCTCCGCAGTCTGTATCTGAGGTTTATGACCAGTAATTTACTAACGCACATACAGAGATATCCATATTGTTTTGTGTAATGCATCTTTGTCCTCAGCATAGCTGGGAACACTTTTGACAGACTGTACTTACTAAGCCCCAAACTACTGCTGAATTGACTACTGTAAGCACATGAGTTCAAATTCAGCTGGTGCGCAGTTCAAGGAGGTGTTAAAGCAACATGCAGTTCTCTTCAATCGTCTTTAAATGCTCTCTCTCAAATATGCATTAAATAATTGTCTATGCTGCAAAGTCTAGTGGTTATAAAACAAACGTGCCAGAAATTTAGTCAAATGGCCTTAAGTAGGACCTGCAGGAACACTTGCTTCTGCCTCAACCCCCTCTCCAAGTGACATTGGTACTTAGCAAGCAACACAGAAGACTTCTGCAAGTACTTCTAATGACTAATTACAATTTAGTACAACCAGTAATTACAAGCAAGTAATTGTCTACCAGTGTTCATATCCACGTCCTGAGGTCAGATGAGTAACTTTTCCAAAGGGTCAAGATACACAGCTCTTGAAATTAGTTAAATTTCCTCCAAAGGAGCAGGTTTTAAGTTTTTATTTGCTAAGCTCATTTCTTCTGAAACTGATGACCTTAGACTTGCTCTATCTTGATTACTTCTTTCACACTGACGTATGCTGTGGTGGTTTTACTCAGGTGGGCAGCCAAGCTCCACCACAGCTGCTCTCACTCCCCCTCCTCGAAGAGAAAGGGGGAGAAAATATGATGAAAAGGGCTCAAGGGTTGAGATAAGGATCGCTCAACAATTATCATGACAGGCAAAACAGACTCGGAGTAGGGAGATGGGAAGATTTATTACCTATTACTAACAAGCTAGAGAAGTGAGAAACAAAGGAAAGAAACCAAAAACGCCTTCCCCCCCAGCCACCCTCTTCCACCTCCTCCCCCAGAGCGGCACAGGGGAACTGGGGAATGGGGGCTACGGTCAGTCTGGTCAGTCTGCAGCACTTCGTCTCTGCCGCTCCTTCTCGGTCACTCCCCTCCCCTGCTCCCCGTGGGGTCCCTCCCAGCCACGGGATGCCGTCCTTCCCAAACTGATCCTGTGGGGGCTGCCCACAGGCAGCAGTTCTTCAACAACTGCTCCAGATAAGGGTCCGTACCACAGGGTCCATCCCTCAGGAGCAAACTGCTCCAACGTGGGTCCCCCACGGGCAGCAGTTCCCCCCAGGCCCCCTGCTCCTGCGTGGGCTCCTCTCCACGGGCTACAGGTCCGGCCTGGAGTCTGCTCCAGCAGGGGTTCTCCACAGGCCGCAGCCTCCTCCAGGCCACATCCCCCTGCTCCACCGGGGGCTCCTCCATGGGCTGCAGCGTGGAGATCTGCTCCATGTGGGACCCATGGGCTGCAGGGGGACAGCCTGCTCCACCAGGGGCCTCTCCACAGGCCGCAGGGGAACTTCTGCTCCAGCGCCTGGAGCACCTCCCACTCCTTCATTG